>NC_087180.1:6686614-6911614 GCF_035594125.1 Scylla paramamosain
AGCCTGACTTACTGCGGTGCAGCATGGTATGTTTTTAAATTCAACAGTCAACAGTCCCCTGAGAGGCCTCCGCCCGCTCCCTTCCCAGTGAATGGAGGTAGGAGCAAAACAGTCACCAGCGAGGAAAGGAGTGTTCCCATCCATCCAGCCGCGAAGCATCTCTGTAGGTTCCAACAATACAAACAATAATACGTAACTTCTATGTAGTTATGCTTAGTTAATTCAGTTTCGATTTTAACCTGAATCTATTATGATTTTTCTGTTTGTGAATCTGAATATAAATCAATAAATTTCTAAACGTAACAGTTATTAAGAACAAATTAAATCGAAATCTGTTCACAACTGGAGTGTTTGTTATTTACTAGGTCAGTTCTAAAAGAAAGGTTTTTAGATAACAGTTTCTTGAAGTTACGTAATTCCATATATTTTTTATAAATGAAATATTCAGCTACTCATGATCATGCCAAACACGCGCACACACACACACACACACACACACACACACACACACACACACACACACACACACACACAATAGAATAGATAGATAAATACATAAGTAAATAATAATAATAATAATAATAATAATAATAATAATAATAATAATAATAATAATAATAATAATAATAATAACAATAAAAAGCTCATTAATACCACAACGAAAACTATTGCTACCGATGAGGACTTCCGTTACCGTCCCAGCAGGGTCTCTGTGAAATGAAAGGGAAAGGAATAGCCTGAGTTACTCTCCTCTGTTCCCTTTAATCACAAAATCTTTAGGTGTCCTTGGCTAAACATCGAATTCTGTACATCTCATACAATAGTTTTATAGTCAGTTGGATATTGGTGAGTGTACACTGTCATAGAAGGAGTCCACTAAAATAAACGCCTGCCAACCTTTACAACTTCCAACCCTTCTATCCCACAAAAATACAAAAGTACAGCAAAAATAAATAAGGACGAATTTAATTATTATAGATACCCAACTTCCATTTTTTGTCCGAACTCCAGTGTTTTTCTCGAAGATTCGGGGGGCCTCCGCTGCACCACATCCTTATCACTATCATGCAGTACAACGGTTCTCTAATTCATAATGCCTTTTTATTTGTTTGTTTATTTATTTATTTTTACACACACCAGAAACTGGCATTTTAACAGCAGCTGAATACGAGAGTTGGTTTATTTCATTGAACAAGTATTTTTTTTCTTTTAGTATGAGATTTGGAGCTAGATGTACTTCACTTTAAGTTGTCTTCATTCATAATCCGTGTTAGTCCCTCACACTACTACATTCGCTTGGCCGCATCAGAGTTGCGAGATATTTTGCACAATTAGATGATCCAATCAAGTAATTCAGCCTGTGGAAAGAAATTCCTTTATACGAGGCGAAGATATTTGCGCCATGTAGTATGAACATACCAATCTGAAAGCGAGAGTGGTTTGTAGTAAACAGTTCGTTCAACCACACAAGACTGGTAGTACAGGTTCTGCCGCAACGCAGACACCCAAGGGACAGCGTGGCAACACTATACCCTCAACAGCTGTTTTCTTAAAAGTAACACAGGTGGTCAGCAGTAATTTTCACGATGAATTTGCGAATAGTTTTTAGGTGAAAGCTTGACATTCAGCCTCCAGTTTTCGCTCTTTGAAACAAGGTGAGAGATTAAACCCCTTTATTTCTTCATTTGCAACATTTCTATATTGTTTTATTTTTAATGCTCTCGTCAGCCATGCAAAATCGTTAGCTATATCCACTTTTAATGTATCATTGAGTTCATGGTCTTCACAGAGTTGTTCACCCTTGACAAGTCACCTTGAGCGTCGGGTGCCCGACTGCATAGCTAACTGTACTGTCCGCGACCATCCTATGTCTGAAGCGACACTTGCGCCTCCCGATAGAAGGAGCAGATCAGTTAGTGATATTGAATGTAATCAGAGTAGACAGTGAGATTATCAGTACGGAAACAATTTATCAACCTGTTCTTTTGAGCCGTGGGATCTGAAATGCAGGTTGGGTTAATACAGAGGCACATGTCCACTCCATCCTCCCTTCTCCCTCATCCCCTCCCTTTGTGTGTGTGTGTGTGTGTGTGTGTGTGTGATTCACACACACGCACACACACGGAAAAGAGCTCAGAGCTCATAGTGACCGATCTTCGGGTAGGACTGAGACAATTGACACACCACATTCCGGGACAACGAGGTCACAACCCCTCGGGTTACATCCCGTACCTACTTGCTGTTAGGTGAACAGGGGCTACACATTAAGAGGCTCGCCCATTTGCCTCGCCGCGCCCGGGATTCGAACCAGGGCCTTCTTGGTTGTGAGCCGAGCGTGCTAACTACTACACTATGTGTGTGTGTGTGTGTGTGTGTGTGTATATGTGTGTGTGTGTGTGTGTGTGCTTCTCTTTGTCAGTCAGTTTGTCTGTCTTCGTAAAATATATCATACTGTATCTTCACACCGGATCTACAGTATGTATAAGCCTCATCTATTTACTTAGTCACTACTATTTCATTTCATTGAAGTTAATAAATTACCCTTACCTATATATTCCAATAACATTATAATTATTGCTATGAAGTGGTCAGTCAAGGAGCTTCGGACCGACACACAGTGTCTTCTGTTCATACATCAATATTTATATAATATAGATAATTTCCTGCAAACAATGTTTTTTTTCTTTTTTTTTCTGATTTTGCTAACAAAATCTTTCACTCTAACTCGCTCATACAAACACCCAGTCTTCCCTAACACACACAATATCTATATCAATCAATCTATCTGTCTATCTATCTATCTATCTATCTATCTATCTCTCTCTCTCTCTCTCTCTCTCTCTCTCTCTCTCTCTCTCTCTCTCTCTCTCTCTCTCTCTCTCTCTCTCTCTCTCTCTCTCTCTCTCTCTCTCTCTCTCTCTCTCTCTCTCTATATATATATATATATATATATATATATATATCCTCAAACCCGGCTAAATGTAAAGTTTAAAAAAAAGCAAGCTAATAAAAGAAGAAAGTGTTAGCACCCAGCACAAACTAAAAGCATCTGATTTCTTCTTGTTTGATCGAGCCGAGGAGAAGATAGTGCAACTAAAGAAAGTCATGAAAACTGGAAGACCATGAGATAAGAGATATTTTCAAAGAATTGGTCCTATGCAGCATCATATTAGAAGAGGACGCGAACATGTAGTGGATAAAGAACAGCACGATGATTCTAGAAACAGCAGAAGGAAACAGACAGAGGACCGCCATATGGTAAGGAGACCTACTGGTGGAACCACGAGTGAAATTGAATGTGGACGACATTAAAAAGATTGTAACTTATATGTCTCGGATCAAAATTGATTGAATATGGAGCTATCGATTCTGAAAATAATCGCAGAATACAGTGTGCAATACAGAGGTCATCAAAAATTTTGTGCGACAAGATAATTAGTGCGAATATAAAGGGAAAGTTTTACAAAAGTGCAGTTTGACCGGGTATGGTTAATGGGGGAGAGACATGGCCAATAAAGAAGGCTCTGTAGAAAACTGAAAGTAGCAGGGGATCTGGATGCTGAGATGGATGCGTGGAGCCTCCAGAAGAGACGAAATCAGAAAAGATTTTGTTAGAGTGACAGTTAAAGAAAGTACAAGACCATGGGTGTAATAGATGGTTATGGACATGGATGTAGGTGGAAGTTCCAGTGGAAGTACAAGTGTAACATTGCAAATGACAGTGAGGAAAAAAGGCCTCAGGGAATAGGATATACATGGCAGGAAAAGGTGAAAAAGGCTTTTCCCCAACTGCAAACGTTCGCTATAGTTGCAGCTGGTACCCAACCTCCTTGTTGGTAACAAATCATTTCAATATTCACACACACCTCATCTCACCTCTAGCTGCCACACAACCGCGGCTCAAGACTCACCATTCAACATGCCAGTTCATTGCTGCTGCCAATGTTAGGCCTATAAAACTCACTGTAGCTTTAGTTGATTTACTGTAAAATACAGGCTAGTAAACTTGTATGAAGTCTTGGTAGCACATGGCGTGGAGTGTTGAGTGGTGTCTTCTGTGGCTGTGCACAAGCGGAGTGAGGCGATGAGATGATGACTTGTTGCCAGTTATTTATATCCTCTGCTGTTCCTTGAGAGACGTCCAGCTACATAAAGCTCATGTTGTATGCAAGATGCTAAGTTATCGCTGGTTCACATAACCCTCTTTCCAGGAATAATTACCCAGCAATAATTACCAATATTATAATTATTCGTTCTATATAGCTACCAAGATGTAATTTAAAAAATCACATCTGTGGAACAGTTAAGTAAAGTGAGAATCATATCATATGTAGTGGCTAACACCATTTTCAACACGATTCTAAGCACAGTTAAACTTAGATATGTCACTGATCCTTTTTACCTTTCTCATTTGTTTAGCTACTCTGAAGGTGTTCTGTCTTCAGTTGGTTCCACACTACCCGTTTCACACGTCCATCAGAAGAGGGAATGTGTCATCAATGACGTCACTCGATGGGAAAAATTATCGGGACTGCCAAATATCCTCCGTGAAACGGGAGTGCGCTGTTGCTTCATACATAGTGTCAATCCATCCTTAGGACATTTGCTATTAGGAGTTTGGTATGTGGAAGACTGAAGACTAGAAATTGCTATTAGTCTAGCTTTGTGAATATGAGTGCATGCCTGAATGACACGGTTCTTTATCTGTGGTATGGCAGTCCCCAAGATCTATATATTTGAATATGTAGATCTTGGCATTGCCAAGCGTGTTTGGGGCGGTTGTAGTATTATTTATCATTATTATTATCATTGTTATTATTATCATTATTATTATTATTATTATTACTATTATTATTATTATTATTATTATTATTATTATTATTATTAATATTATTATTATTATTTTTATTTTAGTTATTTATTTTTTTATGTAACAGGGGTACCGGCCAAGGGCAACAAAAATCCAATAACAAAAAGGCTCACTGAGATGCCGGTCCCCGAATAGGATCCAAAGCTGTAGTCAAAAATTAAAGGATAAGTGTTTTGAAACCACCTTCTTGAAGGACTTCAAGTCACAGGATGGTGGAAATACAGAAGCAGGCAGGGAGTTCCAGGGTTTACCAGAGAAAGGGATGAATGACTGAGAATAGTAGTTAACTTTTGCATTAGAGAGATGGACAGAATAGGGGTGAGAGAAAGAAGGCCGCGAGAGGAGGGGAGGCATGCAGTTAGCAAGATCAGAAGAGCAGTTAGCATGAAAATAGCGGTAGAAGATAGCAAGAGATGCAACAATGCGGCGACGAGAAAGAGGCTGAAGACAGTCAGTTAGAGGAAAGGAGTTGATGAGATGAAAAGTTTTTGATTCCACCTTGTCTAAAAGAGCGGTGTGACAGATGTGATCGAGTGATATGATTGTGGTTGTGTGTTGTTGTGACTATGTGCTGTTTGCTATAACACCATTCTCAGATTTGAAAAGGTGAGCTACCTCCAAATCAACGCTGCGTTTATTCTCAGCTCTCCTGCCCCTCAGGCATCAGTTGCCTTAACTCTTGCAAATATACTACCAAAAATAGCTTGCTTCCAAGGATGACTTACAATCAGTCACGGACATTCGTGTCATATAAGATCAGGTTAGTACAGTTGATGTATTCGAAAACTGACCATATGGAAAGATGGTACGTGTCTTCTTGCCTTTGGCCTGGAATAGAATGACTTGTTTCCGTAAGCAAAGCCGTACACAATATTTCACGGGAACCACAGTTCTGATCCAGTAATGAGAGACCCACTGATATTTGCCCTGCTTTTTTGCAGCACCTTAAAATAAATAAATAAATAGATAAATAAACAAACCGGAGAAGAGTAGAAAATGGAAGTCATTTTTAGTTCCGGAGATATCAAACACTTCAAGCCAAGGTAAGGACAGAGAAAATAACTAAAATAAGTGAATAAACTGAAATAGGTAAAATCTCACAGTTCTGAGAATCATGAAATTGATAGTCTCAGTCAGCAGAAAATTATGTTTGGAGTGCATTTCTGCAAGCTATTCCTTGAAATTATTGCAATGCCATAAGAGAATGTAGAAGCACGATCGAGTCACCTCTGTGTAAGCCGCGAGGTAAATCTACTTTATGGCCCAGTCTCGTCCTTGACGTCTATCAAATCCCGAGTCACATTTAGGCTACCTTCTATATTTATAATTAATTTCTTACTTTTATAATGAAGAGGGTAGTATCTCGTTTATTCATGGCACTGGCGGCATGATGGTGAGATGATCTTGTTAAGGTTTAACAGATGGGGTGGGACCGTGGGATAAAGCCTAATATCAGTTTAAGATGGTGTGGTACAGTTGAGTCAGCCAGGAAATAAGAGTCTCCCCAGTCCCTACCTTTAGAATGGGAGAAAACATGGATGGAGCAGGGCTTTCCCAGTGTATCTATACTCTGATAAACTTTGCAAAGCTCATAACCTCACTTTCTTAGGATGATTTGGATATGAATTAACAAAACACTAGAAATTAATCTAGGACACGAAAACATGAATCACAGATGTACTGGGTGAGAGGTCTTATGGTCCTGTCGGTAAAGGCTTGTCCTTTCTGTCTCTCAGATCTAAGTTCCATCTTCGGTCACGTCCATAACACATTTATAACAGATCAACTTCCCACTGTTTTGTAACGGAGAAAGTAGTCCTTTATTCACTCATGACGTTATAAGGATATATGAAAGAAAATTAATTAATTATCCAAAATTCTCTCCTACATACATTTTTTATGTCAGAGGGGCACCGGCCTATGGCAATAAAAGAGAGAAAAAAAAGACCTACTAGAGTGCCAGTCCCACAAGCAAGTCAAAAGGGTTATCCCTATTTAGAAGATAAGTCTTGAAACCATCCTCTTGAGAGGGATCATGTCATAGGAAGGACGAAATGCAGAAACAGGCAGTGAGTTCGAACTTATCAGAAAAATTAATGAATGACGTAAAATATTGATTAACTCTTGCATTAAAGAGTTGGACAGAATAGGGTGAGAGAAAATAGAAAGCCATATTTTAAGTGTGGTCACAGATAAAGATAAGGGCTTACCTGAGCAAAGCTGAGATGGCAGGTCAGGTCGACTTTAATTATTCTTTAGTATTGGAAATACCTTTTGGGTGGCCAGTGAGATGCGGAAGTGGCAATGTTGGTTGGTAAGAAAACCATATCAATATGACAACTAGTACGTACATAAACACTCTGGCCGTGACGTTATGGTATATAGAGCATTCTGATCGATTAATCTAATTCCTCAGTGTAATAAACGTGATAAAAATATGATATCATTCCGTTTATAATACCGGCACATCACCAGCAGTCCTTAATACACACAGCAAAAATTTTCAGAACATGTGAACAGTCTGGACAAGTGAAATTGCTCCACTACTGCCATGGTCTTTTTTTTTTTTTTTTTTTTATGTAGGAAGGATACTGGCCAAGGGCAACAAAAATCCAATAAAAAAAAAATGCCCACTGAAATGCCAGTCCCTTAAAAGAGTCAAAGCAGTGGTCAAAAATTGGTGGATAAGTGTCTTGAAACCTCCCTCTTGAAGGAATTCAAGTCATAGGAAGGTGGAAATACAGAAGCAGGCAAGGAGTTCCAGAGTTTACCAGAGAAAGGGATGAATGATTGAGAATACTGGTTAACTCTTGCGTTAGAGAGGTGGACAGAATAGGAGTGAGAGAAAGAAGAAAGTCTTGTGCAGCGAGGCCGCGGGAGGAGGGGAGGCATGCAGTTAGCAAGATCAGAAGAGCAGTTGGCATGAAAATAGCGGTAGAAGACAGCTAGATATGCAACATTGCGGCGGTGAGAGAGGGGCTGAAGACAGTCAGTTAGAGGAGAGGAGTTGATGAGACGAAAAGCTTTTGATTCCACCCTGTCTAGAAGAGCAGTATGAGTGGAACCCCCCCAGACATGTGAAGCATACTCCATACAATACATGGACGGATAAGGCCCTTGTACAGAGTTAGCAGCTGGGGGGGTGAGAAAAACTGGCGGAGACGTCTCAGAACACCTAACTTCATAGAAGCTGTTTTAGCTAGAGATGAGATGTGAAGTTTCCAGTTCAGATTATAAGTAAAGGACAGACCGAGGATGTTCAGTGTAGAAGAGGGGGACAGTTGAGTGTCATTGAAGAAGAGGGGATAGTTGTCTGGAAGATTGTGTCGAGTTGATAGATGGAGGAATTGAGTTTTTGAGGCATTGAACAATACCAAGTTTGCTCTGCCCCAATCAGAAATTTTAGAAAGATCAGAAGTCAGGCGTTCTGTGGCTTCCCTGCGTGATATGTTTACCTCCTGAAGGGTTGGACGTCTATGAAAAGACGTGGAAAAGTGCAGGGTGGTATCATCAGCATAGGAGTGGATAGGACAAGAAGTTTGGTTTAGAAGATCATTAATGAATAATAGGAAGAGAGTGGGTGACAGGACAAAACCCTGAGGAACACCACTGTTAATAGATTTAGGAGAAGAACAGTGACCGTCTACCACAGCAGCAATAGAACGGTCAGAAAGGAAACTTGAGATGAAGTTACAGAGAGAATGATAGAAACCGTAGGAGGGTAGTTTGGAAATCAAAGCTTTGTGCCAGACTCTATCAAAGGCTTTTGAAATGTCCAAGGCAACAGCAAAAGTTTCACCAAAGTCTCTAAAAGAGGATGACCAAGACTCAGTAAGGAAAGCCAGAAGATCACCAGTAGAGCGGCCTTGACGGAACCCATACTGGCGATCAGATAGAAGGTTGTGAAGTGATAGATGTTTAAGAATCTTCCTGTTCAGGATAGATTCAAAAACTTTAGATAAGCAGGAAATTAAAGCAATAGGACGGTAGTTTGAGGGATTAGAGCGGTCACCCTTTTTAGGAACAGGTTGAATGTAGGCAAACTTCCAGCAAGAAGGAAAGGTAGATGTTGACAGACAGAGCTGAAAGAGTTTGACTAGGCAAGGTGCAAGCACGGAGGCACAGTTTCGGAGAACAATAGGAGGGACCCCATCAGGTCCATAAGCCTTCCGAGGGTTTAGGCCAGCGAGGGCATGGAAAACATCATTACGAAGAATTTTAATACGTGGCATGAAGTAGTCAGAGGGTGGAGGAGAGGGAGGAACAAGCCCAGAATCGTCCAAGGTAGAGTTTTTAGCAAAGGTTTGAGCAAAGAGTTCAGCTTTAGAAATAGATGTGATAGCAGTGGTGCCATCTGGTTGAAGTAGAGGAGGGAAAGAAGAAGAAGTAAAGTTATTGGAGATGTTTTTGGCTAGATGCCAGAAATCACGAGGGGAGTTAGATCTTGAAAGGTTTTGACATTTTCTGTTAATGAAGGAGTTTTTGGCTAGTTGGAGAACAGACTTGGCATGGTTCCGGGCAGAAATATAAAGTGTATGAGATTCTGGTGAAGGAAGGCTTAAGTACCTTTTGTGG
This sequence comes from Scylla paramamosain, assembly GCF_035594125.1. Taxonomy (NCBI): domain Eukaryota; kingdom Metazoa; phylum Arthropoda; class Malacostraca; order Decapoda; family Portunidae; genus Scylla; species Scylla paramamosain. The sequence continues at coordinate 6,696,060 of NC_087180.1, forward strand.
GCCACCTCTCTATCATGTATAGCACGAGAACAAGCTGTGTTAAACCAAGGTTTAGAAGGTTTAGGACGAGAAAAAGAGTGAGGAATGTACGCCTCCATGCCAGACACTATCACCTCTGTTATGCGCTCAGCACACAAAGACGGGTCTCTGACACGGAAGCAGTAGTCATTCCAAGGAAAATCAGCAAAATACCTCCTCAGGTCCCCCCAACTAGCAGAGGCAAAACGCCAGAGGCACCTTCGCTTAGGGGGATCCTGAGGAGGGATTGGAGTGATAGGACAAGATAAAGATATGAGATTGTGATCGGAGGAGCCCAACGGAGAAGAAAGGGTGACAGCATAAGCAGAAGGATTAGAGGTCAGGAAAAGGTCAAGAATGTTGGGCGTATCTCCAAGACGGTCAGGAATACGAGTAGGGTGTTGCACCAATTGCTCTAGGTCATGGAGAATAGCAAAGTTGTAGGCTAGTTCACCAGGATGGTCAGTGAAGGGAGAGGAAAGCCAAAGCTGGTGGTGAACATTGAAGTCTCCAAGAATGGAGATCTCTGCAAAAGGGAAGAGGGTCAGAATGTGCTCCACTTTGGAAGTTAAGTAGTCAAAGAATTTCTTATAGTCAGAGGAGTTAGGAGAGAGGTATACAGCACAGATAAATTTAGTATGAGAATGACTCTGTAGTCGTAGCCAGATGGTGGAAAACTCGGAAGATTCAAGAGCGTGGGCACGAGAGCAGGTTAAGTCATTGCGCACATAAACGCAGCATCCAGCTTTGGATCGAAAATGAGGATAGAGAAAGTAGGAGGGAACAGAAAAGGGGCTACTGTCAGTTGCCTCAGACACCTGAGTTTCAGTGAGGAAAAGAAGATGAGGTTTAGAAGAGGAGAGGTGGTGTTCTACAGATTGAAAATTAGATCTTAGACCGCGAATGTTGCAGAAGTTAATGAAGAAAAAGTTGAGGGGGGTGTCAAGACACTTAGGGTCGTCGACGGAAAGGCAGTCCGACCTGGGGACATTTATGGTCCCCTCCCCAGATGGGGACTCCGAGGCTGGTGTAGGAGTCGCCATGATTTTAAAATTTTTTGAGTGAAGGGTGTGTGTGTTATTAGGTGCTTGTAGTTTTGTGTGGAGGAAGAGAGTTGTCTTTAGAGGGCAGGCTGTGACTACCCCCTTGTGTTGTGAGACACAAAGGGAAACGTTCAGTGGGGTCACAGCTGGGTTTAATGATAAGTTCACAGCACCCCCTGAACAGTGCTTTAGACCTCACTGGGAGTAATTATCGTTTCGGCAGGTGTCTACTGCTCCTTACTGAGCATATGACATCAACACTGGATCCAATTGCTTCCTTCTCTATTCGTATACCACGGATGTATTCAGGTGCGCACCATGTTCCCACACCATGCAATTAGTACGTGTTATACTACTGTCATGTCAGTATAGTTTGTCCACAACGTGCCCCCATATCCTGTTAGTCTGATACAGCGGCTGCAACTCTTTCCATCATTATCAGTCAATTTTCAGCTGGTGTAGAAATTCACGTCATCCTTCGCAGTTTTCAATACGTCATGCTGTCCAAATACAAACACTGGGAAAGCGGATAGAACACAGACAGCAGGCAAAGTGTTGAACACAAGAACCACTATATTCTTGTCATTAATATTTTTCCTCTTTTTCCTCATGAATCCTCTTCTACAGCTAAGAGGGGAGTTTGGAGACAGACATCTGTCATATATTTGAGTCTGCTGATATCAGCACATGAAAAGGGAGACTAATTAGCATATTCTAACATGAAGTACATTCCTTCAAGTGAAGTTAGTACTTAACTATTTAGACTTTATAAAGTAAGCCTCTTATTTTCACACAACTGTAACATTATCTCTTTATCTTGAAGCATATTCAAGCTAGCTGTCAACTTACACGTAGCAGTCCCTGTATGAAATATACCTACCTATTTCCACCTACCATCCCCATCCATAAACCTGTCTAATCTTTTCTTAAAGCTCTCTAATGTCCCAGCACTGACAACATGATTACTGAGTCCGTTCCACTCATCTACCACTCTATTTGTGAACCAATTTTTTCCTATCTCCTTCCTAAACCTAAATTTTTCAAGCTTGAACCCGTTATTTCTTGTTCTACCCTGGTTGCTGATCCTAAGAATTTTGCTTACATCCCCCTTGTTATAACCCTTATACCACTTAAAGACTTCTATCAGGTCCCCTCTTAACCTACGTCTCTCTAAAGAATGTAAATTTAACAACTTCAATCTCGCCTCGTAAGGAATACTCCTCATCCCCTGTATCCTTTTAGTCATTCTCCTCTGTACTGATTCTAATAGACCTATATCCTTCCTGTAATGTGGGGACCAGAACTGCACAGCGTAGTCTAGATGAGGTCTGAGCAGCGCCAAGTATAACTTTAATATTACTTCCGGCCTTCTACTTTTAACACTCCTAAAAATGAATCCTAGTACCCTATTTGCCCTGTTTCTGGCCTCTATGCATTGTTTTCCTAAACGGATTTCAGAGATAACTATAACTCCTAAATCTTTCTCGTACCCTGTACCTACCAGAGTTTGGTTGTTTAATGTGTAGCTACTGTGTGGGTTTCCTCTACCTACGCTAAGTACTTTGCATTTATTAATATTAAATTGCATTTGGCATCTGTCCGTCCATTCATTGATCCTATCTAAATCTGCCTGCAAGGCGATGGCATCCAATTCTGACCTAATTAATCTACCTATCTTTGTGTCATCCGCAAATTTACTAACATCTCTACTAATTCCACTATCCAAGTCATTGATATATATTAGAAATAACAATGGCCCTAATACTGGTCCCTGTGGCACCCCACTAATTACCTGACTCCACTCAAATTTCGAACCGTTTATTACAACTCTCTGTCGCTTGTCACTAAGCCATGGCCCTATCCAGCCAAACACCTTCCCATCTACCCCGTGTGCCGTAACCTTTCTCAGGAGCCTTTGATGGGGTACCTTGTCAAATGCTTTACTAAAGTCCAGATATAAGATATCATAACTATCACCATTATCTACTGCCTCGTACACCTTACTGTAAAAACTTAACAAGTTTGTCAGGCAAGACTTCTCGTTCGTGAAGCCATGCTTTGACTAATTCTATCAAGTTATGTTTGTCTAAATGTTCCCTAATGTTCCTCGCTATCATTGACTCTAATATTTTACCTACAACTGAAGTTAAGCTGACAGGTCTATAGTTAGACGCTAAAGTTTTATCTCCTTTCTTAAAGATGGGTACTACATTAGCCTGCCTCCACATTACTGGTACCTCACCTGACTCAAGTGATTTCCTAAAGACAAAAACTAACGGCTCACTAATAACCTCTTTGCATTCCTTAAGTACTCTGGGATATATTTCATCTGGTCCTGGTGTCTTGAACCTTTTTAGCCTATCTATCTCCTGTTCCACTATCTCCCTAGTTATGGAAATATGTCAGTTTATCATTCTCATCTGCTCTAAACATCTGTTCACTATCTGGCATATCCTGCATGTTTTCCTGGGTGAAGACAGTTAAAAAATACTCATTCAGAATTTTACTAATCTCCTCCCTAGAACTAACCAGCTCCCCATCTGCTGCCTTTAATGGACCTATAGTATCCTTATTCTTCGTTCTGTATACCTGATAAAATCCCTTGGGATTTGTCTTCGCCTGGCTGGCTACTTTTAATTCATAATTGCCCTTTGCTTTCCTCGTTAACTTCCTGACTGTTCTAACTAATCCATTATATTGTGACCTTAGAACTTTTTCACCTGCCCTTAATCTCTTATATACACTTCACTTACGTCCTATATAATGTTTTAACCTAGCAGTCATCCATTTAGGGTAATTTTTCTGTGATCTTATTGCCCTATACGGGATATTTGCTAACTGACCTGTATGAACTATACGAAATATTTATATAATTCATATACATTTACTTCACCTAATCCCCTCATCTCGGCCCCTACCATCCTCTCCACTCCCTCATCTACTCGACTCGACCTCACCCCTCTCATTTCAGCATGACCTGACATTCCAACATACTCACACTTATCTCCCCCTCCCTCTCTCCTCCGCCCCTTCCGGACATATCTTCCCTCCTCTTGTCCTATACTCTCACACCTCACCTCACCTCTCATCTTGCCTTATCTCTCTCAACTCCGTCCCGGACCTGACCTTACCCTGCATCCGTTGCCAGTGAACTCCTTGGAGGTACCTTTTTAATTCCTCAAAATCTGCTCTCCTAAAGTCAGGTATTTTACTAGTGTTTTTGCTTGTAAAAGTTTCTTCCCATTTTAAATTGTACCTAATTTCCCTATGGTCACTGTTACCTAGCTGTCCTCCAACCTCTACCTGCGTGACTGCTTCCTCCCTGTTAGTAAGAATTAAATCTAGAATATTATTCCCCCTTGTGGGTTCTACGACTGTTTTAAAAAATTATCCTGAATTACCTTAAGAAATTCCTCTGCTTCCTTGTTACCCACCATCAGACTCCAGTCGATATTCCTAAAATTAAAATCTCCTACCACACATACCTGACTGTACCTGCCTGCTCTATTTATTTCCTGCCACAGTGAGATGTTAATTTCCTTTGCACTGGTCGGTGGTCTGTACACTACTCCCAGTACTACTGACTGTGATCCTTCCTCAATATCTACCCATATCGACTCTGCTTTGTTATCTGTTTATCCGTACTTCGCCATTCCACCATACACTTCCCTTCCTAACCCCTCCAGACTCTCATGTACTACCAATCTCCATCGCCACGACTTCACTCTCACTGTGTCACACATTTTCTAATATTTCATTACTTTCTCTTTTCCTAACTCTCCCACTCCCAGTATTTCCATCACACTGAACTATCTAAAGTCATCTAATAAAAAACACTTCATGTCACTCATCTTTCCATCATACTTGCTCTCTTCAAGCACCACTACTAAACACGACTACTATTACACACTGTAAAAACACCACCACGATGAAATTGTCAAGGCACAAAGTAAAACAAGCTGGCTATGATGAGGGAGGCGGTGCCTTCACACACCCTCGTCTCAGGCCACAATTCTTTTCAATAACAAAGGACCAATTACCTGTATTCTAGAACGCTATGTGGATATCATTTAACACTTCAAGGTAGGTAGAGAGCGTGGCTTCAAGAAAGAACAAACAGGCAACCACTCCCCTGAAAACTAGACCTCTAAATCTCAAGACTATTTGTTGTAGTTTTCTTTAATAACTTCACTTCTTATAAATTTTAGTAAAATATGATCACTAGAAAAGAAATAGAACTTCGTTATTTTGATAATTTCACTTTTCAATTATGGATAAATAGTCACAAATTATACTTCTAAATAAAAAATCCTCCAATGAAAGGCGTCTTCTTCAGTTCTTCGCAAGCGCCTCGTAAACAGGTATTTTCCGACGCATACCTTAAAATTTTCCGACGCATACCTTAAAATTTTCCGACGCATACCTTTCGCGCAGGTCTCCTGGGAGCTTCGGAACCTTACAACTACGCTGGGCCGCAAGCTTGCTAATGGCTTGCAAGAAATGTGGGCGGGCAGTGGGGTGGAGCAAAAGACCCAGCTACTCGCGGTCAGCCATGCAAACATGTTAAGTGAAAACAAGCTAATGTGCGTGTATTGTTTTCAATAAAATCTCAAACATACAGAATTATCTGCATGCAAGTCAGTCATGAGTGAAAACCATTATTAAAACTGTGTAGCCTGAATTGTTTAAAATTAAGTGAATGGTAACATTTGCTTACAATGAGCGTGGAACAGTGAAGCCTTTCAGCAGCGTGCTGCATTCTGGCAAGACAGGTAAAGGAGTCTGAATGGTCTTCCTATCTTGGGCCACGACTTTCATCACATCATTGTGTTCAGGTACAATGTCATAACGCAGTGTGAGGTCATGACTGATACAGCCAATTTACTCTAAAATACTCTGCAGAGTGGCTTGTTTTTGCGCAGGTGATGAAGCAGGACAGGTCTGAAGAAGCGACAGACGGGATAGAACGTTCACCTAACATGGCGGAATCTAAACAGCTGGGCAATGGACCTCACTCTCACCCCTGTGAAACACCCGCGACCTGGAGAGCTGCTAGACCTGTTCCCTGCATCACAGTTTTCCCTTGCTAAATAATCGCTAATAATAGGCCATATTTCGTTATATTATAATACTTGCAGTCTGTCTAGAGTCAAGACAGGATAGGAATACCTAAAAGATGAACGCACCAAAAACGCGGAAATAGTGTGAAAATACCAGCAAAGAGACGCTTTGACATTTCATTTCATAACTACTGTATGTGCAGCACCATGCAGCAAGTTTTACTAGTCATATTGGCCAACATCAGGCATTATTTTGACCCGGAATGTCTTAACCAGGTTACAACCAATGTCTCTGCTTGTCTCTTTCCTTCGATCAGAAAAAAAAAGAAAGAAAAGAAAGAAAAAAGAATCGGCCCTATATGATTACTTTTATTCAACTGACAATATCACAAGCCCTATAAGACCAGTAATTCATTTCTAATGAATTACTGGTCAATGAACTGTACGGCACTTTTTTCCTTGGGCAGCACGCCAGGCAACTTCGCTTGTCTCTTCTTCAGCGGTCAAGTGGGCGGAGCTCCGAGAAGCTAAAATTCTAAGCCCTTGTGAGAACTGAAGAAGACGCTTTAACTTAGAGGAATGGCATTCATAAAATATTTAGATGGTCAATCATCTAGATATTTTTGGCAATTTGGCAATTTCTTCACTGTTGCAAATCATTGAATAACAAAGTTATTAGGAGTTACATTTCTGTATAAGATTTAATTTTCATCTTTCCGGATGCAACGTTTATTAACAAATATCAAGAAATAGGATACCGCTCCCTTTAAAGCTGCATCCCCAGAAGGAAAGAGTTGATAAGGACAACACTTGCCTTCCTAAAATTCATATATTTACACATATCACGACTGACTTTCCGATGAAATTATTAACAATATATAGTACACATAAGTGTAATGAAAAATGTCTGTATTTTTTCTAGATATAAATAAAAGTGATTCTCAAACTTTGTTGCTTACTGGCGCACTGAAGACACATCTTGGACTTCGACGGCGCACCGAGCCTGTAGTCAGGTAGTGCAGGCCGACTAAAAGAAGACACACCTACGTATCTGGAAAAGTTAGGCGGCGCACTTTGGTGATGGCCGCGTCGCACAGTTTGCGAATCATTGCAGTCTAGATGTGGCACAATGAGAAGTTCTTGAAATATTATTCCCTCCCCTCAACACAGGCCCGTATTCAGAAACGCTCTGTTCTCACCACGATTATTGTCAAAGGCCACAGAGATGATTAGCCGGGTTCTCAAGTGTTTCTCCTGTTAATAATGTAGAAATATTTTTGATCTGTCTCTAGAACCATAAAAAGAAAAAAAACATCCATAAAAATCCGTGTCACTTCAGCTGGACTTACTAAAAAAGTAATCGGGATGAGGCCACAAGTGTTTCACAATATGGCCCCACAGACTGACAGACACACACACACACACACACACACACACACACACACACACACACATACACACATACACACACACACACACACACACACACACACACACACACACACACACACACACACACACGATAACGTAATAATTATGATGCAATTTTCGTTGTACGGATTCACTTTGCACATAACGCTCCTTTCCTCAAGTGTGAAGCAAGAAGGATATGAGAGGATGACACTGAGAGAGGATATAGGTATGCCCTGGACAGGTGAGTATATGTGAGTTGCAGGGTGAGGCTTCCAGTCAGGCAAAATAAATTAATAAAAGATGAATTAGATAAAAAAAAAAATGAATATAGAAAATCAAGTGCATAGATAGATAGGAGTAAATGATTAAATGAATAGATAAATGGATAGATAAACGATAGCGATGCAGGTGGTGCCATAACAAAACGGATTTCATGATAACGAAGTTTCACGATAACGAAGTGAATTTAACAATAACGAAGCGGGAATCGTCATAACGAAGCGAGCGTCACGATAACGAAGAGGATTTCACGAAAACAAAGTGGATTTCACGATAACGAAGCAGGAATCGCCATAACGAAGCGGATTTCAAAATAACGAAGCGGATTTCACGATAACGAAGCGGGAATCGCCATAACAAAGCGAATTTCGCGATAACAAAGCGAGTGTCGCCTCACGATAACGAAGCAAGGTTGAAGTAAATTTTGCTTGGTAGGAATGGCGCCATCCCAGCAGGCCTGCAGGTGTGTGGGGACAGTGGCGGTGCTACCCTCCAGCCCCTCACATTGAACAAGAGATCACCAGGAAGAAAATTTTGACAACTGACCTGACACTGCCATGGAAGGCGCACTCATCGCCCCAAAAGAGATCCCTCGCGTGGTAGTGTCTGGGGCATAGTGGAGGGCAAGTGTTTTCTCCCTCGCAGTTAAGTCCTGAACAAGGAATTTTGATGAGCCACTACACACAATTCACCAGACACTGTCACGGAAGGAGGAAGTGGACAATCATATCTAAATGAGGAGGCAAAGGAGGAGCGAAACTTGCTGTCTGATCCCCGCCCTGGGCCGTGGGTGTAACCAGCCACCCTTCCCTCCAGCACGCTCCCCCTGTCCACCACGGGCCAGAATAAATTTAGGTTTCAAAGTTTCCGAAACGAGGTTTAATTTTGCATCGAATAATAAATCGTCATCAGTACATGAAAAATAAGTTTGGCTGACGAGTGTGAGAAAATCGGTTCATCATTGAGATGACGAGAGGGAACCTTGTACTTCTGAGTACCTGCATAAACTGAGTGTCAATGATTTATTTAGGGCAGGGGTGTCAAACTCAAATCCTTTCGAGGGCCAATTATGCACTTGGTTATGGTCTCGAGGGCCATCAAAGATTTGGTAATTACTTATTGGCAAGACTGAAGATTACAACTTGTTTTGCTGGTCATCCTGGTTTACCAAAAATACGTTATTAAGGTAAAAGGTAAAAGTTATTATGCCTCGTCTTAACAGTTAAGTTACATTTTAATCAGTTATAACAATTATTGTAACTCGAGTTGAAAAATCTCTTGTCCCCTCGCGGGCCATTAAGAGTTTGACATCCCTGATTTAAAGTAATGACATCAGTTTGCTTGCAGTATGCATTTAAGGCGAGTTAGAAATAAAACTGAAATGATATTATATGTGATTTTTAAATACAGTCACCGCATAACACTTAATGATAACTTGCTAGATTCGATGACAACCACCTGCCCACCATCATCTCTCTCTCTCTCTCTCTCTCTCTCTCTCTCTCTCTCTCTCTCTCTCTCTCTCTCTCTCTCTCTCTCTCTCTCTCTCTCTCTCTCTCTCTCTCTCTCTCTCTCTCTCTCTCCATACACACACACACACACACACACACACACACACACACACACATACACACACAATAAAGGGTCGTTTCAGCACCTGCCGAAACGATAACTACTGACAGTGAGTTCTAAAGCACTGGATCAGGGAGTGCTGTGATCCTATCATTAAACCCAACTGTGGCTTCAATGAACGTTTCCCTTTGTGTCTAACAACACAAGGGGGCAGTCACAACCTGCCTTCTAAAGACAACTCTCTTCTACAAGCACTTAATTACACACACACACTTATCTCAAAATTCAAAATTATCATGGCGACTCCTACACTAGCCTCAGAGTCCCCATCTGTAAAGGGGACCACAAATGTCCCCAGGTTGGACTGCTCTTCTGGTATCGACCCTAAGTGTCTTGGCACCCCATCAACTTTTCATCATTAATTTCAGACAACATTCGCGGTCTCAGATCTAATTTTCAATCTACTGAACACACCTCTCCTCTATTAAACCCTATCTTCTTTTCCTCACTGAAGCACTCATGTCTGAGGCAACTAACAGTATCCTCATTTCTGTTCCTCCTACTTTCTCTATTCTCATTTTCAATCCAAAGCTGGATGTTGCGTTTATGTGCGCAATAACTTAACCTGCTTTCGTGCCCACGCTCTTGAATCTTCCAAGTTTTCATCATCTGGCTACAACTCGAGTCACTCTCAAACTAGATTTAACTGTGCTGTATACCTCTCACCTAACTTCTCTGACTATAAGAAATTATTTGACTACTTAACTTCCAGAGTGGAGCACATTCCGACTCTCTTCCTTTTTACAGAGATCTCCATTCTTGGAGACTTCAATGTTCAACACCAGCTTTGGCTTTCCTCTCCCTTCACTGACCATCCTGGTGAACTTTAACTTTGCAATCCTCCACGATCTACAGCAATTGGTGCAACACCCTACTTGCATTCCTGACCGTCTTGGAGATACGCCCAACATTCTTGATCTTTTCCTATCCTCTAATCCTGCTTATGCTGTCACCCTATCTTCTCCGTTGGGTTTCTCTGATCACAGTCTCATATCTGTATCTTGTCCTATCACTCCAATCCCTCCTCAGGGTCTCCCTAAGCAGAGGTGCCTCTGGCATTTTGCCTCTGCTAGCTGGGGTGACCTGCGGTATTTTGCTGATTTTCCTTGGAATGACTACTGCTTCCGTGTCAGAGACCCATCTCTCTGTGCCAAGCGCATAACAGAGGTAATAGCGTCTGGCATGGAGGCGTACATTCCTTACTCTTTTTTCTCGACCCTAACCTTCCAAACCTTGGTTTAACACAGCCTTTTCTCGTACTATACACGATAGAGAGGTGGTCCACAAAAGACACTTGAGCCTCCATCCCCAGAATCTCATGCGCTTTATATTTCTGCCCGGAACAATGCCAAATCTATTCTCCAACTAGCCAAAAACTCCTTTATTAATAGAAAGCGTCAAAATCTTTCAAGATCTAACTCCTCTCATGAATTTTGGCACCTAGCCAAAAACCTCTCCAATATCTTTGCTTCTTCCTTTCCAACTTTATTTCAGCCAGATGGCACCACTATTGTCACATCTATCTCTAAAGCTGAACTCTTCGTTCTAACCTTTGCTAAAAATTCTGTCTTGGATGATTCAGGGCTTGTTCCTCCCTCTCTTCCATCCTCTGACTACTTCATGCTACCTATTAAAATTCTTCACAATGATGTTTTCCATGCCCTCGTTGGCCTAAACCCTCAAAAGGCTTATGGACCTGATGGGGTCCCTCCTATTCTCCTATTGTTCTCCGAAACTGTGCCTCCGTGTTTGCACCTTCCCTAGTCAAACTCTTTCAACTCTGTCTGTCAACATCTACCTTTCCTTCTTGCTGGAAGTTTGCCTACATTCAACCTGTTCCTAAAAAGGGTGACCGTTCTAATCCCTCAAACTACCGTCCTATTGTTTTAATTTCCTGCCTATCTAAAGTTTTTTAATCTATCCTCAACAGGAAGATTCTTAAACATCTATCATTTCACAACCTTCTAACTGATCGCCAGTATGGGTTCTATCGAGGCCGCTCTACTGGTGATCTTCTGACTTTCCTTACTGAGTCTAGGTCATCCTCTGTAAGAGATTTTAGTGAAATTTTGCTGTTGCCTCATACATATTAAAAGCTTTTGACAGATTCTGGCACAAAGCTTTGACTTCCAAACTACCATCCTGTGGCTTCTATCCTTCTCTCTGTGACTTCATCTCAAGTTTCCTAAGTTTCTACTGCTGCTGTGGTAGACGGTCACTGTTCTTCTCTTAAACCTATTAACAGTGGTATTCCTCAGGGTTCTGTTCTGTCACCCATTCTCTTCCTATTATTCATCAATGATTTAAAGTAAACTAAAATTCTTATCTTCTCCACTCCTACGCTGATGATACCTCCCTGCACTTTTCCATGTCTTTTCTTACATGTCCAACCCTTCAGGAAGTAAACAGTTCATGCAGAGAAGACACAGAATGCCTGACTTCTGATCTCTCTAAAATTTCTGACTGGGAGAGAGCAAACTTAGTACTGTTCAATGCCTCCAAAACTCAATTCCTCCATCTATCAACTTAACACTACCTTCCATACAACCATCCCCCCTTCTTCAATGACACTCAACTGTCCCCTTCTTCTACACTGAACATCCTCAGTCTGTCCTTTACTTATAATCTAAACTGGAAACTTCACATTTCATCTAAAACAGATTCTATGAAGTTAGGTGTTCTGAGACGTCTTTACCAGTTTTTCTCACCCTTACAGCTGCTAACTCTGTACAAGGGCCTTATCCGTCCATGTATGGAGTATGATTTGCATGTCCAGAATGATTCCACTCATACCACTCTTCTAGACAGGATGGAATCAAAAGCTTTTTCGTCTCATCAATTCCTTTGTAACTGACTGTCTTCAGCCTCTTTCTCATCGCCGCAATGTTGCATCTCTAGCTATCTTCTACCGCTATTTTCATGCTAACTGCTCTTCTGATCTTGCTAACTGCGTGCCTCCCCTCCTCCCGGGGCCTCGCTGCACAAGACCGCGGGAGGAGGGGAGGCATGCTGTTAGCAAGATCAGAAGAGCAGTTAGCATGAAAATAGCAGTAGAAGACAGCTAAAGATGCAACATTGCGGCAATGAGAGAGAGGCTGAAGGCAGTCAGTTAGAGGAGAGTTAATGAGACGAAAAGCTTTTGATTCCATTCTGTCTAGAAGAGCAGTATGAATGGAACCCCCCAGACATGTGAAACATACTCCTTACATGGACGGATAAGGCCCTCGTACAGAGTTAGCAGCTGGGGGGTGAGAAAAACTGGCGGAGACGTCTCAGAACACCTAACTTCATAGAAGCTGTTTTAGCTAAAGATGAGATGTGAAGTTTCCAGTTCAGATTATAAGTAAAGGACAGACCAAGGATGTTCAGTGTAGAAGAGGGGGACAGTTGATTGTCATTGAAGGCTGGAAGGCTATGTCGAGTTGATAGATGGAGAAATTGAGTTTTTGATGCATTCAACAATACCAAGTTTGCTCTGCCCCAATCAGAAATTTTAGAAAGATCAGAAGTCAAGGGTTCTGTGGCTTTCCTGCTTGAAATGTTTACTTCCTGAAGGGCTGGACGTCTATGAAAAGACGTGGAAAAGTGCAGGGTGGTATCATCAGCATAGGAGTGGATAGGACAAGATGTTTGGTTTAGAAGATCATTAATGAATAATAAGAGAGTGGGTGACAGGACAGAACCCTGAGGAACACCACTATTAATAGATTTAGGAGAAGAACAGTGACCGTCTACCACAGCAGCAATACAACGGTCAGAAAGGAAACTTGAGATGAAGTTACAGAGGGAAGGATAGAAGCCGTAGGAGGGTAGTTTGGAAATCAAAGCTTTGTGCCAGACTCTATCAAAAGCTTTTGATATGTCCAAGGCAACAGCAAAAGTTTCACCAAAATCTCTAAAAGAGGATGACCAAGACTTAGTAAGGAAAGCCAGAAGATCACCAGTAGAGCGGCCTTGACGGAACCCATACTGGCGATCAGATAGAAGGTTGTGAAGTGATAGATGTTTAAGAATCTTCCTGTTGAGGATAGATTAAAAAACTTTATATAGGCAGGAAATTAAAGCAATAGGACGGTAGTTTGAGGGATTAGAACAGTCATCCTTTTTAGAAACAGGTTGAATGTAGGCAAACTTCCAGCAAGAAAGAAAGATAGATGTTGACAGACAGAGCTGAAAGAGTATGACTAGCCATGGTGAAAACACAGAGGTACAGTTTTGGAGAACAATAGGAGGGACCCCATCAGGTCCATAAGCCATTTGAGGGTTTAGGCCAGCAAGGGCATCGAAAACATCATTGGAAAGAATCTTAATAGGTAGCATGAAGTAGTCAGAGGGTGGAGGAGAGGGAGGAACAAGCCCAGAATCGTCCAAGGTAGAGTTTTTAGCAAAGGTTTGAGCGAAGAGTTCAGCTTTAGAAATAGATGTGATAGCAGTGGTGCCATCTGGTTGAAATAGAGGAGGGAAAGAAGAAGAAGCAAAGTTATTGGAAATATTTTTGGCTAGATGCCAGAAGTCACGAGGGGAGTTAGATTTTGAAAGGTTTTGACACTTTCTATTAATGAAGGAGTTTTTGGCTAGTTGCAGAACAGACTTGGCATGGTTCCGGGCAGAAATATGAAGTGCATGAGATTCTGTTGATGGAAGGCTTAAGTACCTTTTGTGGGCCACCTCTCTATCATGTATAGTACGAGAACAAGCTGTGATAAACCAAGGTTTGGAAGGTTTAGGTCGAGAAAAAGAGTGAGGAATGTACGCCTCCATGCCAGACACGAAGACAGGTCTCTGACACGGAAGCAGTAGTCATTCCAAGGAAAATCAGCAAAATACCTCCTCAGGTCCACCCAACTAGCAGAGGCAAAATGCCAGAGGCACCTTCGCTTAGGGGTATGCTGAGGAGGGATTGGAGCAATAGGACAAGATACAGATATGAGATTGTGATCGGAGGAGCCCAACGGAGAAGCCCAACTGCATAAACAGAACGATTAGAGGTCAGGAAAAAATCAAGAATGTTGGGCGTATCTCCAAGACGGTCAGGAATACGAGTAGGGTGTTGCACCAATTGCTCTGGATCATGGAGGATAGCAAAGTTGAAGGCTAGTTCACCAGGATGGTCAGTGAAGGGAGAGGAAAGCCAAAGCTGGTGGTGAACATTGAAGTCTCCAAGAATGAAGATCTCTGCAAAAGGGAAGAGGATCAGAATGTGCTCCACTTTGGAAGTTAAGTAGTCAAAGAATTTCTTATGTCAGAGGAGTTAGGTGAGAGGTACACAGCACAGATAAATTTAGTTTGAGAGTAACTCTGTAGTCGTAGCCAGATGGTAGAAAACTCTGAAGATTCAAGAGCGTGGGCACGAGAGCAGGTTAAGTCATTGCGCAAATAAACGCAACATCCAACTTTGGATCGAAAATGAGGATAGAGAAAGTAGGAGGGAACAGAAAAGGGGCTACTGTCAATTGCCTCAGACACCTGACTTTCAGTGAGGAAAAGAAGATGAGGTTTAGAAGAGGAGAGGTGGTGTTCTACAGATTAAAAATTAGAACTTAGACCGCGAATGTTGCAGAAGTTAATGAAGGAAAAGTTGAGTGGGGTGTCAAGACACTTATTGTCGTCGACAGAAAGGCAGTCCGACCTGGGGACATTTATGGTCCCTTCCCCAGATGGGACCCCGAGGCTGGTGTAGGAATCGCCATGATAATTTGGAATTTTTGAGTGAAGGGTGTGTGTGTTATTAGGTGCTTGTAATTTTGTGTGGAGGAAGAGAATTGTCTTTAGAGTGCAAGCTGTGACTGCCCCCTTGTGTTGTGAGACACAAAGGGAAACGTTCAGTGACGTCACAGCTGGGTTTAATGATAAGTTCCCAGCACCCCCTGAACAGTGCTTTAGACTTCACTGGGAGTAATTATCGTTTCGGAAGGTATCTACTGCCTCCTCCTCCAAAGGAGTTGTTCTCTGAAAATTTGACCTGGAATTACTCTTATCCTCATTTTATCAATAACATAAGTACAGTACATGAGAGGAGGAAGCAGTAGGTACCCAATGAGGTCTAAAACACTGGATCAGGGGGTGCTGTGATCTTATCATTGAACACAGCTGAGACCTCACTGAACGTTTCCGTCTGTGACTTACAATATAAGGGAGCATTCACAGCCTGCCCTCTAAAGACAACTCTTTTTCCTTCACGTAGAACTACAAGTACCTAATTACACACACACCCTTCATTCAAAATTCAAAATTATCATGGCAACTCCTACACAAGCCTAGGAGTCCTAATCTGCGGGGGTGACCACAAATGCCCCCAGGTCGGACTGCTATTCTGGTATCGACTCTAAATCTCTTGACAGCCACCTCAACTTTTCTTCATTAACTTCTGCAACAATCATGGTCTTAGATCTAATTTTCAATCTGAAGAACACCATTTCTCCTCTATTATACATCATCTTCTTTTCCTCACTAAAACACAAGTGTCTGAGGCAACTGACAGTAACCTCTTTTCTGTTTCCTCCTACTTTCTCTATCCTCTTTTTCAATCCAAAGCTGGATGTTGCGATTATGTGCGCAATGACTAAACTTGCTCTCACGCCCACACTCTTGAATCTTCCGAGTTTTTCACCATCTGGATACAACTACAGAATCACTCTCAAACTAAATTTATCTGTGCTGTATACCTCTGACTATAGGAAATTATTTAACTACGTAACTTCCAAATTGGAGCACATTCTGACTCTATTCCTTTTTGCGGAGATCTCCATTCTTGGAGACTTCAATGTTCACCATCAGCTTTGGTTTTCCTCTCCTTTCAATGACCACCCTGGTGAACTAGCCTTCAACTTTGCTATCCTCCACGACCTAGAGCAATTGGTGCAACACTCTACTCGTATTCCTGACCGTCTTGGAGATACACCCATCATTCTTGACCTTGCTTATGCTGTTACCCTCTTTTCCCCACTGGGCTCCTCCTGTTACAATCTCATATCTGTATCTTGTCTTATCGCTCCAATTCCTCCTCGGGATCCCCCTAAGCGGAGGTGCCTCTGGCGTCTTGCCTCTGTTAGTTAGGGGGACCTGAGGAGGTATTTTGTTGATTTTCCTTGGAATGACTACTGCTTCCGTAACAGTGTGCTGAACACATAACAGAGGTGATAGTGTCTGGCATGGAGGCGTACATTCCTCACTCTTTTTCTAGACCTAAACCTTCCAAACCTTGGTTTAACACAGCCTTTTCTCGTGCTATATATTGTAGAGAGATGGCCCACAAAAGGTACTTAAGCCTTCCATCGCCAGAATCTCATGCACTTTATATTTCTACCCGGAGCTATGCCAAATCTGTTCTCCAACTAGCCAAAAACTCCTTCATTAATAGAAAGTGTCAAAATCTTTCAAGATCCAATTCCCCTCGTGACTTCTGGCATCTAGCCAAAAGCATCTCCAATAATTTTGCTTCTTTTTCTTTCCCTCTTTTATTTCAACCTGATGGCACCACTACTATCACATCCATCTCTAAAGCTAAACTCTTTGCTAAAACCTTTCCTAATAACTCTACCATTAATGATTCAGGGCTTGTTCCTCCCTCTCCTCCACCCTTTGACTACTTCATGCTACCTAATATTCTTTGCAATAATGTTTTCCATGCCCTCGCTGGCCTAAATCCTCAGAAGGCTCATGGATTTGATGAGGTCCCTCCTATTATTTTCTAAAACTGCACCTCTGTGTTTGCACCTTGCCTAGTCAAACTCTTTCAACTCTGTCTGTCAACATCTACCTTTCCTTCTTGCTGGAAGTTTACCTACATTCAACCTGTTCCCTAAGAACGGTGACTGTTCTAATCCCTCAAACTACTGTCCATCCTATTGTTTTAATTTCCTGCCTATCTAAAGTTTTTTAATCTATCCTCAACATGAAGATTCTTAAACATCTATCACTTCACAACCTTCTATTTGATCGCCAGTATGGGTTCCATCAAGACCGCTCTACTGGTAATCTGGCTTTCTTTACTGAGTCTTGGTCACCCTCTTTTAGAGATTTAGGTGAAACTTTTGCTGTTGCCTTAGATATATCAAAAGCTTCTGATAGAATCTGGCACAAAGTTTTGATTTTCTAAACTACCCTCCTACGGCTTCTATCCTTCTCTCTGTAATTTCATCTCAAGTTTCTTTTTTGACCGTTCTATTGCTGCTGTGGTAGACGGTCACTGTTCTCCTAAATCCTTCCAGACAACTATCCCCTCTTCTTCAGTAACTCTCAACTGGCCCCCTCTTCTACACTGAACATCCTCAGTCTGTCCTTTTCTTATAATCTAAAGTGGAAATTTCACATCTCATCTTTAGCTAAAACAGCTTCTATGAAGTTAGGTGTTCTGAGACGTCTCCGCCAGTTTTCTCACCCCCCGAGCTGCTAACTCAGTACAAGTGCCTTATCTGTCCATGTACGGAGTATACTTCACATGTCTGTGGGGGGAG
The DNA here is from genome assembly GCF_035594125.1 of Scylla paramamosain. Taxonomy (NCBI): domain Eukaryota; kingdom Metazoa; phylum Arthropoda; class Malacostraca; order Decapoda; family Portunidae; genus Scylla; species Scylla paramamosain. The sequence continues at coordinate 6,713,961 of NC_087180.1, forward strand.
GTTCCATTTGTTCCGCTCTTTTAGACAGGTTGGAATCAAAAGCTTTTCATCTCATCAACTCCTCTCCTCTGACTGACTGTCTTCAGCCTCTTTCTCATTGCTGGAATGTTGCATCTCTTGCTATCTTCTACCGCTATTTTCATGCTAACTGCTCTTCTGATCTTGTTAACTGCATACAGTGGCCTCACTGCACAAGACTTTCTTCTTTCTCTCATTCCTATTCTGTCCACCTCTCTAATGCAAGAGTTAACCAGTATTTTTAATCATTCATCCCTTTCTCTGGTAAACTCTGGAACTCCCTTTCTGATCTCCTTCAAGAGGAAGGTTTCAAGACGATTATTCTTCAATTTTTTACCACCACTACAGATCCTATTCGGGACCGGCATCTCAGTGGCCTTTTTTTTTTTTGGATTTTTGTTTCCCTTGGCCGGTGCCCTCCTACATAAAAAAAAAAAAAAAAAACTTCTTCTCATCGCCTCAATGTTGCATCTCTAGCTATCTTCTACCATTATATTCATGCTAACTGCCCTTCTGATCTTGTTAACTGCATGCCTCCTCTCCTCCCGCGGCCTTGCTGCACAAGACTTTCTTCTTTCTCTGACCCTTATTATGTCCACCTCTCTAATGCAATAGTTAACCAGTATTCTCAATCATTCATCTCTTTCTCTGGTAAATTCTGGAGTTCCCTGCCTGCTTCTGTATTTCCATCTTCCTGTGACTTGAACTCCCTCAAGAGGGAGGTTTCAAGACACTTATCCTTCAATTTTTTTATTATCGCTTCAGGCCCTATTTGAGGATTAGCATGTTAATACGTAGGCTTTTTTTTTTATTATTTTTCTTGCCCTTGGCTGGTGTCCCTACCACATAAAAAAAAAAAAAAATTGTTCCTGTGCCTCGGAGGAACATACTATAATGAGTCTTGCTTTTGATGGATGCATGACCCAAGAATGATTAATGAAGAGATTTAATTTGTTATGAAGTTCCATTTTTTTTTTTTTTTTGCAAGAACCGAGACATATATGATGCTATGTCTCTATACCGCTTAATGAATACGTGCACTTAAACTGACAATACTACTACACTAAGCTGCGTTTACACAAAGTGAATTGAATCGATTCGATTTATGAAGAATCAACACAATTCGTGATTTGTCTTGATTTACGACACTAATTTCAATGTAACTGTATACACCAAGCGAACTGAGTCAATTCAAATTATGCCAATTTGTGGCGATTCAGTGTCAAATATTCAAGGAGGTTCAATTTTTCCTCAGCCACAGCGATTCCACCAAGGAGTGAGCATCATGTTTTCGGATGACTTGATCAATTCAGTGCCAGAGAGACATCTTACACGTGATCCTTGTGATTCTGTACACCAAGAGCGGAATGCAGTCAACTTGACAAACATTTTAAATTGTTGTGTTCATTAAAAAGAAAAAAAATGTAGTTTACCAAATCTGGGAATAAAAAAAAAATAAAAAAAATCCAAAATTCAGGTCTCCTAATATTAAATTCATTCACCCATACTCTTGTTTGACGCTGATGACTACGCCTCCTCAGCCGCATCAACACCGCTGTTTCAGCTAGCCATACTCATCAAAGGCAACCTACACACTACTGCCTGCTACTTCTGACATTTTGACTTAGTCATTGGGAATTGTGCTGACTCAAAATGACTAGTCAAATGATTCCTTATGCATTTAACAAAATCAATTCACTTGGTGGAAACGTGGCCTAATGCAATGTGCTTCTAACTGTTTAGGCAACCATCGTTGATATCGGGTCAATAATTTGGTGAGGTTTTCTTTGACTTCTGGCCTATAGTTGAGATTGACCACTGTTAAAACCATCATCTGGCTCACTGATACTAGGTACGTGGGGCTTCTGACCTCTTGGTTTCCTGGAAAACTTGCGAACTTTCATTTGGTTCTTCAGTCTCGATGTCTGATGCTGCTGAGACTTTTTTTTTTTTTTTCAATGTAAGAAGAGGACTGTCCTAGGAAAAAAAAAATGATGATGATAAAGCCCACCTAGATGCCACTCTCTAAAGAATGGTCAAAAAGCTAATTAAAGATTGGAGGACAAGTGTCTTGAAACCTTCTCCTTGAGAGTTCAAGTCATATAGAAAGCAAAAAAAATACAGAAACAGGAAAGAAGTTCCAGTTAACCAGAAAAGAGATGAATGATTGAGAATACTGGTTAACTCTTGAATTAGAAAGGTGGACAGAATAGAGATGAGAGTAAGTAGAAAGGCTTGAGAGGAGGGGGGGCATGCACCTAGCAAGATCAGAAGAACAATTAACATGAAAATAGTGGTAAGAGATGGCAAGAAATGCTGGACAGAGAGAGAAAGAAGTTTGAATCTCACGGCTGAGTGATGTATGATGAAAGTCTGAAAGGTAAACTATTCAGTAATAAAAATTTTCTTCTCGGGAGTCCCACGGATCATTATCACCACCGTAATAACATCAAAATTTTCCTAGTTTAGTTTGGGATCTATGATATTCTGGAATCAGGTGATGTGTTTCTGATGTGGCACTGGCAGATTTGACCATTGCTGATCTTTTTTTTTTTTTTTATGTAGGAAGGACACTGGCCAATGGCAACAAATATCAATAAAAAAATGCCCACTGAAATGCCAGTCCCATAAAAGGGTCAAAGCAGTGGTCATAAGAAGGTGGAAATACAGAAGCAGGCAGGGAGTTCCAGAGTTTACCAGAGAAAAGGATGAATGATTGAGAGTACTGGTTAACTTGCGTTAGCGAGGTGGACAGAATAGGGGTGAGAGAAAGAAAAAAGTCTTGTGCAGCAAGGCCACGGGAGGAGGGGAGGCATGCAGTTAGCAAGATCAGAAGAGTAGTTAGCATGAAAATTGCGGTAGAAGACAGCTAGAGATGCAACATTGCGGCGGTGAGAGAGACTGAAAACAGTCAGTTAGAGGAGAGGAGTTGATGAGACGAAAAGCTTTTGATTCCACCCTGTCTAGAAGAGCAGTATGAGTGGAACCCCCCCAGACATGTGAACCATACTCCATACATGGACAGATAAGGCCCTTGTACAGAGTTAGCAGCTGGGAGGGTGAGAAAAACTGGCGGAGACGTATCAGAACACCTAACTTCATAGAAGATGTTTTAGCTAAAGATGAGATGTGAAGTTTCCAGTTCAGATTATAAGTAAAGGACAGACCAAGGATGTTCAGTGTAGAAAAGGGGGATAGTTGTCTGGAAGGTTGTGTCGAGTTGATAGATGGAGGAATTGAGTTTTTGAGGCATTGAACCATACCAAGTTTGCTCTATCCCAATCAGAAATTTTAGAAAGATCAGAAGTCAAGCATTCTGTGGCTTCCCTGCGTGAAATGTTTACCTCCTGAAGGGTTGGACGTCTATGAAAAGACATGGGAAAATGCAGGGGGGCATCATTAGCGTAGGAGTGGATAGGACAAGAAGTTTGGTTTAGAAGATCATCAATGAATAATAAGAAGTGAGTGGGTGACAGGACAGAACCCTGAGGAACAACAGTGTTAATAGATTTAGGAGAACAGTGACCGTCTACCACAGCAGCAATAGAACGGTCAGAAAGGAAACTTGAGATGAAGTTACAGAGAGAAGGAGAGAAACCGTAGGAGGGTAGTTTGGAAATCAAAGCTTTGTGCCAGACTCTATCAAAAGCTTTTGATATGTCCAAGGCAACAGCAAAAGTTTCACCAAAATCTCTAAAAGAGGATGACCAAGACTCAGTAAGGAAAGCCAGAAGATCACCAGTAGAGCGGCCTTGACGGAACCCATACTGGCGATCAGATAGGTTGTGAAGTGATATATGTTTAAGAATCTTCCTGTTGAGGATAGATTAAAAAACTTTAGATAGGCAGGAAATTAAAGCAATAGGACGGTAGTTTGAGGGATTAGAACGGTCACCCTTTTTAGGAACAGGTTGAATGTAGGCAAACTTCCAGCAAGAAGGAAAGGTAGATGTTGACAGACAGAGCTGAAAGAGTTTGACTAGGCAAGGTGCAAGCACGGAGGCACAGTTTCGGAGAACAATAGGAGGTACCCCATTAGGTCCATAAGCCTTCCGAGGTTTAGGCCAGCGAGGGCATGGAAAGCATCATTGCAAAGAATCTTAATAAGTGGCATGAAGTAGTCAGAGGGTGATGCTTAAGTACCCATGTTAAGGTGTTCATCTGCCCACTCTGTTCATGGTTACCTGATCAGTGACACAGCAACCTACTTCTCTGGTTCCATGCCCTCACTAATTCTAAGATAATTTTGAGGGGTTCTACCCTGTAGTGAGTGTGTCTTAGTGGGCCATGCATCATCAGATCCAAACCTCGTCGCCAGCTGCCTATCCTAGCCACCATCTGTTGTGATGAAGTGATACTGGACCTGGACAATCAATGTCAAATAAAAGGTCCACAATTACCCTGGTTTCTTTCCTCTGCAGTACCCTCAGGGGCCTCGGTGGTAGGAGTGTTTTTATTGATCCACCTAAGTGTAGGTGGCACAGACCAAGGTGACTTTATTTTAAGTGTTAATTCTCAAGAGGTGAACTATGAGTGTTGTGGTGATAGGGCCGTTCCTAGAGGAGGTACTTCATAAGTAATAACAGATGGGTAACCAAGAGTGTATTACTTTAACCATGTAGAGAAAAAGAGTAAGAATGACTTGGTAAGGCATGTTGAACATGGATGCAGATGCAGTCCTGAAGAAAGACAGGAATCAATGAACATGGCACAAATTACAGAAATGAAAGTTGTACAATACCATCAGGTAGCAAAGCCTGGACCATAGATAAGAACATGCTTTTCAATTAAATGAACACTGGAATAATGACTGTGTGATGCTCCCCTTAACTATTTAAACATTGATGGAAATGTTCTCATAATGAGTGGTGAAAGATGCGAAAAAAGAAATTATATACATATATATATATATATATATATATATATATATATATATATATATATATATATATATATATATATATATATATATATATATATTACACACACACACACACACACAGCGGAACCTCGGTTACTGAACACCTCCCTTTTCGAAAAGTTCTGTTTTCGAACAAAATTTTTAACTCCTTATTTTGGTTGTGGTGCCATAATTCGTTTTTTTTTTTAACAAAGTTACTTGATCTCAAATACTAAAAGGCAGCAAAAGCTGCCATTTATTACTAATTTATAGTTTCTATAAATATCTACTTCAATTTTATATATTTGGAGGAGACAGTGTAAGACAAGTAATTCAATCTTTGAAATACAGTAATGGTGATCCCGTTGAAAAGATCGATGCAAACAAAATTTTCAGTGCTCAGGAGTAATTTTCTCAATGATCCCCATCACCATCACTACTGCACAACTGCATTTTTCCAGTAGCTTTTCCCAGCAGCAAGATGTCTAAGTGTTACGATCACCTTCATTTTGGCGGTAAGTGGGTTGCTCCTCCGTGTCCCTCACTAGATCAGTCAAAACAGTATCTTCTGGTGCGTTGTCACTAAATTCTTTCATTACATCCTTTCTAGATAAATAATTTGTGAGCAGATCTTGTGAAGCAGCCATCTTGGCTGTGGGAGTGTCTGTCATAAGCTGCTAATACAGTGGTGTATAGGAACGGATTAATCCATTTTATACTGATTCCTATGGGGAAAATAGTTTCGATTTTCAAACATTTTGGATTTGGAACAGCATCCAGGAACGAATTAAGTTCGAGAACCGAGGTTCCATATATTATATATATATATATATATATATATATATATATATATATATATATATATATATATATATATATATATATATATATATATAATATATATATATATATATATATATATATATATATATATATATATATATATATATATATATATATATATATATATATATATATATATATATATAAAATATATATATAATATATATATAAATATATATAAAAAAAAAAATATATATATATATATATATATATATTTTTTTTTTTTTTTTCCACAGTATAATCTCCATCAGGCAGCATTCTAAGTTGGAATTCTACAAAAGTCAGCAACAAAATATAGTGGTACCTCGTGATTCAAACTTAATTGGTTCCTTTGGGGTGTTTGAATTGGAAAGCAATTTATCCCATTCAAATTAATGTAAAAGAATTAATCTGTTCCAGGTCCCAAAACCCACTTTTTTTTTTTCTTAATGTTATGTGTTTACGTTATTCCCTAAACATATAATTGAATGTAAATAACCTAAATTATATATAGAAAAAATACAGTAAAAGAAAATATGAAGTACCATATATTTCCACATAAAAGACGGCACTTGAATCCTAAAAAAAAAAGAAAAAAAAAGACAAAAAAGTGAATCGTCCAATGCGTCAGATACAAAAACAATGACCTTAAAATTTTTTCAACAAAATTCCATTGTAAATAAACACCAACCTCAAAATAATGTCATCGAAAGTTCTTCAGTCTTGAAAACAGTTGTAGTGTACACAATTTTTATTTTGCACTGAAATTCTCTCTCTCTCTCTCTCTCTCTCTCTCTCTCTCTCTCTCTCTCTGTGTGTGTGTGTGTGTGTGTGTGTGTGTGAAAGAACAACCCTGAGAATTGCTAAATAAAGTGAGACTGATAGAAAATGAAAATGGAATTATACAAATGAGAAAGGATGAAGCGAAAACAAGATAAAATGAATGAAGGGGAGTGAGAGAGTAAGGTATCACTCTTGTTCCTTATCTCTGACAGATAAGGGGGAGGGGAGGTGACAGGGAGGGAGGTTTGAGACCAGATAAAAGAGGAAGTGAGAGGAAAGGAACAATGGGAGAAAGGGACATACAGGGAAGGAGTCCCTTGGAGAGAGAGAGAGAGAGAGAGAGAGAGAGAGAGAGAGAGAGAGAGAGAGAGAGAGAGAGAGAGAGAGAGAGAGAGAGAGAGAGAGAGAGAGAGAGAGGGTGGGGGGGGCCAGGGAAGGGAAGGGTGAGAGATGAAAGGGGGGAGGAGGGGAAGGAAACGGGGAGGAATGCAACACTGATTGAGTGACATCACTGAAACGGGTGTTTGTGTTTGAATTGGAGGACAAAATTTGTTTGCTAATCCTGTTTGAATTGGAACTCGTTCAAACTGAAAGACGTTCGAATCACTAGGTATGATAGTATTCAATTTAAAAATATGTCTTGAAAGGAAATTTCTCCAAAATTTATGGGAGTTAGCACCATGTTGACCAAGCCGAGTGATGCCTGGCCAAGCTCGGCATAATGTACAGGACAATAATTACTGTATAGGTGATGACATGACACTAAGAAGGGCTGCTGGTTGGTTCTGGCTGAAGATTGGGAGGTTCGGCCTTTGCAGCAGAACCTTCCTGATGCAATCTCTTTTTCAATTTCTTTTTTGTGTGGTTAGATCTGCTCTCGTTTCCCTCAAATATCACTTAATTTTCCTTGTACTTTTCTTTTGTTGTTTCATTGTTACCATTGTCAAAAAGGGGCTCACCAATAATCCAAACTTCACTTTCTATATATGGGCTCTGTAATTTATCCACTTGTCTCCTCTGGTCATTTCTTCCCTTATCCTTGTTATGAGTCCATTCCCTTTCTCTTGAACCAAGCTGCTGCAGGTAATCAAAATTTATTTTGTTTTGTTCTAAAGCTGAAAAAAAACAAAACACTAACAGTATAGTCAATGATAAGAGAGAGTATTTCAAAAAGAGACAAATCTGAGTAAAGCAATAAATTAAATTTTAAAGGGTTCAGGTTCTTCTGGACACACCTATGGCAGTACAGTAAACAAATGCTTGTAATGAGATTATACATACAATGGACCCTCAATTTTCTGGACTGAAAGCAGAAAAGTTGTCCATATTTTCAAAGATTGAAAAGGGCAAAAATAGCACATCATTATTTTAGTGCAGTACATATGAGTTATATACATACATGCCTTTACTTAATAATCGTTCAACTTACAAATTTTTTAACTCACTCTGGTGCAAAAGTGACACAATGCGAAACTGACAATTCATTCAATTTCATCTGATTTATTTTTCCCAGACTGTCTGGAAAACTGAGGATCCACTGCATATAGGTACATTTTATTCAGCATGTAGCACAATAACTGGCCATTACCATAGAAGGAGTTTATACACTTAGGACATCTTGCTATGTGGTAAATTTTGAAGGCCTATTTGGCCAATTCATGTTTTTTTGGGGAAATATATTTGAATCACATTTTCATTTTCAAGGACTCACTTTTGTAATTCACACAACCACCATTATAGCCACTAATAACATGCTTGATGTCCTTTGTCAATCATCTGACAAAACCATAACAATTTCCCAAAAATATTTTACTGCACAGCCATGGTTTGCCATCACAGCTTAGCTTCACTTGACAAATGGAAATGATCTGGATCTGTAGGGGTAGTGTTGCTTTCAGGGGATTATGGAGAAAAATTATCTACCTACCTGAAGAAGGTACAGAATACTTTTTTATTCAGGTAAGAACAACTTGCACAAATAACAAAAAAAAAACCCTGATCAGGAACTTGAATTAAGTTGGCCAATACAGCTAGACAAGCATGTGTACCCAAATAGAAAGTGTCCATTTTACAGACCTAACAAGACAATATTTTCCACACATCACCATTCTATTCAACACTAAGAAATAATGGTAACTGATCTCACAATGCATACCTCTGATTTCACAAAGAATAATAAGACACATGAGGGCATTAGAACTTTATGAAATGCATGATAAAAAAAGATTCCCAGCCATTTCACATTCACCTAAGTAAGACAAGAATTATTTTACTGGCTTCATGTACCATAAGCCATCATTAAGGTAGTGACAGTTCTCTATGCCCACCCCTTTATTGGTTTTGGCTATGTCCTGGGTGGAGAGAGAAGTGACACCCACACAAAGAGCATGTTGTTTCCCTTCTGCCATCACTGCTACCACTGTATTTTGCTCCACTTCTGACATCTTGGCTCCTGGGGAGGTTAATCCACGGCACATGATGTTGGCACCACTGAGAATGAAGCGAATGGCACCTTTGTCGACCTGCATCCAGGGCAGCATGAAAGGATCTGTGGTGAGGGAGACAGGTATCATACATACATTATATATATATATATATATATATATATATATATATATATATATATATATATATATATATATATATATATATATATATATATATATATTGTGATGTACAGTGGGACAACGCAGTGAAGAAAGTAAGAATGAATGAGATAGAATGATAAAAGAGGAAGAGAGAGAGAGAGAGAGAGAGAGAGAGAGAGAGAGAAAGCTAGGGGCACAGAAACCAAATGTACCATGCAGAGTGATCGCTCGCTGCCAGGAACTTACTATAAGAATTTCCGTACCTAGACACTCTCCTTCCCCTGATTAATTTACCTTATTTCCCTTTTACCAATCAGTTTGAGTCACACACAGTTCACAGCAGAAGAGTTGCCCCTGACAATGAAGTTCATCTGACAAAGTGTTCATCTGGCCCCTTTTGTTTGCTCATGAGAATTTTTTTAAATAAAGTGTTTTATTCAAGTAGAGACAGCATGAGGAGTGGGTGTGTGATTCACTTATGGTTGTCTGCTGGTCACCCGGCCAGCTGTTCCCCTACGGAAAGAGCTCAGAGCTCAGAGTGACCGTTCTTCGGGTAGGACTGAGACCAATAAAACACCACACACCAGGACAGTGAGGTCAAAACAACTCGGGTTACATCCTGTACCTACTTACTGCTAGGTGAACAGGGGCTACACATTAAGAGGCTCACCCATTTGCCTTTCTGCGCCTGGGATTCGAACCCAGGCCTTCTTGGTTGTGAGCCAAGCATGCTAACCACTACACTACACGGTGTGTGTGTGGGTTGCATCCTTCTCCACCCACCCCATTAAGCAGCAGCGCAGGAAGGTGGTTGGAGCACTTTATCATGCTCAGTCACTACCCTGTTGTTGGAAGGAGCACATGTACAGAGACGTGCTCTAATATTTACCAGAGACTAAGGCAGGATACTAGGTAGCTGGGTCAGCTGCCTTAAGGGGAATAAGCAAGTCATTATTGGCCATACACCCCGACCCTTTAATATTGGAATAGGAGTCCCCGTAGTAGTCTGCCAGTAAGTGTACAAGTGAATTACGCACTACACCCAGGGAAGCGACTCCTCAGCTGTACAAGTGGACAAGTTGAGTTTTGTGTAGTGAGCAGTGACTCACCCTCCTGTGTGTTCATAGGCACTCTTCCATTTTGTAATAGTTTCTTGTGTCTTTTGTTAGTGTCCCTGTTTGCTTTAAATGCTACTGCAGGTTGAGGCAGTTCAGCTGCAAAGGACTTAAGTAATTAGCTGTGTAGTAAAATTTATTCCCTCACCAGATCCTGAGAAGCCCTGTCCCCCAGGAGGCAGTAAACAATATGACTCGGCTTGACGTTATAACACACTGTTGGGCAGTGGGAGGACTGTCAGAGTGGGTGGAAGCCCAGTGGCGTATTATACCTAGTTCATACGTGTGTTATTGCGTGTTAACTGTTTTTCCTAGACGTGTTTGTCAATTCTTCTGCAGCTGTGGGTGTTAAGTGCTGTTTGGAGCATCTCCCTTGTCTGTGGGTTGGTGAAACAGTCAGGCAACCTCAACTTAGTGTGACCTGGAGTTAAGACTATTGTGAAAAGGGTGCAGGAATCACAAGAGAACCTGTACACCCGCATTTGTGCCCTGCACTGAGTCCACATAGGAGGTGGCTCAGTGAATCTAGTCTAGGTGTGGCAGCTTGGTGAAGGGGTTGGGAATTGTGATTGTAACAATATATATATATATATATATATATATATATATATATATATATATATATATATATATATATATATATATATATATATATATATATATATATCATATTTGCCAGCGTATTAGACACACCTCTGCATAAGAAACATCCCTATTTTACAAGGATGTTTTGTGGAAAAAAAATGTATTGTTTCATCATTGGTATGGAAAAAAAAATTGTAGTGTGTGTTTTTTTTTTTTTTTATGTAGGAAGGACACTGGCCAGGGGCAACAAAAATCTAATAAAAAAAAATGCCCACTGAAATGCCAGTCCCATAAAAGGGTCAAAGCAGTGGTCAAAAATTGATGAATAAGTGTCTTGAAACCTCCCTCTTGAAGGAATTCAAGTCATAGGAAGGTGGAAATACAGAAGCAGGCAGGGAGTTCCAAAGTTTACCAGAGAAAGGGATGAATGATTGAGAATACTGGTTAACTCTTGTATTAGAGAGGTGGACAGAATAGGGGTGAGAGAAAGAAGAAAGTCTTGTGCAGCGAGGCTGTGGAAGGAGGGGAGGCATGCAGTTAGCAAGATCAGAAGAGCAGTTAGCATGAAAATAGCGGTAGAAGACAGCTAGATATGCAACATTGCGGCGGTGAGAGAGAGGCCGAAGACAGTCAGTTAGAGGAGCGGAGTTGATGAGACGAAAAGCTTTCGATTCCACCCTGTCTAGAAGAGCAGTAAGAGTGGAACCCCCCCAGACATGTGAAGCATACTCCATACATGGATGGATAAGGCCCTTGTACAGAGTTAGCAGCTGGGGGGGTGAGAAAAACTGGCGGAGACATCTCAGAACGCCTAACTTCATAGAAGCTGTTTTAGCTAGAGATGAGATGTGAAGTTTCCAGTTCAGATTATAAATAAAGGACAGACTGAGGATGTTCAGTGTAGAAGAGGGGGACAGTTGAGTGTCATTGAAGAAGAGGGAATAGTTGTCTGGAAGGTTGTGTCGAGTTGATAGATGGAGGAATTGAGTTTTTGAGGCATTGAACAATACCAAGTTTGCTCTGTCCCAATCAGAAATTTTAGAAAGATCAGAAGTCAAGCATTCTGTGGCTTCCCTGCGTGATATGTTTACCTCCTGAAGGGTTGGACGTCTATGAAAAGACGTGCAGGGTGGTATCATCAGCGTAGGAGTGGATAGGACAAGAAGTTTGGTTTAGAAGATCATTAATGAATAATAAGAAGAGAGTGGGTGACAGGACAGAGCCCTGAGGAACAACAGTGTTAATAGATTTAGGAGAAGAACAATGACCGTCTACCACAGCAGCAATAGAACAGTCAGAAAGGAAACTTGAGATGAAGTTACAGAGAGAAGGATAGAAACCGTAGGAGGGTAGTTTGGAAATCAAAGCTTTGTGCCAGACTCTATCAAAAGCTTTTGATATGTCCAAGGCAACAGCAAAAGTTTCACCAAAATCTCTAAAAGAGGATGACCAAGACTCAGTAAGGAAAGCCAGAAGATAACCAGTAGAGCAGCCTTGACGGAACCCATACTGGCGATCAGATAGAAAGTTGTGAAGTGATAGATGTTTAAGAATCTTCCTGTTGAGGATAGATTCAAAAATTTTAGATAGGCAGGAAATTAAAGCAATAGGACGGTAGTTTGAGGGATTAGAACGGTCACCCTTTTTAGGAACAGGTTGAATGTAGGCAAACTTCCAGCAAGAAGGAAAGGTAGATGTTGACAGACAGAGCTGAAAGAGTTTGACTAGGCAAGGTGCAAGCACGGAGGCACAGTTTCGGAGAACAATAGGAGGGACCCCATCAGGTCCATAAGCCTTCCAAGGGTTTAGCCAAGTGTGTGTGTGTGTGTGTGTGTGTGTGTGTGTGTGTGTGTGTGTGTGTGTGTGTGTGTGTGTGTGTGTGTAAGAGGGCCATTGGTCAAGGCCAACAAAAATTTTTAATGAAAAGAAAGACCCAATTAATGCCAGTTCCCTCAGAGATGTCAGATAGAATAATAAAAACAGTGGATAAGTGTCTTGAAACCTCCCTCTTGAAAGAGTACAAGTCATAGGAAGGTGAAAATACAGAAGCAGGCAAGGAATTCTTGAGTTTACCAGAGAAAGGGATGAATGACTGAGAGATGAATGCATTAGGGAGGTGGACATAATTCGGATGAGAGAAAGAAAGTCTTGTGCATCCAGGCCACAGGAGGAGGGGAGGTCTGCAGTTAGCAATATCAGAGAAGCAGTAAGTGTCAAAATACTGGTTGAAGGTAGCAAGAACTGCAACACTGCAGTGATGAGAGAGAGACTAGAAGATATCTAGAAGATGAAAATATAATTACAGAAAAGCAATTTGGATTCAGGAAAGGGATATCCTGTGTCACAAATCTAATGAGCTTCTATACAAGAGGAATAGATGAAATGCAAGAGAGGGATGGATGGATTGATGCAATATACCTGATCTTAAAAAAGCATTTGATAAAGTTCTTATGTGGAAGTTAGAGAATCAAGGAGGACTAATGGGAGCAACATTGAGATGGATGGATAATTATTTATAAGGGATAGAAATGAGAACAGTAATCAGAGACATTAATTAAAGTTGGCGTGAAGAGACAAGTGGGATACCACAGGGATCTGTGTTGGCATCTACAGTAAAATCCCTCTTATCCGGCATCAACGGGACCGCCAACATGCCGGATACTTGAATATTGCTGGATACTTCAACAGAAGTGAAATTATGTCCACAATCACCACCCTACACTCACGCATCTTACCATAACAAAGATCAGCTGATCTTAATCAGCAGCTGATCTGATCAGTTGCTTAAGTGTAAGCACAACACGCTTCCTCTTTTCTACAACTTTAGGCATGATGAAGGCGTCAGGCGATAAACAGTGCACACGTGGGACTGAGTCACTGAGTAAACACAGTGCAGTGGGCCGTGGGTGGCGCAAAACAGTGCGCTCTGGTGGCAAGGGGATTTTTAATCGATTTTATGAGTACACATTGATTCTTTATTGATTTTAAGGCTCAGGAAAAAATGTGCTGGATACTCGAATGCCGGGATGAGAGGGATTTTACTGTATTATGTTTCAAATATATGTAAATGATATGACAGGGGATTTGAATAGTTATATAAACCTTTATGCTGATGATGCAAAAATACTGAAAATAATAAAGGATGAAGGTGACTGCAAGGAGTTACAAAAGGATATTGATGATACATGCATGGAGCCAAAGATGGAAACTAGAATTTAATGCCAGAAAATAGCACATGTTGGAAACAGGAAAAAGTAGACTTTCATGGAATTACAAAATGGGAGTAGAAATAATAACAAAAAATAATGAAGAAAAAGATTGGGAGTAATGATCCAGGACACACTATCAGTTAAAAGGCACATACACAGAATATTCGACTCTACACACACACCTTGTTAACAAACATTAAAGTGTTTAACTATTTAGATAAAGAAATGAAGAAAATTATAACAAGATGTGGGCTCCACATAGAAAAAAAGATGTACAGAAACTGGAAAGAATACAGAGGATAGTGACAAAGATGGTACCAGAATTGAAAGACTTAAGCTATGAAGAAAGACTTGAAGAGATGGGATTACCAACACCACAAGAGAGAAGAGAAAGAGAAGACCTGAAAGCAATGTACAAATTAATAAACAATATAGAAAGAAAAGAGAGAAATTACTTGGTACAACAGAAGGAGGAGGGAGAGAAATGGACGTGGGGGCATGGGAAGAAAATAAAGAGGAGCGGATGTTTGAGTGACATCAAGAAATACCGCTTCCCATAACAAACTATTGAAATCTGGAATGATTTGAAGGAAGAGATGATTTTGACAAACAGTGTACACATGTTTAAAGAGAAACTGGATAAATATGGTTATGGAGACAGGACAAAATGAGCCTTGGTTCATGCCCTGTATAATACAACTCAGAGAGAGAGAGAGAGAGAGAGAGAGAGAGAGAGAGAGAGAGAGAGAGAGAGAGAGAGAGAGAGAGAGAGAGAGAGAGAGAGAGAGAGAGAGAGAGAGAGAGAGAGAGAGAGAGAGAGAGAGAGAGAGAGAGAGAGAGAGAGAGAGAGAGAGAGAGAGAGAGAGAGAGAGAGAGAGAGAGAGAGAGAGAGAGAGAGAGAGAGAGAGAGAGAGAGAAACTTAGCGGGAAATATGTACATGCATGATGCAAACAGGAGGTAAATGTGACCCATGTGAGACATGGAAAGGTGCAGAGTGGTATCATCAGCATAGAAGTGAGTAGGACAAGAAGTTTGGTTTAGAAAATCATTCATGAATATTAGGAAGAGTGGGAAGGACAGAACCCTGAGGAACACTAATGTTAATAGATTTAGGAGATGAACAGTGACCATCTACCACAGCAGCAATAAAATGGTCAGAAAGGAAACTTGAGATGAATTTGCAGAGAGAAGGATAGAAGCCATAGAAGGGTAGTTTATAAATCAAAGCTTCATGCCAGACTCTATCAAAAGCTTTTGATACAGTAAAATCCCTCTTGTCCGGCATCAATAGGACCGCCGACATGCCGGATACTTGAATATTGCCGGATACTTGAATAGAAGTGAAATTATGTCCACAATCACCACCCTACACTCATGCATCTTACCATAACAAAGATCAGCTGATCTTAATCAGCAGCTGATCTGATCAGCTGCTTAAGTGTAAGCACAACATGCTTCCTCTTTTCTACAACTTTAGGCATGATGAGGGCGCCAGGCGATAAACAGTGCACACGCGGGACTGAGTCACTGAGTAAACACAGTGCAGTGGGCCACGGGTGGCACGAAGCAGTGCACTCTGGTGGCGAGGGGACAAAGTATGCCTCGCGCAGGAATTTTAATCAGTTTTATGAGTACACATTGATTTTTTATTGATTTTAAGGCTCGGGGAAAAATGTGCTGGATACTTGAAGCTGCCAGATACTCTAATGCCGGATGAGAGGGATTTTACTGTATGTCTAAGACAACAGCAAAAGTTTCACCAAAATCTCTAAAAGAGGATGACCAAGACTCAGTAAGGAAAGTCAGAAGATCATCAGTAGAGCGGCCTCAAAGGAACCCATACTGGTGATCTGATAGAAGGTTGTGAAATAATAGATGTTTAAGAATCTTCATGTTAATGATAGATTTAAAAACTTTAGATAGGCTGGAAATTAGAGCAATAGGATGGTAGTTTGAGGATTAAAACCAATCCTCCCTTTTAGGAACAGGCTGAATATAGGCAAATTTCCAGCAAGAAGGAAAGATAGATATTGATAGACAGAGTTGAAAGAGTTTGACTAGGCAAGGTGCAATCACAGAGGCTCAGTGTTAGAGAACAATAGGAGGGACCAAATCAGGACCATAAGCCTTCTGAGGATTAAGGCTTGCCACGGGATGGAAAACATCACTTCAAAAGATTGTAATGGGTAGCATTAAAAAGTCAGAGGGTGGAGGAGAGGGATGAACAAGCCCTGAATCATCCAAGGTGGAGTTTTTGGCAAAGGTTTGAGTGAAGAGTTCAGCTTTAGAAATAGATGAGATGGTCCTGATGCCATCAGGTTGAAATAAAGGAGGAAGAGATGAAGACGCAAAATTATTGATGTTTTTGGCTAGGTGCCAAAAGTCACAAAGGAAGTTAGATCTTGAAAGATTTTGACACTTTCTATTAAAGAAAGAGTTTTTAGCTAGTTGGAGAATAGACTTGACATGATTCCAGGCAGAAATATAAAGCACATGGGATTCAGGTGCCCTCAAGTACCCTTTGTGTGCAGCACAAGAACAGGCTGTGTTAAACCAAGGTTTGGAAGGTATAGTCAAAAGAGTGATAAATGCACACCCCTCTGCCAGACATTATCACCTCTGTTATATGCTCAACACACTGAGTCAGGTCTCTGACATGGAAGCAGTGGTCATTTCAAGAAAAATAAGCATAATACCTCCTCAGGTCCCTCCCAAATAGCAAAGGCAAAATGCCAGAGGCACCACTGTTTTGGGATCCTGAAGAGGGATTGGACCAATAGGACAAGATGCAGATATGAAATTGTGATCGGAGGAGCCCAACGGAGAAGATAGGGTAACAGAAAAAGCAGGATTTGAAGTTAGGAAAAGGTCAAGAATGTTGGTCATATCTCCAAGACAGGAACACAAGTAGGGTGTTGCACCAGTTGCTCTAGGTTGTGGAGGATAGCAAAGTTAAGCAGTTCATCAGAATGGTCAATGAAGGGAGAGGAAAGCCAAAGCTGGTGGTGAATACAGTGGTCTTCAAGAATGGAGATCTCCACAAAAGGGTTAAGTAGTCAAAGAATTTCTTATAGTCACAGGAGTTAGGTGAGAGGTATACAGCACAGGTAAATTTAGTTTGAGAGTGACTCTGTAGTCATAGCCAGATGGTGGAAAACTCAGAAGATTTAAGAGTGTGGGCACAAGAGCAGGTTAAGTTGTTGCAAACATAGACACAACATGCAGCTTTGGATTGAAAATGAGGATAGAGAAAGTAGGAGTGAACAGAAAAAGGGACACTGTCAGTTGCCTCACACACCTGTTTCAGTGAGGAAGAGAAGATGAGGTTTAGTAGAGGTGGTGTTCTACAGACTGAAAATTAGATCTAAGATTGTGAATGTTGGAGAAGTTAATGAAGAAAAAGTTGAAGGAGGGTGTCAAGACACTTAGGGTCAATACCAGAAGAACACTCTGACCTGGGGACACTTGTGGTCCCCTCCCCAGATGGATATTCTGAGGCTGGTATAGAAGTCGCCATGTTGATTTTGAATTTTGAGTGAAGGGTGTGTGTGTAATTAAGTGCATGTAGTTTTGCATGAAGGAAGAGAGTTGTCTTTAGAGGGCAGGCTGTGACTGCCCCCTTGCGTTGTGAAACACAAAGGGAAACATTCGGTGAGGTCACTCCAGCACCCTGTGATCCAGTGCTTAAGACCTCACTGGGGGTAATTATAATTTTGGCAGGTGTCTACTGCCTCCTCCTATTGTACTGTAGATATCTGTTGTTATCTCAAATTAGTAGTGCAAATGTGTTCATTTTTATGTTTTTTTTTTAATTGTGTATTTTTAAAATTATTTTCTGGTTCTCTGGAATCCATTAATTTTTTTCGAAAGGTCTTTCAGTCACTATAACTTACATTTGCCATAATGAACGCTACATTGGAATGAATCAAGTTCACTGCTGCGTACCCTACAGTGTATATATATGTATGTACTATGTATTTATTTATTAGGTCCTCTGTACCATGTTTGCCTCTTGCATGGGCATGAAAGCTTTTTTGGCCTCAGTGGAGAAGCATAAACCTTAAATTTAGGAATAATCACTAGCTGTCCCTCTGTTATGGCTCACATCTTGCTGTGTAATAATAAGTACAATGAAAACTATAAGCTTACAGTCAAATCCTTTTGTAATGAACATGATGCTATTTGGTCCTCTTACAACAGGATTCAATAATTTATCCTGTATACATAAATAAAATAAGTCATTATAGAAAATAAATTCCTTTAAAGGTACACTTGCTTATATCTACTTAATGATATATAATTAATAATATATATATATATATATATATATATATATATATATATATATATATATATATATATATATATATATATATATATATATATATATATATATATATTGAATAAGTTACTGAAAAAAGTGATGGGTGAAGACAGTCAGGTAGTAAAGCAAGTGGAAGAGTTCCATAGAATTGGGAAACATACAGAAGAAAAAATGAAGCACATAAGAATAAGGTTTGCGACACAGGTACAAGCAGAAGTAATTAATGGGTCTTGGAGATTGTCTGAAGATGAAGAATATAAGAATGTTTGGATAAACAGGGATATGGATGAGATTGAAAGGCTGAAGCAAAAGGAGCCAGTAAATGAGGTTAAACAAAAAAATGAACAACGAATGGAGGAGAAGTTTTTCTGGAGAGTAAGAGATATGAGAATAAAGAAATGGTACATCAAACTGTAAGTAAAGTATGTTACACTAATGTTAATGGATTAATGTCAACAAAGATGGAATTAAATGAGTTAAAGTGGAGAGGGTAATAAAATGTGAAGACAAGTCTGAAATTCTGCAAGTGATGATTAAAAATGGAAATGGAAGGATAATGAATTATGTAGGAGTGTATGTGTTTCCACCTATGACCAATGCTTGGAGAAAAGAAGAGCATGAAGAGATGTTGGTAGATGTGTTAAAAGGTCTTGAAAAGATAGTGATGGAAAGTATTGATACAGTTATTGTTGGTGATTTTAATTGTAAGGAGATAAATTGGGAAACATTGACAACTACTGGAAGTGAAAACTCATGGAGTAATACTGTTAAACTGGCCAGTAGAAAACTTACTGACTCAATGGGTAGATTGTGATACAAGATTTAGTGGAAGAGATAAATCATCAAGACTTGATTTAGTGTTTACCAAGGACATGGAAACCATTGAAACCATACACTATGATAGCCCTCTAGGTAAAAGTGATCATGTGTTGATGGAATTTAAATTGAAAAATGAAAATGTAATCATAGATGAAAATTATAAGGTGAAAAGATTTAAATATAGTAAAGCTGATTTTGAAAAACTTAAAGAAAATACCTTGTTACTGTGGACTGGAAAGACTTAGAAAGCACAAAAAATATTCAGGAAAAATGGGATGAATTTATAAGGATATATAATTCTGCTGTGGAGAAATTTGTACCTAGAGGAGTAAGATGTATAAAGGGTAAGGAATGGTTCAATACAAAGTGCAAAGAGACTAGAAATTGTAAGCTAAATGCTTGGAATAGATAGAAGAAGAGGAAAACTGAGAGCAAATGGGAGGAATATATTGATGCTAGAAATAAGTACATTGAGATAATAAATATGAAGAGAAGAAACTATGAAAGAGATATACAGTAAAATCCCTCTTATCTGGCATCAACGGGACCGCCGACATGCCGGATACTTGAATATTGCCGGATACTTGAATAGAAGTGAAATTATGTCCACAATCACCACCCTACACTCACGCATCTTACCATAACAAAGATCAGCTGATCTTAATCAGCAGCTGATCTGATCAGCTGCTTAAGTGTAAGCACAACATGCTTCCTCTTTTCTACAACTTTAGGCATGATGAAGGCGTCAGGCGATAAACAGTGCACACGCGGGACTGAGTCACTGAGTAAAGACAGTGCAGTGGGCTGCGGATGGCGTGAAGCAGTGCGCTCTGGTGGCGAGGGGACAAAGTATGCCTCACGCGGAAATTTTAATCGATTTTATAAGTACACATTGATTTTTTATTGATTTTAAGGCTCGGGGAAAAATGTGCCGGATACTTGAAGCTGCCGGATACTCGAATGCCGGATAAGAGGGATTTTACTGTAATATATGTGTATAAATGAACCCAAACTGTTCTTTAGACATATTAATGGGAAGATGAAGAAGGAAGGTGCATCAAGATTGAAAGTTAAAGGAAAAATCTATGAGGATGCATAGGAGATGGCAGAGGTTATGAACCATAGTTTCAGATTGGTATTTACTGTGAAGGGGAGTTTGATGCTGGAAGGAATAAATTGTTGAGGAATATACTAAGTGCATTTCCAGTCAGTTATGAGGAAATACTTAAGATGATAGAAGAACTTGATGTAAATAAAGCAACTGGTCCAGATGGAGTATAAAACTGGATATTGAAGGAATGTAGAGAACAGGTGGCTGATAAAATTCAGTCTAGTGGTGACATCACTATCACAGGGAAGAGTACCGAAAGGTTGGAAGAGAGCAAATATTACACCAATATTCAAAGGAGGAAATAAAGAAAACCCACTAAATTATAGACCAGTGTCCTTGACTAGTGTTGTAGGAAAACTATACGAAAAAACAATAAAAGAAAGACGGATGGAACACTTGGAAAGAGATAAAGTTTTGGTAAATTATCAATTTGGATTTAGAAGATCCTGCGCCATGAACTTATTGCCCTTTTATTCAAGAGTAATCGATATTGTGCAGAAGAGAGACATGGGTGGATGGTGTCTACTTAGACTAAAAGAAAGCATTTGACAAAGTACCACATCAATGATTGCTATGGAAGATAAAAAAATATGGAAAAATTGGAGGAAGACTGCTGGAGTGGATGGAGGATTATCTGGATGATAGAGATGAGAACAATAATACAAGACCGGAATTCATCTTGGCTGAAAGTAACTAGTGGTGTCCCACAGGGATCAGTGTTTGGACTGATAATATTTGTAATATATGTGAATGACATAAATGAAGAAATATGTTAATTCTTCCAGTTCTTGAACCATCTTTGTTGCCATTCTTTGTATCCTTTCTAGTTTTTTACATGTTTCTTCTTGTGGAGAGACCACACTGATTCAACATATTGCAGATCTTTCTCTTCTTGTACTGTTATTATTTCTTCATTTCCCAATTTATATATCCATTTTGGTCTTTTCACTTTTTCACATTTCTATTACATGACATTTTTTCACATTAAATTTCATGTTTCTTACTCCAGAGCTCAATTTTATTCAAATTGCACTGTAGAATTTCACACTTTGTTGTTTCTTATGTCTTTGTAATTTTGCATTGTCTGCAAACAAACTCATATAACTCTTTACTCTTTCAGGCATATCATTTATGAAGATCAGGAAAAGTATTGGTACTAGCACTGATGCTTGTGGTACTTCACTATCTACTTTTCTCCATAATGATTTTACATCTTTTACTAATGTTCTCATTTCTCTTCCCTTTAAGTAGCTTTCCATCCAGTTTATTATTTTTCCATTCAATCCTCCTATATTTTCTAGCTTCCATAGTAGCCTGTTGTTGGGAACTTTGTCAAAACTTTCTTTTAGATCTAAATACACACAGTCTACCCATCCATGTCTCTCCTGTGTTATATCAGCCATTCTTGAATAGAAGATTATCAAATTTGTTACACATGATGATTTTTGTCTAAAGCCGTACTGTTTTTTCTGATATTATATCATGTTTTTCTGGAAATTTTGTCCGCTGCTTCTTTATCACTTTTTCACAGGTCTTACATACTATGCTGGTCATTGATACTGGTCTATAGTTTAGTTTCTTTCTTTCCACTTTTATAAATTGACACTATGTCTGCTCTCTAGGCACTCTTCCAGTTGATACTGAGCACTTTATTATGTCATATACTGGTTCAGTTAATTGTTTCCTTTACTCTTTTAAAATGAAACCTGTTACTATATCTGATCCTGTTGCTTTTCTTTCTTCCAGTTCCTCCATCATTTTATAAACTTCTTTGATTATTGTAATTTCCCATATTTGCTTTTCTGCCTTCTCATCTTGTGGTTCTTTAAATTCTGATTCTTTTGTGAAAACTTGCTGGAGCTTTTTGTTTAGCAATTCATTCCTGTCTTGGGTCTTTATATATTTCATTTCCATCCTTCAACCTTTCTAGTTTTTTTTTTAGTTTAATTTTTCTATTTATGAATCTGCAGAACGGTTTTGGTTCTTCCTTGCACTTTTCAACTATATTTTTTTTTCATACCCTTTCTCTTCCTCTCCTTATTTTCACATATTCATTTATGTTAAAGTCTTCTTTATTTTTTTTGGTTTTGATTTCTTTTTGTTTTTTCCATGCTTTGTCTTTTTTTCTTTGCTCTTACATATCTGCCAATGAACCACACCAGTTTTTCTTTTTCTTTAGGCTTGTATAGTGGGACATATTTATTCACTCCTGTCTCATATAGTTCCATAAAAAATGTCATACTTATCTTGCATATCATTTGCTCTTTTCAGCTTTCCCCAGTCCATTTCTTCATAGAATCTCTTAAGATTATTTATATTCACTTTCCTATTTTCCTTGTATGATTCATCCTCTTCAATGAAATAATCAGTCTCTATTTCTATCATTACATGGTCACTTTTTCCCATTGGGAACACATATCTTAATTCTTTAGTTAGAATGATTCCTTTTGTTAATATTAAGTCAAGTCTTGTTGGTTCATTTCCCCTATATTTTGTATTTTCAGTCATCCATTGCATCACTTTGTTTTCCATAGTCAGCTTCAGAAATCTTTTTCCCTATGCAGTCTCATTTCCTCCTACCTTGAACATTTTCCAATTTCTTTCTTTCCAATTTAAGTCACCAACCAATAGTACTCTTAAATTACTTTTGATTAATTTACTCAAACACTGAATGGTATCTTCTATTATTTTCTCATAGTTTTCCTTGCTCCAAGAATTTGCTTTGTGTGGTACATAGGTTGTTACTACTGTCAGTATTTCTCCATTATTATCCTTCAAGTTAACACTCACTATTTCTGCTTTTCCTTCCCCATATTTCACTGTTTTTGTCTTCACCTCATTTCTTGTCATTATCAATATGCCTCCCCCTCCTTTACCAATCCTGTCTCTTCTCCACATATTGTAGTTATTGTTAATGACAATCTGATCTTCTTTTAGCTTTGTTTCCTTTAAACACAACTTCTTTGGATTCTTTTCTTTTAAATAGTCTTGTAATTCCAGTGTTCTGTGTAGCAGTCAATCTATGTTGGTATACATCGTATTCAGTCCTTCATTTTTACAATTTTTGTCTATTTTATTTTCACTTATTCCTTTTCCTTTATGTACCATTTCTTCACTGTCTCCTAAAACTCCTAAAAATTTAGTCTTTTCTTCTTCTGTTCTTGATTAATGTTTCCCTTTTAGCCTCTTTATACATTTCTTTCATTTTTTTTCTGTTCTTCATTTTTGTTTTTCTTAATGTATATATCTTTGCAATCTTCTACTTCTCTTAGTTTGGATACTCTTTCTAGTTAGTATCTCTTCTGCTGCTTGTTGTGATTTTAGTCTTATTTTCATGGGTCTTGTTTTGCCTTCCAGATAATGTCTCAGTCGAACAACTTCTTCCACTTCTTCCTCAAATTTAGTGTCATCTTCATTTAGTTTCTTCAACAAATCCTTCTTTTCAGTCTGTATGCTATATTTTCTACTTTATTCCATAATCTATAACACTCTTCTTCTTATCTGCTGAATCTCTTACCAGATCTTCATTGTTTTTCAATCCCTTCACCACTTCCTTTTCTACATTTTAATTTCCTTCTTTAAGTTGCTTTTCAATTATTTCCTTAAAAGTCAACATTTGCTTTATCTTTTCAATTTTTCAGTCTTTTATTTCATCTATGATTCCTTCTCTGACCCTCTTCTCACCCTTCACTAATTCTTCTTTCAAATCTTTATTTTCTTTCATTACCTTCTCTATGTTGTTTTGTGATTCCTCATTTTTCTTAATAATGTGCTTTTCTCTCACTCTCATTTTCTCCATTTCAGAATTCAGTTTGAATATTTCACCATCTTTTCCATGGTTCTTCTTCAGTTTGTCCAGAAGACTTTTTACTACTCATAACTCTACTTCCATCTCCTTTTTCTGCTGTTCTGCATCACTTTCCACTTTCCTTAGTCTCATTTTCACTTTCATATCAGTCATTTTCATTAAATCCATAAAAGTTCATTTCAGTTCTGTCAAAGTCTGATAATAAGTTAGCCATCTTTGTTTTGAAACTTGAGCCCAATCAGCTGGATCCCTGAAAACTAAAACACTGCTTCCTCACCTATGGAACCACACTCACTCAGACCCTACAAACCACATCTCTAGGTATTCCTGGTGATGTTGTCTACCAGGTCCAGGTAATGTGGGTTCCCCTAAAAATCAACTCTTTGCTGGGAGCGAATGTATCTGGCGTTGTTAACTTGATTAGTGTATTTACCTAGTTGTATTGTAAAGTGCACAAGTTCAAACTCATTTTGTCCTGTCTCCATAACCATATTTATCCAGTTTCTCTTTAAACATGTGTACACTTCAAATCATTCCAGATTTCAGATTGATACAGGAAGCTTTATTTCTTGATGCTGCTCAAACATTCACTTTATTTTCTTCCCATGCCCCCTTGTCCATCTCTCTCCCTTCTCCATCTGTGGTACCAAGTCATTTCTGCCTATTTTTTCTATGTTGTTTACTAATTTGTACATTGTTATCAGGACCCATATTAATAAACACTTTGAAAGCTAAAAATTACTATCAAAGTAAAGATTACTTTCAAAGTTGCTCCTAACTCCTAAAAGGACTTTCAAAGTTGTAAGTTTGCTTTTAGAAGTGCTCTCAAAGTGGGCAAAAGATAAAAGTATCTTGGAGGGACTTTTACAGACTTAGGAGTGGTTTGTTTTGTTAACAAAGCTGGAATATATGTACACACATGTAAACACATGTGTATGTGTGTGTGTGTGTGTGTGTGTGTGTGTGTTTACCTACTTGTATTTACCTAGTTGTGATTTACAGGAGGGGAGTAATCTCATAGTATCCCATCTCTAAATCTATCCAGTTTGGTTTTTAAAGCATGGACAGTTACGGCATTGACAACGACTTCACTGAGTTCATTCCATTTGTTCACACTTCTATGAGGAAAACTATATTTCTTGATGTCTCTTCTACAGTTAACTTTCTTCAGCTTCTTACTGTGTCCCCTTGTACTCTGTGTGTCTAAATTTATAGAACTTTTTTGTCCACATTTTCCATACCATTTATCATTCTATAGATGTTTATTAAATCTTCTCTTTCTCTCCTATTTTCAAGGGTAGGAATTTCCAACATTTTTAATCTCTCTTCATAGGCTGACTTGCTCAACTCCTGAACCATCTTACTGACTGCTCTTTGTATTCTTCCTAATTATACAATATTCATCTTTGTATGAAGAGACCACACCACATATTCCAATCTTGGTCTTATCATGGAAATCAACAACTTTTTTATCATTCCTTCATCCAAATATGAGAATGCCATTTTTACTCTTTTTAACAAATTCATCGTCTCTCCAGTAATTTTATCAATGTGTCTGTCCAGAATCAAATTTTCAACAAATGTTACTCCCAAATCCACTTCTTCTTTTGACTTCTTTAACTTCACACCTTCCATCTCATAATGATATTGTATTCTTTTCTTACTCTTACCAAACTCCATTACTTAACATGTACTTACTCGTAAACTGAATTCCATTTGCCAAGATTTACTCCATCTATTTATCTTATTTAAATCATCTTGCAGTATCATACAGTCATTTACATTTTCTACCCTTCTCATCAGCTTAGCATCATCCACAAATAATTCATATACTAGCTATTTCTTCATTTATGTCATTCACATATATTACAATCATTATCGGTCCAAACACTGACCCCTGTGGGACACCACTAGTTACTTTCAGCCAAGATGAATTTTAGTCTTGTATTACTGTTCTCATCTCTCTATCGTCCAGATAATCCTCCATCCACTCCAACAGTCTTCCTCCAATTTTTCTATATTTTTTTTATCTTCCATAGCAATCTTTGGTGTGGTCAAACACTTTCTTCAAGTCTAAGTAGACACCATCCACCCATCCATCTCCCTCCTGCACAACATCAACTCTCCACTTTAACACATTTTTTAGTCAGAATGATCACTGCCCCTCCTCCCTTGTCACATCTATTTTTCATCCATAAAATCATATTTACCAACACCAATGTCAGGAGTTCCCCATTCATTTTTCCATTTTGTCTCACATAATACAAATGTGTGTGTGTGTGTGTGTGTGTGTGTGTGTGTGTGTGTGTGTGTGTGTGTGTGTGTGTGTGTGTGTGTGTGTGTGTGTGTGTGTGTGTGTGTTTGACATCATTTTCAACTTTTTATTCATTAACTTCTGCAACATGGCCTTAGATCTAACTTTCAATCTGTGAAACACCACCTCTCCTCTACTAAACTTCTTCTTCCTCAGTGAAACACATGTGTCTGAGGCAACTCTGTTGACTCCTACCCATCCTCATTTTCAGTCCAAAGCTGGATGTATCTATGTGCACAACTACCTAACTTGCTCTTGTGCCCATGCTCTTGAAATTTCCTAATTTTCTACCCTCTGACTATGATTGCAGGGTCACTCTCAAACTAAATTCAGCTTTGCTGTGTACTTTTCACCTAAACTCTTCTTACTATAAAAATTCTTTGACTATTTAACTTACAAAGGGAGCATATCCTGACTCTCTACCCTTTCACAGAGATCTCCATTCTTGAGGACTTTGCTGTTCCTTCACTCTTTCCTCTTTCACTGACCAACCTGGTGAACTAGCCTTTAGCCTTGCTATCCTCCATGACCTAGAACAACTAGTGCAACACCATACTTGTATTCCTGACTGTCTTAGAGATACTGCCAACATTCTTGATCTTTTCCTAACCTCTAATCCTGCTTATTTTGTCACTCTGTCTTCTCCGCTGGGCTCCTCCAATCACAATTTCATATCTATATCTTGTCCTACTGCTCCAATTCCTCCTCAGGATCCCCCAAAGTGGAGCTGTCTCTGGCATTTTGCCTTTGCTAATTGGAGGGAGTTGAGGAGGTATTATTCTGATTTTCCATGGAATGACTATTGCTTTTCATATATGTGTATTGAATGCATAATAGAGGTGTTTGTGTCTGGCATGATGTACATTCCTCTTTTTCTCTTTTACTGTAAAACTTCTAAACCTTGACTTAACTCAGTTTGCTCTCATACTATATGAGCAGCTGTGTGTGACAAGAGGCCAGGAAATGGAGTTAATAATGTATTCTGTTCTATAATTTCTCCAACATTTTAGAAATAACATTGATGTGATAGTATCTCTATTATGTGTGCAATTAAAGTCCATTAATCATAACAGTGTATACCTCATCAACCATGCTATCACCATCACTATCTCATTCGGTAAATATCAGATGTTTGAAGAGGCAGCTGTTGATAATGATAGTTAATTCTAATGCAAAACATTAGTATACACTATTGTTAAAAGAAAAAAAAAATTAGTGTTACACACATGAAAGTTTCCATAAATGCCAATAAAAAGCTTCATTGCAGGGGGATACATAAGTTTTCTCTCTCAGCATATGCCACACCAGCCAGCCCAGACTGTCATACAGCATTGTTAATGCCAATATCCTTACATTTTGTGTCAAGTTATTGTAGGAAGCTATGTCATTAAGGTACAATTATTACTTATCTAATGCTGAGAGAGAGAGAGAGAGAGAGAGAGAGAGAGAGAGAGAGAGAGAGAGAGAGAGAGAGAGAGAGAGAGAGAGAGAGAGAGAGAGAGAGAGAGAGAGAGAGAGAGAGAGAGAGAGAGAGAGAGAGAGAGAGAGAGAGAGAGACAGCATTGTTAATGCCAATATCCTTACATTTTGTGTCAAGTTATTGTAGGAAGCTATGTCATTAAGGTACAATTATTACTTATCTAATGCTGAGAGAGAGAGAGAGAGAGAGAGAGAGAGAGAGAGAGAGAGAGAGAGAGAGAGAGAGAGAGAGAGAGAGAGAGAGAGAGAGAGAGAGAGAGAGAGAGAGAGAGAGAGAGAGAGAGAGAGAGAGAGAGAGAGAGAGAGCTAGCTTTAGTTGTAATCTCCTTCCTACAGCCATCCATGAAAATATTAAACAACCAGAGACATAACATATCACTCCTACTCCTATAGCAAAACTTTCTCTATGCTCTCCTTCCTCCTTCATACAAGCACCTGCCTCCCTATGAAAGTTTTTAGTTCTTGCAACAGCTGCTCTCATACACCATAAACTTTACAAGCATCCCAAAGGGCTTACCTATCATGCCCTTTCTCAAGGTCCGTGAAAGTTGCATATAACTCTTTCCTGAGTATTCCTTTATAATCATTTCAATTACACAAATATGATCGACACAACTTTTTTCTTACTGACCTTCATCTCAATAATTTTCATCATTCTATTCTCAGTGAAGTCCTTCCTATAAACTTTCCCTGGCATACTAAACAAAATTATAATCCCATAACTATTATATTCATTCCAACATCATTTACCTTTATAGTATAAAGGTAGTCACTGTTTTCCTCCAGTCATCAGATACTTCTCCTTTACTTCCATGCCAGGTAATATATCAGTAGCATCCAATCTACCATATCATTATTTCCATACTTTAACACTTTAACAATAATTCTATTTATGCCTGTGACTTTGCCACACCTATTCCCAACTGATTCCTCTCTGAATAAAGATTTGCTCTCCAACTGGTTCCATGTTCATAATATGTAGACACTCTTGTTTTCCTTTCTGTCTTCTAACTTATGAAATTATTAAAATGCCTTTCCAAAATGTCTTACAATCCTTTTCATTCAGCTTTATACCAAATTCTTCATCTACTCGCATTTTACTTCCTCTTATCAATTCCTTCATTTAAGTATTTTAAAAAATTGCAATTAGTTCTCTTTTACTCTCCTCTGGCTCATTTCTTGTAACATTTTCTAATAGGCTCTCCACTTTTCCCTTATGGCCTCTTCAACCTCTGCTGTCCACCATGCATCTCTCTTTCTTATATCCTGAAGCCTTCTATAGTATACTATTTCTGCTGCTATATATACCTTTAAATACATTAATATCTCCTTTACACTTGATTCTTCTCCAACTGTCATACAAGCTTTTCTTATTCTCTCACATACTCATACTTTCCTCTCATACTCCACTCTAAACTCCATCCTGTCTATCCCTTCACCAGCTAATTCTGTACTCACCTTCCTTCTGCCTACCACCATTCTTGTCATACTCCCATCTGTCCCTTATTTTACCTTAACTATAACAATATATTGATCTGACACATTGATTATCCCTCTCACTATTGTGTGTTTCATCTCAGGAAAGAAAATGCCATTTGGTGACCAACTTCAAAATGGTCCTGTAGAATAATTTTAGCAAATAGGTAACTTAAGGCATCAGATCAATTTAAAAACAAAAGAATATAATGCATTTAGCTTTTTCTAAATATTCAAATACATGTAAGAAGAATCATTTTATGCTAATAAAATCTAAATCAATGTGTAGCTTCAAATATGAGGCACATTTCTTCCACATAGTAAACATTTCATAAGTATGTAATAATGATGCCAACATCTCTCATTGTCATTATAATAATATAACAATACAATTGATTGTCCTCCAATATGAATTTCTGTAATGCAGCCTAAAAATACAAAAGAAAAGTCTCTTCTTACATGACCAAGATCCATTCTAACACAATTTTTCACATTCCAAGCAACTGACTGCCTCCCACAACCTCTTGGCAGCTCACATGTGAGTAAAATTGAAGTAAGACTTGCAAGCTGCCCATTCAAATTGGACAACTCTTTTTCACTGAATCAGGTGTATAATTTCAAACAACTTGAGTTAAGGATTAGAGTGAGTAAGTGGGAAGCTGGAGAGAAGACAGTGATATGGAGGACCTTAAAGGTAAATGAGTCAACCATCTATACTGTACTTTTGGTGCCAAGACACTACCAATAATAATAGGCTCAAAAAGAGGACTTTGGGTGGCGTTGCAGAAGGAAATAAGGGGTTTCAAGTCCTTCTAATACAGTGGTTCTCAACTGTGGGGATGCATGGTCACTCTTCCAGGGGGGTGCAAGCACAGGACAAGAGGGGAAAAATAATAATAATAATCTTAATAGTGTGGGCCAATATAATAATAGCCTAGCCATGGGCTATTTATCAATCTGTCTGTCTGATTTATCTGTTTACCAATCTATCTATCTGATTCTATCTATCTATGGTGGCATAGTTGGGGAGGGGGTTGAGTGGGAGGTGCAGGGAGGAGGCAGGGGTCCCCAATTGCATTGAACCAGCTTTTGGGAGGCTCAGTTTTCAAAAGGTTGAGAACCCATGCTTTAATGTGATATTTTTCTAATACTATAACCTTACAGAAAAAAATGATCAGGTTAGAGAAATATTGACATATAATATATAATAATATAATATATGAATATATGATATGATTAATATGAAATAATATACATGTATTATTTGATATTAGATGTCTATGTCATTATAACATACTGATATAATACTTTACCTTATCACAAGGCCACTCATTATCTTCATTCAAATTCTTTCAGATATATGTTATAAGTGTTATATATTTTTATATGCTCAGAAAAAAAGATAAAGGCACTAGGTTTCACAGGGCAGTAGCCAAATTCCTTACAAAAGAACTTTTTTTTTTTTATGTAGGAAGGACACTGGCCAAGGGCAACAAAAATCTAATAAAAAAAATGCCCACTGAAATGCCAGTCCCATAAAAGGGTCAAAGCAGTGGTCAAAAAATGATGAATAAGTGTCTTGAAACCTCCCTCTTGAAGGAATTCAAGTCATAGGAAGGTGGAAATACAGAAGTAGGCAGGGAGTTCCAGAGTTTATCAGAGAAAGGGATGAATGATTGAAAATACTGGTTAACTCTTGTATTAGAGGTGGACAGAATAGGGGTGAGAGAAAGAAGAAAGTCTTGTGCAGCGAGGCCGCGGAAGGAGGGGAGGCATGCAGTTAGCAAGATCAGAAGAGCAGTTAGCATGAAAATAGCGGTAGAAGACAGCTAGATATGCAACATTGCGGCGGTGAGAGAGAGGCCGAAGACATTCAGTTAGAGGAGAGGAGTTGATGAGACGAAAAGCTTTTGATTCCACCCTGTCTAGAAGAGCAGTATGAGTGGAACCCCCCCAAGACATGTGAAGCATACTCCATACATGGACGGATAAGGCCCTTGTACAGAGTTAGCAGCTGGGGGGGGTGAGAAAAACTGGCGGAGACGTCTCAGAACGCCTAACTTCATAGAAGCTGTTTTAGCTAGAGATGAGATGTGAAGTTTCCAGTTCAGATTATAAGTAAAGGACAGACCGAGGATGTTCAGTGTAGAAGAGGGGGACAGTTGAGTGTCATTGAAGAAGAGGGGATAGTTGTCTGGAAGGTTGTGTCGAGTTGATAGATGCAGGAATTGAGTTTTTGAGGCATTGAACAATACCAAGTTTGCTCTGCCCCAATCAGAAATTTTAGAAAGATCAGAAGTCAAGCATTCTGTGGCTTCCCTGCGTGATATGTTTACCTCCTGAAGGGTTGGACGTCTATGAAAAGACGTGGAAAAGTGCAGGGTGGTATCATCAGCGTAGGAGTGGATAGGACAAGAAGTTTGGTTTAGAAGATCATTAATGAATAATAAGAAGAGAGTGGGTGACAGGACAGAACCCTGAGGAACACCACTGTTAATAGATTTAGGAGAAGAACAGTGACTGTCTACCACAGCAGCAATAGAACGGTCAGAAAGGAAACTTGAGATGAAGTTACAGAGAGAAGGATAGAAACCGTAGGAGGGTAGTTTGGAAATCAAAGCTTTGTGCCAGACTCTATCAAAAGCTTTTGATATATCCAAGGCAACAGCAAAAGTTTCACCAAAATCTCTAAAAGAGGATGACCAAGACTCAGTAAGGAAAGCCAGAAGATCACCAGTAGAGTGGCCTTGACGGAACCCATACTGGCGGTCAGATAGAAGGTTGTGAAGTGATAGATGTTTAAGAATCTTCCTGTTGAGGATAGATTCAAAAACTTTACATAGGCAGGAAATTAAAGCAATAGGACGGTAGTATGAGGGATTAGAACGGTCACCCTTTTTAAGAACAGGTTGAATGTAGGCAAACTTCCAGCAAGAAGGAAAGGTAGATATTGACAGACAGAGCTGAAAGAGTTTGACTAGGCAAGGTGCAAGCATGGAGGCACAGTTTCGGAGAACAATAGGAGGGACCCCATCAGGTCCATAAGCCTTCCAAGGGTTCAGGCCAGTGAAGGCATGGAAAACATCATTGCGAAGAATTTTAATAGGTGGTATGAAGTAGTCAGAGGGTGGAGGAGAGGGAGGAACAAGCCCAGAATCGTCCAAGGTAGAGTTTTTAGCAAAGGTTTGAGTGAAGAGTTCAGCTTTAGAAATAAATGTGATAGCAGTTGTGCCATCTGGCTGAAATAGAGGAGGGAAAGAAGAAGAAGCAAAGTTATTGGAGATATTTTTGGCTAGATGCCAGAAATCACGAGGGGAGTCAGATCTTGAAAGATTTTGACATTTTCTGTTAATGAAGGAGTTTTTGGCTAGTTGGAGAACAGACTTGGTATGGTTCCAGGCAGAAATATAAAGTGCATGAGATTCTGGTGATGGAAGGCTTAAGTACCTTTTGTGGGCCACCTCTCTATCATGTATAGCACAAGAACAAGCTGTGTTAAACCAAGGTTTAGAAGGTTTAGGACGAGAAAAAGAGTGAGGAATGTACGCCTCCATGCCAGACACTATCACCTCTGTTATGCGCTCAGCACACAAAGACGGGTCACTGACACGGAAGCAGTAGTCATTCCAAGGAAAATCAGCAAAATACCTCCTCAGGTCCCCCCAACTAGCAGAGGCAAAACGCCAGAGGCACCTTCGCTTAGGGGGATCCTGAGGAGGGATTGGAGCGATAGGACAAGATATAGATATGAGATTGTGATCGGAAGAGCCCAACGGAGAAGAAAGGGTGACAGCATAAGCAGAAGGATTAGAGGTCAGGAAAAGGTCAAGAATGTTGGGGTCAGGAATACGAGTAGGGTGTTGCACCAATTGCTCTAGGTCATGGAGGATAGCAAAGTTGTAGGCTAGTTCACCAGGATGATCAGTGAAGGGAGAGGAAAGTCAAAGCTGGTGGTGAACATTGAAGTCTCCAAGAACGGAGATCTCTGCAATAGGGAAGAGGGTCAGAATGTGCTCCACTTTGGAAGTTAAGCAGTCAAAGAATTTCTTATACTCGTAATCAGAGGAGTTAGGTAAGAGGTATACAGCACAGATAAATTTAGTATGAGAGTGACTCATACTAGCCAGATGGTGGAAAACTCGGAAGATTCAAGAGCGTGGGTAAGAGAGCAGGTTAAGTCATTGCACACATAAACGCAGCATCCAGCTTTGGATCGAAAATGAGGATAGAGAAAGTAGGAGGGAACAGAAAAGGGGCTACTGTCAGTTGCCTCAGACACCTGAGTTTTAGTGAGGAAAAGAAGATGAGGTTTAGAAGAGGAGAGGTGGTGTTCTACAGATTGAAAATTTGATCTTAGACCGCAAATGTTGCAGAAGTTAATGAAGAAAAAGTTGAGGGGGGGTGTCAATACACTTAGGGTCGTCGACAGAAAGGCAGTCCAACCTGGGGACATTTATGGTCCCCTCCCCAGATGGGGACTCCCGAGGCTGGTGTAGGAGTCGCCATGATGATTTTAAAATTTTTGAGTGAAGGGTGTGTGTGTTATTAGGTGCTTGTAGTTTTGTGTGGAGGAAGAGAGTTGTCTTTAGAGGGCAGGCTGTGACTGCCCCCTTGTGTTGTGAGACACAAAGGGAAACATTCAGTGAGGTCACAACTGGGTTTAATGATAAGTTCACAGCACCCCCTGAACAGTGCTTTAGACCTCACTGGGGGTAATTATCGTTTCGGCAGGTGTCTACTGCCTCCTCCTTGTTAGGGAGGAGGCAGTTGGGAACCATATTGGTACAACTGTAACAACAGTAAACTCAGATGACAGGGATTTATGTCATGGTAATTTTAGCAACAAATGGATATGCATAACTTATAACTTTAGATTTTTTGTCATTGTTACTATAGCTTAGGCAGACACAGAGTAGGTGGCAGGATGTAAAGCAGATGACATACCTACTGCATATCATGTAAGACAACTGGGTATATATGTACTGAACTAAAGCTGTTGTATGAAATTTTAAGAATTAAACAAAACTTAACCTTGTATAGGGCATAAAGATTGGCTGTGGATAATTACTTACATTTATGCAGGAGTTTTAAGGTGGGCATCCAGGTGCCTTCCCTCTGTCTGAAGAACAGCAGCTCCCCATCACTGCGCACCAACAGCTCTATGTGTTCATGACTGTTAGGAAGTAAACATTACCATTAAAGAGACATTATGACAGTTGCAACATAATAGTGGTATGGTTGTGACATATGATGAAATCTTAGTGTAATATAATGAGGGATGATCAAGAACAGATTATATATTTTTTTCAGTTACTGGGACGTTAATGGTTCATGTAGAAAGTAAGTGTATAATGACACTGTAAAATAATTGATTAACACATACTATGTCATTTAGAGCCAAGTGTACATACATCCAATTCAGCATAATATATATATTTTTTTTAAGACAAGTATGCTGTACCATATTTTTATTGAATTAGGTTAACTCTTTTTTTCTTCTTTTTTCATTTCAGCTGCTAGTCAGATGACTCAACACAAACTCACCGCCTCATCAAACTGATAGTGCTTGAAATTAGCATGACAGGCACAGCAGTCCCAGCATCAGTTGCAAGGAGGTGCATGGTCTATGAGTAGCAGCAATAATCAAAAACTACAGTCACAACCATAAAGATTTGGACAGGTAAGGAAGGGCAAGGAAATATCTCTCTCTCTCTCTCTCTCTCTCTCTCTCATTTATCCACATGTGTTTATATCAATCCACTCTTCTCCCAGACTTTGCCTACTTATTTTTATCCTCCATTTTCTGTCTTCCTTGTTCTCCTATACCACCTTCTATCATTTCCAATATAAACAAATGCGCACACACACACACACACACACACACACACACACACACACACACACACACACACACACACACACAATTTTTACTGATCACTTAGTGGACTGAAGTTTGCCTAAGGTGGTTTTCAATTAGGAACAAGCAGTTACTGTCCTCCTTGCAGGAAAGGACAGAGCAGAGTGGTGTCTAAAGGTCTTGGTCTTACTCTGAGTGAAGGGGCACTATGGGTAATCATAAGCCCAGTAGTGATCCTCAAAAATGTAAATCAGTCACTCACACACACAAACACATAAACATATGTAATGCATAAATAAGTGACTGGTTGGTCATATATATATATATATATATATATATATATATATATATATATATATATATATATATATATATATATATATATATATATACACACACACACACACACACACACACACACACACACACACACAAGTACATCTAGTAGAACGCCTGAACACAAACAAGTTTGAACACTAATTTTTCCAAGTATGAGTGGCATATGAATATATTTTTTTTATCCTGAACACATATGTGCTGCCTCAGCCTATTTCTATGATATATATGAAAATATATAGAAAAAGGAGTTTAGCAATATATTCCCTGAATACTATTTAGGGATTTTATTTGTAGTAGATTGTCTGGAAATACTGTTTGCCAGCAGTTCACCTGCATCACTCATTACTGCCACACTTTCACTGTCTCCTGTGGTGTCATAGCTTGCATTACTATTTGTGTTCTTTCTCTGCTTTTCCTATGCCTGCTACATGTTAGGAAAAAAAAAGCCAACAGTTCCTGGTAAGAGGGCGAAGGCCTCCATCACCAGTACAGTGATGGAAATGACGGAAAACCATGAGTGGTATATGGGTGATTGACCTTGCAAGGATATTTGGCCAGTCACTCTTTCTTCTGTTTTACTTACTCAGTTCATCATTTCATTAATATTTTATCATATAATACTTTCAGCAATGTTAATTACTAAGAATAATCCCTTTCTAATGCTGAAAATGGCTGTGATTGTGAGTGTTGTGCTCATTATAATGTAAGTGGGATTGGAAACAAATAATCATATTTTCCTTTATCTTTTATGGTGTATTGTGAGAGTTGGCTGGATGTGAAATTCAGTGTGTTAAGACCATTTGGGCATGTGAAGAGAATGGAGGACAGAAAATTGGTAAAGAGAATAATGCGATCAAATATGCATGGTGCAAGGTTAAGAGGAAAGCCATGCTTGGAGTGGATGAACTGTGTGAAGAAAGCACTGAATGAGAGAGAGGAATCTGTAGAATGTCATCTCACTTTCCTCAAACCTCATCTTTTCCTTAATGATATTCAAATATCTGAGGCCATTCACAGACCTTTTTCTGTTCCCTCTTGCTTTCTCTGTCTTCAATTTCAATTAAAAGTTGGCTGTTGTATCCATGTACACAATGACATAACGTGACCTCATGCTCACACACTGAGTCTTCAGAACTCTTCAATATTTGTGCAAGACCACTGTCATTTTCACTAAATTCATCTGTTAAGTATCTCTCACTGAACTTCTTTAACCATGTAAAATTTATGGACTATTTGACTTCCAAAGTTGACCACATTC
Source organism: Scylla paramamosain (assembly GCF_035594125.1). Lineage (NCBI taxonomy): Eukaryota > Metazoa > Arthropoda > Malacostraca > Decapoda > Portunidae > Scylla > Scylla paramamosain. The sequence goes on from NC_087180.1 coordinate 6,750,767, forward strand.
TTATCTATTTTCCCCTTGCTGAAAACTCCATACTTGGTGATTTTTACGTTTTCCACCAGCTTTGACTATCATTTTTCACTGACCAATATGGTGAACAACCCTTCAACTTTGATATTTTACATGACTTTGTAGTGTTCTTCAAACTTTTTAATGTTGTCTACCCAAGGATAAGGCTAAGCATGCACAAGCACTTTTGTGCCTGCAACTTTTGTAGATTAATTTACAAATGAAACAGATGTGTTATGATGGAATATCATGCACTGGTGACTCTTGTGACTATGTCAACAAACAAAATTGATCTAGACCCATTTTCCAAGTGATGTGACATGGCAATTTTGGTGGTTCACTAATGGAAACCATTATATTAAAAAGTGTGCACACAAGCAACTTTTGTGGCTTAACTTCAATACACTATTATTGATTGGAAAAGATTAAATAAATCATTATACAGCATCTACTCAGCACAGGAACTCTGCCAGTCAGCAATTCATAAGTCAGTGTATACATAAAAGGTTATCACACTAGAGTAAAGAATTTCATAGACATAACTGACTGTGAATGTCTTATTAGTGAAGAACCAAAATGGCAAACACTTTGTAATCCAAAGCTAAAGGAATGCAGCTATGAAAATGTAAAGAAACAAGTGTGGTCTTTGAGGTCTTTGAGGCTGTGGCATGACTTAATGAATAGAATGCACATTTTTACAGGTAAAATTATATTTAAGAGTTTGTCAAGCATGTCTATATTCACCATAAAATACCTGAAAACTTGTTTTGGAGTGTGATCTCAGGTCATCTTCATACAGTGTATAAAACTGACCTTGTTACCTTTGACTCAAAACTGCACCCAATATTGTTTTTTTCTGTTTATCTTCTTTCTTTAACAAGAGAGCAGAAACAGATGGTATCTCCACAAGATTCATGTTGAATTGATGGGAAAGTGACTGCCACAACGATCACTTATGTGCAAGTTCAAAATTCATGGGACACAAAAGTCACAGCCATAAAAAACACCCTCACTTAAATCTTTAAAAAAACCTGCACACCCTAACCTTTCAACTGTAGTATCTTTCATTCCTGATCTTGTAAATCTAATTCTAAAGTGTACAATAGAAGGAAAATACAATTTATTTCAAACTCCTGCCTGTGATTTATTTTCTGTTCTGAATCAACTGATTGTAGTCTACCAGGATAGCACACAGCCCAGGGCTCAGACCTTTGCTAACAACACCACACTGGATGATTCAGGGTCTGTTCCTCCTTCACCTCCATCCTCTGACTATATTATGTCTGTTATATAAATTCTTTATAATGATGTTCTTTATGCCCCTCCAGTTAAAAAATTTGAACTGGAAATTTCATTTCTCTTTTCTTTTCAAGAAAAGTTCTGTGCCACTTCTGCCAATACTTTTCCACCTCCCAATTGCTGAGTCTACACAGGAATTTTACTGTTTATGTATAAAATAGTACTGCTCACACATATGGGGAGATTCAATCTATTCACCCCTCCTAAACATAGTGGAGTCATTAGTTTTTGGTCTCACTGATTCTTCTCCTCTAACAGATTGTCTTAGTTCTCTCACTCATTGACATAATGTTGTATCTCTTACTATCTTCTACCATTATTTCCATAGTTAATGCTATTCCACACTCGCTAAATACATGCTCCCCCTATCCTGTGGCCTTGCTGCATAAGACTTTCTACTTACTCTCACTAATATTATGTTAACCTTAATAATACAGGAGTTAACAAGTGTCTTTATTTTTCACTCCTTTTATTTGAGCTGCAGAATTCTCTTCTAGCTTCTGTATTTTCTCCATTCTATGAACTGAATTTTCAAGAGGAATATCAAGACATCCTAGAAAATCAATCAGATTCTCTGTTCTATTCCTATTTTCTTTTAAAGAATGGCATTTGGCAGGATCATTTTAATCATGATTTCTTGTGCTGATCATCCAGATGAAAAAAAAAAAAAAAAAAAAAAAAATGGAAGAATCTTATAAAGTTTTTGTGATATCCTTGTGTACAGGATATAGTAAGGGTTATATAGATATTATATTATTTGAAAATTACCAAATGTAATGGGTTCAAGCTTGTGTGTGTGTGTGTGTGTGTGTGTGTGTGTGTGTGTGTGTGTGTGTGTGTGTGTGTGTGTGTGTGTGTGTGTGTGTGTGTGTGAGAGAGAGAGAGAGAGAGAGAGAGAGAGAGAGAGAGAGAGAGAGAGAGAGAGAGAGAGAGAGAGAGAGAGAGAGAGAGAGAGAGAGAGAGAGAGAGAGAGAGAGAGAGAGAGAGAGAGAGAGAGAGAGAGAGAGAAACAATTTCTTGCCTTTACTCCTAGGATTGGCTTGCTCTGCACTTACCAATGCTCTAGGAAGCTCACTTGCTGCTTTCACATAACCACCAGTACCTTCACTTTACACCTTAAGATTAAATAATTTTGCATGAGCCTTAAATCACATAAACCAACCCTTACATCCTCATTGGCCAAAAACTCTTCACTTTCACTCTCTTCTCCCTTTTCACTTTTTAGTGCTTTAAACAATGTTTTACCCTCCTGAATCAACATAAGGCACACCAGGATATGCTGCTGATGCTGGTCTTCCAGCCAAAGCACTAAGTGCTTCATCTCAATAATCAGACCACTACACTGCTTGGTTATCTCAGTTGATTTCAAAGAATCATAACCTTTCACATACTCAAGGATATGATCTCTATCCTTGATAATTGAAGTTACAGATGATTGGTGCAGGCCAAGCATCTTTTTTTGCATTGCTATCACAAGAGTCAGCCCCATGTTTGGGAGCCATAATGAAGGGCAAAAAAGGCAACACAAACAAAGAGCAAATAAGTACTACAGTGAATCCAGCCTTGCTTGGTACTTGGGGTGTTGGCTGTTCCCGTCCCACATTGCTGTCATGTTCACAGTCAACAGGCACTTGAAGATCTCACTCTCTCATTCATATTGTAATCCTTTGCCTTAATTATTCCAAAATTATAAGTTGTTATAGAAGATTGCTTGGTTTTTTGAATGGCTTTCAATTTGGTGATGGATCAACAACGCTATACCTTCCAGTACACTTGGCAATGCATATAGGCCATGCTGCCCTGCCATCCTTGTGACCTTGACACTTGAATCTCCCAGACTCTGCCCTGCTGGACCAGGTCAGGTCAGGTCACTCTGTGGTTGAGATGGCAATAGCACAGACAAGTACAACCAACACCCCAAGTATCAGGTTAGTCTGGATCCACTACAGTCTAAAATTGCACACAACTGAATGTGACCAAAGCTTCCTTCCCAGGTCTATTGCTGCATGACGATACATTTTTCCACTGTGCTCACCAGGTACATTGTTCTTTGTATTGCAGTAAACCCTCAGTTTAATGGACCTGATTTTAACATATTTCAGATTTAATAGACAAGGTCAGGCAGTCAGAAATCCACATGGACTGACCAAAAATAGTATTCGAATTGTGACCAATAACTCCAATAAAATCTGCAGGTTACATTAGTTCAAACCATGGTTGCCAATTTTGGTAAGAACAGACTGGCTTTGGTGCTTTTTGTCTCAAGTACATTTGGTATACCTTTTTAGCTCAACAGTACACTAAGTTTTGACATGGTGCCTCTGTCACATACTACAATACACACACACACACACACACACACACACACACACACACACACACACACACACATAATAAGCCTGTTCTGGTATAGGGAGATAGGTTTGGCATAGTACAGTGGAATCCTCGTTCACAAATGTTCCTGTTCATGTTTGGTTTGTGAACCCACACACACCCAGCAAATGCCCTCAGCTGGGAAACACACACTCATTTGTGTTTTAGTATGCATGCTGTAGACAGTGTTTGTCCAAGTGCTTATTTTTTGGGGTCTTTTTGCTCTTATGGAGTTATTTTATGCCTCATCATGGTTTCTAAAAATTAAAGAGATAGTGGTAACAGTAAGCCTAAGTGTATTACTGTGGAATTCAGGCAAGAAATAACAGCAAAACATGAGAATGTCATTCATGTTCTTGACATCACAAGATAGTAAAACATGGCAAAATCGACAATCTGTATAATCTTGAAGAACAAAGAGGCAATACAGGTGGCTGATGTGGCTAAAGGAGTGACTGATAATGAAGCAAGATCTGATGTGATAGAGCAAATGAAAAACTGTTGTTAGTGTAGAAAATGAAAAGCAGCTGGCTGGAGATAGCATTAGTGAGGCAATAACTTGTGAGAAAGCTTTGACAGTTGCACAGTGATTTGTCAGCAAAAACACCAAGTACAAGTGCTGACAGTGAAGTAGAGTGGTCCAAAAAATTTTGCCAATGAAGTAGAATTCATAGTGTTTGTATAGCATGGGGAGACTTCTAATTCAAACAAAAAACCTGTGAATATGTTTGTGGACAAATTTGTTGAGTTTGTTGAAAATGAAGGGTCCATCTCTCATCAAATGCTCACTTGCAGTGAGACTGGCTTATTTTGGAAGAAAATGCCAAAAAGGACTTACATCATCCAGGAGGAGAAAGCACTGCTTGGACACAAGCCAATGAAGGATAGGCTTATATTTTTATTGTGCAGTAATGTAACTGGTTACTAAGATTTTTGTTTACCACTTTGAAAATCTGCATGTCTCCAACCACAATAATGTGTTGAAGGCTAAACTCCCTGTAATGTGGAGAGTGAATAGCAAGGCATGGGAAATGCAGATTTTATTTATGGAATGGTTGACAAAAAGTGTTTGCCCCAACTGTCAAGAAATATCTTGAGGAAATGAATCTACCCCTTAAGTGTCTGCCCCTTAAGTGTCTTCTCATCATGGATAATGCTCCTGCTCATCTGCTGAGTTTGGAGGAAGACCTAGGCATTGAGTATGAGTTCATGAAGGTCAAATTTTTTCAACCTAATACAACTCCACTGCCACAACCTATGGATCAAAAGGTGATTCCAAATTTCAAGAAGTTGAACATGAAGGCATTTTCCAGGTGTTTCCAGATCACTAATGACACCAATCTAACCCTTCAAGATTTTTGGAAGGAGCATCTGAACATCCTCCACAGCATCAACCTCACTGACAAATCCTGGAATGAGGTCTTTTATTACACCTTGCAGTCAGCCTGGAAGAAACTGGTTAAGTTGTGTGGCAGAGACAGACTTTGAGGGCTTTGAGACAGAGACAGAGGTACAAGTAGTTGATGAGATCATGTCCATGGGCAAAAGTATGGGCTTGGAGGTCAACAATGCTCATGTGGAGCTGGTAGAAGGCCATCAAGAACTCACCACAGAAGAGCTTGTGGAGTTGCAAAGTGAGCAAGTGAAAGCCATACAGGAGGAGCTTTCAACAGGGGAGGAGGATAGGGAGAAAATTACTAGTGCTCAGATAAAAGACATGTATAGTAAGTGGAAGTGCAAGAATTTACTGAAAAGCACTACCCTGAAAAAGTTGTGGCCAATAGGGTAATTAACATTTTTGAATGATGATGCCATGTCCCACCAGGAAAATTCTGCACCAAAGAAAAGACAAATTTCTTCAGATTGATTTCTCTTACAAAAATATATATAAAAAAAATATTTATATAAATAAATAAAATGTCCAAAAAAGGAAAAAAACAAAACAGAGTTGCCTAGTGCTTTTATGAAAGAGGATTACCCTTCAAAGCAGTAGTTTTATCCTCTCCTCCTTTGCCATCCATCTGTGTCAACAACTATCTACAACCAAGGTAAGTAAAGTATACATGTACTGTTTTATTTAATTTAGTATGCAGAAAAGACTATAAGTCTGTTATGAGCTGGATGCAGCTCATAAACCTTCTAAGAGTACCTCATAAGCCTTATGAGTAATGTAGAAAAGTTCGCATCGGGTTATCTGTACTCCTAGCGCGTTATGAGTCATGGACAAGGATTCCCAAGAAGTTCATGAGTTACTCATAAGTGATAATGGTGGAGCAACAACAACTTGTGATGCCACAGCACCGAAGCATTTCAGTTAGATTTGGTTAGATTTTACTTAAAAACTTTATTTCAAAGTTTTGTAAGAATTTAATGGCCGTTACAAGGGAGTGAAGGTAGTTCACTCGAATCACACGTCTGGCACATTGTTCATGCTGGGTAGACCCACTAAACCTACACTGCAAGCAGCATAGCCCAAGGCCTCACCCAAATAAACTTAACCAAACATTAATTAACAAAACTATCTCATGCCAAAGTAGTTGGGTTAGATTATGCATGGGTAGGTTTCGTTTTGTCTAGATTGGTTTGATTTAGTTAGTGAAATGGGTTAGAACGAAAAAGAGCAGGGATTCATTGGGATGAGTAATTGAGCAGCACCGCATATCTAAACTTGTACCCTGAAAACATGGTCTTGCTATCAGAATAATGTTTAAGTAAATAGTATAAAGCAATTGCATAACTGCAGGGCTGGCTCCATGCTGGCAAGGTTTGCTGGTATTGCGTGTCAGTACTCAGCAGACTTCTTCTTCTTGTGAACTGTGTTCTGAGCTGAGGTGGGCAGCATCTGCTGCCAGAGTAAATCCACACATATTCTTTTAAAGGTATAATATATTGATAGATTCTCATTTCTGCAATTATCACATTAACAAAATTTCTATATTTCACTTTAAAGTGATAACAACATACCACCATATTCTTATTATCATGATAGAAGCGTTTTTAACAAAACATTAGCGCTATTAGTAGTGCAAGATACACCACATAGCACCTTCTTATGAGTAACTCATAAATCACTCAGTTCACAGCTAGGAGTCACCTTATGAGTTACTCTGCATAACTCACAAGTCTAGCTCCTAGCTATGAGGAGAATTTGAAAGTTATGAGTAGTTTTAAGAGGAGCTTTCATGAAGTTTTCTGCATACTGCCCCCAGAATATTGGAAAAGTTAGGGCATCTGGAGGGATGGACCCTCATTTAAACCGGAAGCATCAGTCCACATCCCTCTTTTCACAGCCAGCCTCAAACTTCCCAGTATCATCTACCCTGACATCTACAAGTATCTGTTGAACAGTAAAAGCCAATTATTTACTGGGCAGTCCTTCAAGGCATACAAGAGCCTTGAGGCTTACAAGTATTTTATTGTTGGGTACATGAACCATGTAATGACACAAACATCTATTCCTGGTACCAAGCTCATCATGGCAAAGGTAGGAACATTTATTTATCTACCGGGGAAGGTGGAGTCCAACATGGCTGATGTGAGCTGTACACAACGCAGCTGTGACATCACTGCAATTTCTCTATACACATGTATTCTTCTGTCTGCCCGTCTGTCTCTCTGTCCCACCTCTATTTCAATTAAGCTCTTTCAAGATATTTTTCATGGAGGATTAACACAAATTTCTTAGAAATTAATTAAATTACTTTTGACATGCCAATATAAAATCTAAATAGAATAATTTATCATTTCTTGGTGAATATTTTCCTTGCAAGGAGGGTTAAAGGATAGTCTTGGCATTGAAACATGTCTCTGAGTATGAATGGAATTAAAAAGTCAGTAACATCTATTAACCTAAGCATTATTAGGACTTAGAGAAAACAATAATCATAAATAAATCACAGTCTAATTAAGGTCTGCAAAATTTTGTTCTGGAAAAATTATACTAATTTAACATTTTCACTTTTAAAAGCAAATTACTAGCTGAGATCAAGGTTTGTCACCAACAACCACTCCTATGGAAAAAGTCACCATTTTCACCTGAGGTGTGAAACAAACCAGGCAACAGAAAACTCACCTGACCTAACCCTGAGGTAGATAATCCTCTTAGTCTAATTCTGCTGCTGACCACCATAAATACCTGCAATAATAATCAACACGTCATGTGTGTCTGTACGTTAGAGGCCCAGCATACTAGGAAAGAAATGATGGAAGGAAGCATGCATGAAAAATATGGTTATTGAGATAGGGATACATCAATTATATAAATACTTGTGTGCACATGTATATACTGTGTGTGTGTGTGTGTGTGTGTGTGTGTGTGTGTGTGTGTGTGTGTGTGTGTGTGTGTGTGTGTGTGTGTGTGTGTGTGTGTGTGTGTGTGTATATATATATATATATATATATATATATATATATATATATATATATATATATATATATATATATATATATATATATATATATATATATATATATATATATATATATACAGTGGAACCTGTTACTGAATGCCTTCCTTTTTGAACACATCAGTTTTTTAACAAAATTTTGAATTCATAATTGCTTCAGTTGCCATACCATAATTTGGTTCTCAAACAAAGTTACTTGATTTAAAATATTAAAAGACAGAGCAAAAGCTGCAGTTTATTACTAATTTATAGTTTCTATGAATATTTCCTTTGTTTTTACATAGAGTGTAATGCGAGTTTCTGCAAATACTGAAAGAGGTGAAAGAACATGTAATTCTAAGTAGAAAATGTTCTATACACATATGCATTTTAAGGCTTTGTTTACCCATCAGAGGAGTTGAAAATGTATGGGAGAACTATGCATGTAGCTATGAGGTGACAGACAGACGGTTGCATTGTTGCAACCTCAGAGGTGCCACTTGATCAAATTACAAATGGTTTAATCCTATTTTTTGCAGGGTGTGGAATATTACAGTATCTTATAACAAGACAAATGGTGTTAAAAAGCATGTAATTTACCAATAAGCATTACATGACAACATTATTGCGGTGATTAAAAGTACTGTAAAATGCTACGAGGCATCACTGAGCTGCTTTCAAGGTTGCTTGGACTCACTGCCCCTTCTTCCCTCACTGTGATGATGCCACGTAGCATTTTACAGGAGTACTTTTAATCACCACAATAATGTTGTAGTGTAATGCTTATCAGTAAATTACATGCTTTTTAATACCGTGTGTCTTGTTACAAGATACTGTAATATTCCACAGCCTGCAGAAAATAAGATAAAACTATTCATAATTTGAACAAGTGGCACCTCTGAGGCTGGAATAATGCAACTGTCTGTCGATCACCTCATAGCTACATGAATAGTACACCCAAACATTTTCAACTCCTTTGACGGGTAAACAAAGCCTTAAAACGCATATGTGTATAGAACATTTTCTACTTGAAATTACATGTTCTTTCACCTCTTTCAGTATTTGCAGAAACTTGCATTACACCCTGTATTTAGAGGAGAGACACAGAATGTAAGACAGTAATTTAATCTTTGAAATAGGGTAAATGTGATCCTGTTGAAGAACCTTGATGTAAACAAAGTTTTCGGCAATCAGGAGTAATCCCTAAGGTGGCTTTCTCAATGATCCCCAGCATTATCACTGCTGCACAACTGCATTCCTAGTAGCTTTTCCTAGCAGCAAGATGTCTGAGTGCTATGATCACCTTCATTTTGGTGATGAGTTGCTCCTCTCTGTGTCACTCTGTAAGGCTTCCCTCACTAGATCATTAAAGAGAATATGTGCACTGTCTAAACAGTATCTTCAAATGAGTTCTGTATTACTAAGTTCATACAATATATCCTTTCTGGATAAATAATATCTGAGCTGGAGATGTTGTGGAGCAGCCATCTTGGCAGTGGAAGCATCTGTCATAAGAAGCTAAGACAGAGTAGACAGGTGCCTGGGGACAGACTAACCCATTTTACATTGATTCCTATGGAAAAATTAGCTTGGGTTTTCGAACATTTTGGATTTTGAACGGCATTCAAGAACAAATTAAGTTCAAGAACCAAGGTTCAACTGTATATATATATATATATATATATATATATATATATATATATATATATATATATATATATATATATATATATATATATATATATATATATATATATATATATATATATATATATATATATATATATATATATATATATAAGGGTAAGGTATGTGACAAGAAATATGATTAATTTCAATGCACTGTTCATTATGAGAAATGTGTGTTATGGCAACTGAAGAACCAATGGGAAAAAATTTATTGGTTCCAGGGAACCAGAAAATAACAAAAATTTCCACAATAAAAAAAATACATCAAAATAAGCACATTTGCACTACTGTATTTGAGATAACACAACAAATACAATATTTCCCACCATATAAGGCATACCAGAGTATAAAACACACCTATAATTTGGCAGGGAATATTTAGAAAAAAATAAAATAAGCAGCACTTTTCCCTAAACTTCATAGTCTGCCCCTCAATCAGGCTTTGGTCTAAGTTGAAGCTCAAACCAACACAGAAGAGTAGAAAATATCATACCAGTTTGTCAGTAATCATAACTGTCCCTGAAAAATTATTATGATTATGATACTACCTCATGTTCCTTTCTACCTTTTTCTGTGTTCAAGATGTTCCACTACTGACTAAAGAGTTACAGCACTCCTACCCAGCTGTTGACTTGAAATAGTAAACAAAACACTCCCATCTTAATGTTTTGGATCCTGATCTTAATGCTACAGGTTTTTATATTTCATCATTATTTTGTTTCATAATCATTACCTAGTAATTTTTAGCACTTCAGTAAACCCTCATTATATCAGACCCCATTATAGCAGATTTCTGCATTTAACAGACATGTATGGGGTATAGACCACCCATCAGATTCACTGGATAAATGTCAATAAATGAGCCAGAACATCCAGCCAGCAGCCAGAATATTAACTGCATATTATTATTAATAATTTACTAAATCCTTAGAAGGCACATTCCACAGTATTTTACATCAGGTACATGTTTGTCATCACAAATATTTCATTACACTGTGCCATGTTGACATGTTTGGAGCTCTCTTCTAGTGAAGTTCATCCTGGTAAGCAGCAGTGGCAGCAAAGGAGTGAGTGAGGATGGGAGGGAGTGAGGGTGTGGTGGTGGTGGTGGTAAGCACACTGCACCAACCAGGATTGTGCTGTCTGCCACAATTATGGTATTTCTGTCATAATTTGATGTTTGTCTGCCATACATTGTCTATCATACACTATGCCATGTATAGAAAATATGTCATAATTTTTCCATTATTGTATAATAATTTGGGCTGGCCAGCAGCACAGGCCTAGCACCTACACACTGCTTCTGCTTCATTCCTGCACCAGCAGATGTTATTTGAGGTTGTGGCACTCCTGACCAACTCACCGTTGGTTTTATCAGATTTTCACCTTTAACGTCAGTGGGTTTGCCCAAATTAATTCAGTAAACGAGGGTTTACTGTGTGTGTGTGTGTGTGTGTGTGTGTGTGTGTGTGTGTGTGTGTGTGTGTGTGTGTGTGTGTGTGTGTGTGTGTATATATATATATATATATATATATATATATATATATATATATATATATATATATATATATATATATATATATATATATATATATATATATATATATATATATATATATATATATATATATATATATATATATACAAGGAAGAAGGAAGAGCATGTGAAGAAGTTGAACAGGAAAAGTATGAAGTCTGCTTGTCTTACTGATCCTGTACTGGTCCAGCAGCAAGTCAGGCACCAGTGAATCACTGCTATCTCTTACAAGATAAATATTCAAATTCATGAAAAAAAAAAAAAAAAAAGAGTACGGTCTTTTTGTTGATAATAACAATAAATGCAGTTATGAAGTTTAATGAGCTTAATTCTCTTTTTAATGCAAAGTAAGTTAGTCACTTTAACATAACTGATCTGATTAAATTATTAGTCATACCTATGATTTTTAAGTAAAAAACTCATGTTGAGTAATGTATATTAAACTATGACTTCATTTAACATTGGTCAAGTTTAATACAAGAAAATGGCCTCATAAAACTTAAACAAATAATCAGTGCAAAAAACAAGGATTAATGTGCAAAAATAATTCAAATAAAAAAACTGACAAATTTCTAAAAACCCGATTTAATTTTTTTTTAAATAATAATTTTTCCAACCCTGGATGCAACATAGAACTCAGCTCCTTTCCCATCACTCATGTGGCACAACATTTAGGATGCAAGGAACTACAGGTAAACATTGGAAAATTTAGACTTTAGGCTAATGGAACCCAGACCCTCCCCCAATTGCTTCAAACTAGAGGGTTTACTATATAGACATACATATACTTTATAAGTTTACTAATGATACCAGTATTCTAATTCTACCAGAAGTTACAGAACAATAACTGCCATATATCACAGGCAACCTGTTCTGTAGTAGCTGCTTATACTATTCTGTGTGCATGTACTACAAATCTGTAAATATACAACATATTTAAGACACTTAAAAGCACGAGGATTAACAAAACACAGTAACAATTGCAATATGTACGTGTAACTCTGGCTTTTAACATTTAGTTTCTAAACCACCTTTATGTATGTGGTACCTTGAATTAAACACACACACACACACACACACACACAGAGAGAGAGAGAGAGAGAGAGAGAGAGAGAGAGAGAGAGAGAGAGAGAGAGAGAGAGAGAGAGAGAGAGAGAGAGAGAGAGAGAGAGAGAGAGAGAGAGAGAGAGAGAGAGAGAGAGAGAGAGAGAGAGAGAGAGAGAGAGAGAGAGAGAGAGAGAGAGAGAGAATGGTGCAATTGAAAACACTTATATTGTGAAAATTTAATAAAATCTGAAATATCACATCTTAGGTTCCAGGCACATGACTGTCATCTGTTTGGAAATGGCACCAATGAGTTATGTATGTAATATCTCTTACCAACATATTTAAGCAACACAAAAGTAAATACAATGAAGACAACTTTCTGTGGACAGGTGTGATAAGGAAGAGGAGGAAGAAGAAAATAATGAAGACAGCAAGAAATCTGGAGTGTGACCATCCTGATTTTTCAATTTGTATTGAATATCAGGTATTACAGTGCTCAAAGTATATTTAGTTGAAAACTAAATGCTTATAATTCTTTGTTAAAAAAAACTTATGAGCTAAGTTGAAGACTGGCAATTGGTAGGTACAATACTGATATAAGTATATTCTCAAAATAAAGTTACTAAGAGAAGTTGATGCTAGATGTGGCTGATGTCATGGTAGTTTTCTTTTTCTTTTGTTTTTTTTACTCCATGAGATAGTGAGTTATTCTCAAGTGGATTTTTCTTACAATGCTCAGCAAAATTTACAGGTAATATAATTAAAATAAATCCAATAAGATAGGCATCCCATATCCAAGGAACCCAAAAGATTTAAAAACTCAACACTGTTTACCATAAATTATCTATTATATATACTGTTAAGAGGGGCAAATGGAAAGAGAGGATGGGATGAGAAGATAGTGAGACAAAAAAAGAGGGCAGAGAGGACAGAGAGAGCGAGAGAAAATGGGTGAGCGATGTATGATGATCCTGGCCCAGTCCCCAGGTTTTATATAAAACTGTGCATTGACCACCCCACCTCCTTCCCCTTTAAAATTTAGCTATTTCTTCTTACCCCCTAAGACTTGTATTTGATACATAATATAGCAGGCAAGTTGCTGTCCTCCATAAAATTGTGAAATCCCATCCAGCCCTCTGACATGCCCATACTAATTTTTGAAAAGAAACATTCTGCTTAGAGGAAAGACAGTAAAAGTGGGTTGGAGTATGGCTGGCCTTTTCCCCCTCCCCATCCCTCCCCCATTCTTTCCCCTCCTTCACACCAAATGAGTAACTGTCTGCCGGCCTGAGGAGTGTGGGGCTGTGAGCTGGCATTCCTTTGTTAGTCAGGCCACAGGTATTGTAGCAAGAGGACAAACACAGCTAGAGGACTGATGAAGAAGTGGCAAGGAGAATTGTGAGGATACTTAGAGGGCTATCAGAATTATTTATTACTGGAGTGTTAACTGCAATACACCCCAGCCATACTAGGTAGGATAAGCACCTTTTGAGAGCTTGACTGGTGCTATGCCAGATAACTCCGGGTGAACCATGTGGTCTTACTACCTCCATCAAGGTGTCCTGATTGTTTTGAATCTTGCTGGCAGTCTGAGAGCAGTTCTGTGACCATCTTGGACCTGTCAGTTGTTGTGCACCTGTGTTCTGAGTGTTTGATGCCATTAAATGCAACTGGTATTCAAAGCTCACTCCTGGGAGCTCTGGAGGCAGAGAATTTCACAATATTCAGTTGGATTGCAGCTGTCTGTTCTCTCTCCTGGTCTTCTGGGAGACTACAAATAGGCTGTTCTTTAGTAGAAGGGTGCATAATATCCTGTTGGCCATGGATGGACAACTCATGGGCAGTTGCCCCAGGATATTATACACCCTTTTTCTGTATGTCTGTTGTCTTGTCTATAGCCCCCCTAGCACATGGTTCATGATCCTTTTTCAGCATGGGGTTTGGTTAGAGATTGTATTACTCCCTTCCCTGTTGGTGGGTGACACAGGATGGCAACCTCAGAGGCTTATAGCTGATGGCGACCAGCAGGTGCCTGGATTCTTCGTTATCTCATTGGTGGTCTAGAAAAAGTTGACCCAAGGTAGTGGCAGCTATGAGGGGAGCTGGAACTTGGTTGTAATAGCATGCATGTTATACTGACGACCATGTGGACACACACTGCCACATGGGGACATGCCATGTACCCTTGCACCTCATCTGACTACTCTACGTGTGTTAGTCCCTTAGGAAAACATCTGGTCTCACACCTTTTGCCAATTACCACCTCCACAACCTTTTCTCCTAAACCATGTAACAAATGTATTGTATGTGACTGATGGACACCTTTCAGCCTCAGATAAATAAATAAAGGATCCAGGAGCCAGCTGGAAGGAGATCAGCATTACACTTTGAGGTGACCACACTTTGTATTCTTTATCTCATCTCTACATGATATAAATGGTGAAACCACAAGAGGTGACTCTTTCACCCATATATCCCATTCTGTAGGAGGTAGGATGGGAGGGCAATGTACCACACACTGTATTTGCTGGCACATTAGTCACTTTTTTTCTTGAAGACTTCGCATTTGCTGGTACATTAGTCATTTTTTTCTTGAAAAAAACTATCTAATAATTACTGAAAGTCTCATGTGGCTATAGTATAAATGCCTAAGCCTGTAAGCCTAGGCCTATAGGTGTGGAGTTGAAGCAGCAGTACAGTAAGGACAAATATTGTTACTACTAATACTACTACTAATAAAATCTCTCTCTCTCTCTCTCTCTCTCTCTCTCTCTCTCTCTCTCTCTCTCTCTCTCTCTCTCTCTCTCTCTCTCTCTCTCTCTCTTTCCTCTTTCCCCTTCCCTCTTTCCTCTTTCCCCTTCCCTCTCTCCTCTTTCCCCTTCCCTCTCTCCTCTTTCCCCTTCCCTCTCTTCTCTTTCTTCTTCCCTCCCTCCTTTTTCCCCTTCCCTGCCCTCCTCCCCTTTACTCTCCCTTGTCCCTTATCACTGACAGGTAATGGGGAGGGGAGGTGACAAAGAGGGAGATTTGAGACAAGACAAAGGAGGAAGGGAGAGGAAAGAAAAAAAAAAAGGGACATAACCAGGGAAGAATAAATGGGGCAAAGAAGTGGAGGAAGGGTGAAGGAGGAAGATGGGAGGATGGGTAGAAAGTAGAAAGAATAAATATAAGCAGCAATGGTGAGGAGTGAGATAAGAATTAGAGGGAGACAGTGGAAGTATTGATAAATAAGTAATCTTTGTTGTGACCCTTGTATATATGTTTTCTCTTATATCTGACATTTTCTCTCACTTCATTTTCAGGGTAGACTGAAGCCAGCCTGATCTGCCTGAGGACAACACCAGCAACTGTGCCTCACTCATCCTGTCCAGCAGGAGCAAGGATGGGCAGAAGCAGCAGGACAGCAATGGGAAACAGGAGCAGGGATGGACCACTATCAGGAGCAGCTGAGCTTGCCACCAGCAACTCCTGAGGCCCGAGTTCAAGCTGGGCAGCACAGGGAACCACAGCAGTGTGTACCAGGCCATAACCACCCTCAAGAGGGAGTAGCCTGACCTGCAGATGGAGGTGAGGCCTAACCAAGTATGTCCTTACACCTAGGGACAAAGACTCCATGGCACTCCTACACCACATCACTGAGGGAGGGAACAGGGTGCTCTTTCTCGACCCCAGTGTAAGAAGACAGAAGGTAGTGCTGGAGCACTACCCTCTGGACCTGCCCCTCGATGCAGTAGAAGCTTACCCTCATGTAGCCTTCATCCAACACCTGTGCTCCAGGAAGGACAAGCTGCCCACAAGGCAAGTGCTGCTGGTGTTTATAGGGTTGCCACCCACCAAGCTGGACCTTGGTTGCTGGGGCAAATATTCCATGTGCTCCTACCAAGGAGAGCCTGTGAGGTGCAACAGGTGCCAGTGCTTCAGTCACCTCCAGGCATGGTGCAAACATGCTGTCAGGTGTGGCGTGTGTAGCCTGGCCCACCTGATGGAGGAATGCATTGCCTGCCACAAGGCCAATGAGGCAACCACCACCAGGTGCTCCAACTGTGGGAAAAGCCTTGAGGTGCTGCAAAACACCACCATGAGGATCATACTGGGACACTGAAGTGGACCAGCACCTGTGTCATGCAGTGATACCAGCCTTGTGCCTTTGACCACCAGAGTGCAGCAGATCACAGCCTGCCACACATTCAGTGTGCTGAAGCATAACACAGGAGACTGAGGCTGGTAATAACCCAGAGCACCGACTTCCTTCACCGCAACCCATAACTACTGCAGTCCATGCTGGCCACTTGCATGCTCACCACCATAGGCAACTGGCCCTAGCCACAGGCAGATTGCCCTACCCTCGAGTTCCATGCCCCACCTCCATGGGAGCCCAGTGTATCAGAATTCTCTGCCACTCAGCTGCCCGCCAGCAAGTCACTCTGCACCAACAAAGATCTGCAGCAGCACACCCTCATGGCCATGGCACAGGTCACCGAGCTGGACAGCTTGAATGACCCAGAGAGGCAGGACAGGTCCCTCCTATTGTTCTCCGAAACTGTGCCTCCGTGCTTGCACCTTGCCTAGTCAAACTCTTTCAGCTCTGTCTGTCAACATCTACCTTTCCTTCTTGCTAGAAGTTTGCCTACATTCAACCTGTTCCTAAAAAGGGTGATCGTTCCAATCCCTCAAACTACCGTACTATTGCTTTAATTTCCTGCCTATCTAAAGTTTTTGAATCTATCCTCAACAGGAAGATTCTTAAACATCTATCACTTCACAACCTTCTATCTGATCGCCAGTATGGGTTCCGTCAAGGCCGCTCTACTGGTGATCTTCTGGCTTTCCTTACTGAGTCTTGGTCATCCTCTTTTAGAGATTTTGGTGAAACTTTTACTGTTGCCTTGAACATATCAAAAGCTTTTGATAGAGTCTGGCACAAAGCTTTGATTTCCAAACTACCCTCCTACGGTTTCTATCCTTCTCTCTGTAACTTCATCTCAAGTTTCCTTTCTGACCGTTCTATTGCTGCTGTGGTAGACGGTCACTGTTCTTCTCCTAAATCTATTAACAGTGGTGTTCCTCAGGGTTCTGTCCTGTCACCTACTCTCTTCTTATTGTTCATTAATGATCTTCTAAACCAAACTTCTTGTCCTATCCACTCCTACGCTTATGATACCACCCTGCACTTTTCCACATCTTTTCATAGACGTCCAACCCTTCAGGAGGTAAACATATCACGCAGGGAAGCCACAGAACGCTTGACTTCTGATCTTTCTAAAATTTCTGATTGGGGCAGAGCAAACTTGGTATTGTTCAGTGCCTCAAAAATTCAATTCCTCCATCTATCAACTCGACACAACCTTCCAGACAACTATCCCCTCTTCTTCAATGACACTCAACTGTCCCCCTCTTCTACACTGAACATCCTCGGTCTGTCCTTTACTTATAATCTGAACTGGAAACTTCACATCTCATCTCTACCTAAAACAGCTTCTATGAAGTTAGGTGTTCTGAGATGTCTCCAGCAGTTTTTCTCACCCCCCCCAGCTGCTAACTCTGTACAAGGGCCTTATCCGTCCATGTATGGAGTATGCTTCACATGTCTGGGGGGGTTCCACTCATACTGCTCTTCTAGACAGGGTGGAATCAAAAGCTTTTCTTCTAATCAACTCCTCTCCTCTAATTGACTGTCTTCAGCCTCTCTCTCACCGCCGCAATGTTGCATATCTAGCTGTCTTCTACCGCTATTTTCATGCTAACTGCTCTTCTGATCTTGCTAAATGCATGCCTCCCCTCCTTCCATGGCTTCGCTGCACAAGACTTTCTTCTTTCTCTCACCCCTATTCTGTCCACCTCTCTAACCCAAGAGTTAACCAGTATTCTCAATCATTCATCCCTTTCTCTGGTAAACTCTGGAACTCCCTGCCTGCTTCTGTATTTCCACCTTCCTATGACTTGAATTCCTTCAAGAGGGAGGTCTCAAGACACTTATTCATCAATTTTTGACCACTGCTTTGACCCTTTTATGGGACTGGCATTTCAATGGGCATTTTTTTTATTAGATTTTTGTTGCCCTTGGCCAGTGTCCTTCCTACATAAAAAAAAAAAAAAAGATGACTACAGTACTGTCCGCATACATGCAATGACATGTACTGGTATTATGGCCATATTAACAAAGATTCTCAGAGTTGGTCTCAGCCTTCTGCTTAGACCAGTGCTTATCTCCTAAGCATGCTTAAAGTTGTGCTGAGATAAACTCTTAAGTCCCAGTATGAAATGGTGAAAGAGCCAAACAGTAAAATCTTTTATTTCTCAATTTTGAGTTAATAGTGTAATCTTTTTACATTTTTTGGATTAAATAACAAAAAAAATGATAATTTGTCATCGACTTTGTAAGAGTATGAGCGCATGAAAATGTGTTTATTAATAAACAAATTAGATCCTGCGCAAGGTGCATGTATTTTGTCTCAGTGTTTATGTCCATGAGCCAACACTGCCTTGCCACTCCCACCCAGCAGTGCTTCCTTTCCTGTCCTTTTTCTTTAGTATGGAGGCCCTAAGGCCAAAAAGGCCAATAGAGGAAACCCAGCTGGACTAATGGCATGACTTTCCTTCCTTGTCCAGTCAGTATATGAGGAAAGATGTAGCCTGACGGGCTTCACTCATTCAGCAGCACAAAAATGCTGCATGGGATGCTATTACTAAGAAGGTAAATGAGACACAGGAGGACCCAAGGTCATCACTGCTGCACAGCTGCAATTTGCATTGGCTAAATAACACTGTAATTATTACTTTAATTACTAGTGTCAGCACATCACTCCTTCCTGTGGGGCTCTCCAAGGCATCTCCTGCCAAATCTGTCACAAATAACATTCTTGCAGGTCTAGTCTATATATGTCCAACAGTTCAGAGTCACACAGGTAATCAAGAACATCCTTAAGGGGTTGAAAGGGGGTGACAGGCTTGGACTCGACGGTCAGCCATCTTTGCTTGGTTAACTTAGTGTTAGTGTAACTCTTAAAGTTAGGCTACATCTGGATCTATCTTAATTTAAGACCTAGACTCAGCCCAACTTGGGAAGTTAAGCACAACTCTAAGCATAAGAGTTGGGCTGAGTCAAGCCTCTCTAGTTAAGAATCTCTGTTAATATATCCCCTAAGTCTTAAATATGTAAAAGAATAAAAATAAAGGAAATGGGATGGCTAATTAATGATATTAATAACAGATCTTTACCAAGAACCTCATTGCTGAGGATAGCAAATACTCTGTAGTACAAATCACCAAGTTGATAAGTGCCAGCCATATGTTTACTGCTACAGAGTTGGGTAGAATATGGCCAATTCCATGGCAACCTTGATGATTTGTTTACAGTATCCTGGGAGATGCCCAAAACTGTTCAGTTGGGTGATCCGGACGACCCAGGTCACCCAGGTCACCTGAGCTGCACTACTGAATGCAGCCTTGTTTCTACTTCACAAATTTTCACCTACCCCGGGGGGGGTTTTGGAACATAACACCCGCAATAGATGAGGGATTACTACACATAATTTTAGCAGTACAGTATAATGCATAATTTTCTTTTACATTAATAAGATTGGAAAATAGTAATATATCCTAGGCTACATTTGATAAAAGAATTTCACAATAAGTAATAAGTATTTCTTCCATTGATTGATCTGTTGCATTAAAGATTTAAAATTCATTAAAAAAATTCAATCCAAAACACCTCTGAACCAAACCATTTTGGATATGTGATGCTCAACCTGCAGTAAATATCACATTTAGTAAGCACTAAAGCATTAAGGACATTTAGTTCCAGCCAGATCTACATGCAACTCCATCTCTCATGCAGACAACAGTATTCACCATTTCACAATCCTGAAGGCATCTTTTTTGGGCAGTATCTTCTCAAGGTAATCCCCAAGTGAAGGGAAGGACTCCACCAATTTGTTGCGTATTCCCTTCTGTACAGAAGACTTGAGTTGCTGGGTGCCTGACACAGACTCCTTCTCATCAAACCTGTCAATGAGTTAAGATGAGTTACTGGTTTGATGACATACAGTGGAACCTTGCTCATTATTGCTTTGGTTGTGGTACCATTATTCAGTTCAAGGACAAAGTTACTTGATTTCAAATGTTAAAAGGCAACAAAAGTTTCTATAAATATCTACTTCATTTTTATATATCTGGAGGAGAGACACAGTGTAAGACAGTAATTCAATCTCTGAAATAAGGTAAATGGAAACCCTCGATGTAAACAAACAGTTTTCGGCATTCAAGAGTAATCCCAAGCCACCTGTAGCTCTCTCAATGATCCCCATTTTTCCAGATGATTTTCCCAGCAGCAAGATGTCTAAGTGTTATGATCATCTTCATTTTGGCAGTGAGTTGCTCCTTTCTGTGTCCCTCTGTAAGGCTTCCGCCACTAAATTGGTTTAAACAGTATCTTCTTATGAGTTCTGTGCCATTATGTTCATTCAATACATCCTTTCTGGGTAAATAATTTGTGAGTGAAGGTGTTGTGAAGCAGCCATCTTGGCTGTCATAAGACTGTAGACTGGTGTCTGGGAATGGATTAATCCATTTTACATTGATTCTTATGGGTAAAATAGCTTTGGTTTTCAGACATTTCAAATTCTGAATGGCATTCAGGAACGAATTAAGTTTGAGAATGAAAGTTCCACTATATTATTAAGGATTACACTGCTCTCTACATATTTGCAGTTTTGTACATTTGTGGATTTTATCCCTATGGCATTGATACTGATCTGATTATTTTCCCATGAGTGGTGAGAACAGTGAGAAAGGCTTTCAGGCAAGAAAGTGGAGAAGTTTCGTATATGTAAGCATTAAAATTTGCATGAGAAAATGGTAGCAAACAAGGGTGGCTGTGGCAGTAGTGTTTTTTAATTCGGTCCCTTAAAGGAGCTGCCACTTTAAAGGTCTGATATATGAGCACTCATAAGTTATAACTGCTCCCATGTCAGGCCTTCATAATATCAACTCATGTAAGGGAAAACAAAAAAAAAACTCATTGCTACCAACATATATACAGGGTATAACACAGTTTTCTGTGGCTATTGCTAGAGGTGAAAGTTCAAGTTATTCTAAGCAATATTCTATGCAAATATGCATTATGAGGCACGTTGTAAAATTTAAGTTTGGGTGCACAACACATTCACAGCAGACTGGCGGACGTCCATGGCAGGATGTGTGGATGGGGGATGTCCCTTAGTGAAACTGAATTTGTATGAGAAACACCGTATTTGCATATTCCATGTTACTGTAAGTGTGTGGCATTGCCAGCAGTTTTTAATCTTGAACTTATGCATTTCATTCTAAATGTATTCACTATCACTGTCTTGGCAGGAAAAGTATAAGTGAATTACTGCCAATTAGCTGATCTGATGCTGGTATCACACCTGCCCCCTCCCTCCCCTGGCAGGCATGGTGCCACATAGTGTATTATTTTATCCATTGTTAATTACAATCCTTGTGTAACATTTATCTGTAAATCACCTGTTCATTGTCCACCCATCTCATTTTGGATACTGCAGTTCTCCAAAACTTGTAGAAATCATGATTGAATAATTCATAATTTCACCAATTCCCTCATCTACACATCCCATCATGGATGCCCAGCTGATCTGGTCATTGTAAATGCAACATGGCTAAACAATGCTGCATAATGCTTATCTGCATAAAACATTTTCTATTTAGAATAACCTCTACTTTCACCTGTAGCAATGTCCACAGATATTCATGTTACACTATGTATTCCTATCCAATATCTAACACTTATAGCTTTTTTTTCCTTTTTAAGCATGAGGAAACACTGGCCAAGGGAAAAAAAAAATACTTGCATGCCAGTCCCCAAAATTAAGTTAAAAAGAATCATCAAATATTGGTGGATGTGTCTTGAAATCTCCCTCTTCAAGGAGTTCAAGTCATAAGAAGGAAATAGAGAAGCAGGCAGGGAGTTCTAGGGTTTACCAGAAAGAGGGATGAATGACAATCCTAGTGAATTCTTGCATAAGAGAGATGGACAGAATAAGGGAGAGAGAAAGTACCCTTATGCAGCGAGACCGCAGGAGGAGGAAGGCATGCAGTTAGCAAGATCAGAAGAGCAGTTAGAATGAAAATAGTGGTAGAAGATAGGAAGAGATGCAACACTGTGGTGATGACAGAGAGGCTGAAGACAGTTAGAGGAAAGGAGCTGATGAGGCAAAATGGATTTGATTCCATCCTGTCTAAAAGAGCAGTATAAGTGGAAGCCCCCCATACTCCATACATGAATGGATAAATCCCCTGTACAGAGTTAGCTTGGGGGGGGAGGGGTGAGAAAAATTGGCAGAGACAATTCAGAACATTTAACTTCATAGAAGCTGTTTTAGCTAGAGATGAGATGTGAAGTTTCTAGTTTATATTATTTGTAAAGAACAGACTGAGGATGTTCAGTGTAGAGGAGGGGGAGGACAGCTGAGTGTCATTGAAGAAGAGGGAATATTTATCTGGAAGGCTGTGTCTAGTTGATAGATGGAGGAATAGAGTTTTTGAGGCACTGAACAATACAAAGAAATTTTAGAGATTAGAAATCAGGCATTCTGTGGCTTCCCTGCAAAAGCTGTTTAATTCCAGAAGAGTTGAACAAGAAGTTTGGCTTAGAAGATCATTGATGAATAATAAAAAAAGAGTGGGTGACAGGACAGAACCCCAATGAACACCACTGTCAATGGGAGACTCTAGAACTGTGATTCTCAAACTGTGTGCCAAGGTACAGAAGTGCGTCACAACTATCCCCCAAGAGTGCCACATAATTTTGATAGATAAGTATACACTATGCTGACTGTAGAATTGGTACACCATGAAAGTCAAAGATATATCATTAGTGCACCCCTAAGCAATAAAGTTTGAGAACCTCTGCTCTAGAGGGAGGAAGGGGATGAAACTGAAGATTATGAGCCTGCAGAAAAGGTTTCCAAGAGTTTTTAGTGATATTTCACATTTCAAAAGTTAATTTATATGATTATACTTAAATAACAACATACTGTTAAGAATGCAGCAGAGGCCCCACAAGCCATTAATAAAGAAAACCACTGAAGCTAGGAAAAAATGGAAGTTGGATATCTATAATAATTAACACTTGCCAAAACGATAATTACTCCCAGTGAGTAATTAAGCACTGGACTATGAGGTGCTGTGAACCTATCATTAACCCAGCTGTGACCTCACTGAATGTTTCCCTTTGTGTCTCACAACACAAGGGGGCAGTCACAGCCTCTTCCTTCACAGAAAACTACAAGCACCTAATTACACACACACACACACACACACACACACACACACACACACACACACACTTAACTTAAAATTCAAAATCAATATGGCAACTCTTAACCAGCCTTAGAATCCCCATCTGGGGAGGGAACCACAAATGTCCCCAGGTCAGACTGCTCTTCTGGTATCAACCATAAGTCTCTTGACAAGACCCCCTCAACTTTTTCTTCCTTAACTTATGCAACATTCTCAGTCTTGAATCTAATTTTTCAATCTGTAGAACACCACCTCTCCTCTACTAAACCTCATCTTTTCCTCACTGAAACACAGGTATCTGAGGCAACTGACAGTAGCCCCTTTTCTGTTCCCTCCTACTTTCTTTATCCTCATTTTCAATCCAAAGCTGGATGTTGCGTCTATGTGTGCAACGACTTAACCTGCTCTCATGCCCACACTCTTGAACCTTCCAAGTTTTCCACCATCTGGGTAAGACTACAGAGTCACTCTCAAACTAAATTTATCTATGCTGTATATCTCTCAACTAACTCCTCTGACTATAAGAAATTCTTTGACCACTTAACTTCGAAAGTGGAGCATATTCTGACTCACTTCCCTTTTACAGAGATCTCCATTACTGAAGACTTCAATGTTCACCACCAGCTTTGGCTTTTCTCTGCCTTCCCTGACCATCCTGGTGAACTAGCCTTTAACTTTGCTATCCTCCACAACCTAGAGCAACTGGTGCAACACCGTACTCGCATTGCTGATTGTCTTGGAGATACGCCCAACATTCTTGACTTTTTCCTAACCTTTAATCCTTCCGCTTATGCTGTTACCCTATTTTTTCAATTGGGCTCCTCCAATCACAAACTCATACAGTAGTATCTTATGATTTGAATTTAATTCATTCTTTTGAGCTATTCAAACTGGGAATGTTCAAATTGGGAAGCAATTCTTCCCGTTAAAATTAATGCAAAAAAAAATCTGTTCCAGGTCCCAAAATCCCCCTTTCCTTTTTTTTCATTTTTATGGGTTTGTCAAGCACTAAACATAGAATTGAATGAAAATAATCTAAATTATAGAAAAAAATACAGTAAAAGAAAACATAAAATACTGCATATTTCAGCATACAAAATGGCATCTGAATCATCCTAAAAAAGATGAAAAAAGTGGGTCGTTCTATATGTCAGATACAAAAATAATGACTTTAAATTTTTACAAAAAATCCCATTGTAAATAAACACCAACCTCAAAATGATCAGTCATCAAAAAATTCCTGATGTCTTCAGTCTTGAAAACAGTTGTTGTAGTGTACACAATTTTTATTTTGCACTAAAATCCTCTCTCTCTCTCTCTCTCTCTCTCTCTCTCTCTCTCTCTCTCTCTCTCTCTCTCTCTCTCTCTCTCTCTCTCTCTCTCTCTCTCTCATTTCTCTCTGTCTTTCTCTCTCTGAAAGTAAGAACAATCCTAAGAATTGCTAAGTAGAATGTGACTGACAGAGCATGAAAATGTATTTATACAAGTGAGAAAGGATGAAATGAAAATGACAATGAAAATGACAGGATGAATAAGGGGGAAAGAGAGGGAACTATTACACCCTTGTCCCTTATCTCTGACAGATAAGGGGGGGAGGGTAGGAGACAGGCATGGAGATTTTGAGATCACATGGAAGAGGGAGAGGAAAGGAACAATGGGAGGAAGGGACATACAGGGAAGGAGAGTATATGGAGCAAGGAAGTGGAGGGGGCAGAGAGAGAGAGAGAGAGAGAGAGAGAGAGAGAGAGAGAGAGAGAGAGAGAGAGAGAGAGAGAGAGAGAGAGAGAGAGAGAGAGAGAGAGAGAGAGAGAGAGAGAGAGAGAGAGAGAGAGAGAGAGAGAGAGAGAGAGAGAGAGAGAGAGAGAGAGAGAGAGAGAGAGATGGAAGGAGGGAGGATGAGTGAGATAGAGGGAGGAAAGGAATGATGAGGGGTGGGGGAAAAGGACAGAAAAGGGATAGGGAGGGAAGAGGGAGGAGGAACGCAAGAGAGACTATATATATTGAACAAATGGCATCACTTGAGCAGGTGTCTGTGTTCAAATTAGGAGGATAAAATTTATTCATTAACCCTGTTTGAAGTGGGAGTTGTTCAAATTGAAGTATGTTTGAATTATGAGGCATGACTGTATCTGTATCTTGTCCTACCACTCCAATCCCTCCACTGGATCCCCCAAGGCAGAGGTGCCTCTGGCATTTTGCCTTTACTAATTGGGGGGACCCGAGGAGTTATCATGCTGATTTTCCTTGGAATGACTACTGCTTCTGTGTCAGAGAACCCATCTCTGTGTGCTGAGGGTATAACAGAGGTGATAATGTCTCGCATGGAGGCATACATTCCCCACTCTTTCTCTCAACATAAACCTTCCAAACTTTGGTTTAACTTAGCCTGTTCTTGTGCTATACATGATAGAGAGGTGGCACGCAAAGGGTACTTGAGCCTCCTGTCACCTGAATCTCATGCACTTTATTTTTCTGCCAAGAATCATGCCAAGTCTGTTCTCCAACTAGCCAAAAACTTCTTCATTAACAGAAAATGTAAAAATCTTTCAAGAGCTAACTTCCTTAGTAACTTTTGGCACCTAGCCAAAAATATTTCCAATAACCTTGCTTCTTCATCTTTTCCTCCATAATTTTAACCTGATGGCACCACTGCCATCTCATCTATTTCTAAAACTGAACTCTTTGCTCAAACCTTTGCTAAAAACTCTACCTTAGATGATTCAGGACTACCCTGTCAGCCACCTTCTGACTTCTTCATGCTAGCCATTATAAATCCTTTGCAATGATGTTTTTCATACCCTCACTGGTGTAAACCCTCATAAGGCTTATGGACCTGATGGGATCCCTCATATTGTTCTCTGAAACTGTGCCTCCATGCCTGCACCTTACCTAGTCAAAACCCTTTCAACTCTATCAACATCTACCTTTTCCTTTTTGCTGGAAGTTTACCTACATTCAGCCTGTTCCTAAAAAAGGGTGACCATTCTAATCCCTCAAACTACTGTCCTATTGCTTTAATTTCTTGCCTACAAAGAGTTTTTAATCTATCCTCAACAGGAAGATTCTTCAACATTTATCACTTCACAACTTTCTATCTGATCACCAGTACAGGTTTTGTCAAGGCCACTCTACTGTTGATCATCTTGGTTTTCCTTACTTTTAGAGATTTTGGTGAAATTTTTGCTGTTGCCTAGACATATCAAAATCTTTTGAAAGAGTCTGGCACAAAGCTTTGATTTCCAAACCACCCTCTTACAGCTTCTATCCTTCTAACTTCATTTCAAGTTTCCTTTCTCACCATTCTGTTATTGCTGTGGTAGATGGTCACTGTTCTTCTCCTAAATCTATTAACAATGGTGTTCATCAGGGTTATGTCCTGTCGCCCACTCTCTCTTCCTATTATTCATCAATAATCTTCTAAACCAAACTTCTTGTCTTATCCACTCCCACGCTGATGATATCACTGTGCATTTTTCCATGTCTTTTCACAGATGTTCAACCCTTCAGGAAGAAAACATTTCACACAGGGAAGCCACAGAATGCCTGACCTTGGATCTCTCTAAAATTTCTGAATGGGGCAGAGCAGACTTAGTATTGCTCAATGCCTCAAAAGCTCAATTCCTCCACTATCAAATCGACACAACCTTCCAGACAATAAAACCCCTCTTCTTCAATGATACTCACCTGACACCCACTTCTACACTGAAACCAATTTGTTTGAAAAGGGAGGCATTCAGTAACCAAGGTTCCACTGTGTGTATGTATGTATGTATGTATAAATGTATATGTGCATATATATATATATATATATATATATATATATATATATATATATATATATATATATATATATATATATATATATATATATATATATATTATATATAAAACTTTTTTTGTCTTATCAATTCTCCTCTAACTGACTGTCTTCAGCCCCTTTCTCATCACTGCAATGTTGCATCTCATGCTATCTTCTACCACCATTTTCATGCTAACTGCTCTTCTTATCTTGCTAACTGCATGCTTTCCCTCCTCCCGTGGCCTCACTGGGCAAGACTTTCTTCTTTCTCTCAACCCTAATCTGTTCACTTCTCTAAAGCAAGAGTTAATCATTCATCCCTTTTTCTGGTAAACTCTAGAACTCCCTCCCTGCTTCTGTATTTCTACCTTCCTATGACTTGAACTCTTTCAAGAGGGATGTTTCAAGACACTTATCCAGTAATTTTTGACTACTGCTTTTGACTCTGTTTGGCTACCGGCACCATAGGGCCTTTTTCTTTTTGAAATTTTGTCACCCTTAGTTGGTGCCCCTCCTACATAGGAAAAAAAATCATCCTTATTTATTTTTACTATACTTTTGTACTCTTATTGGATAAAAGGCTAGGAATTTTTGTGGTTTTGTAGGATAAAAGGCTAGGAAGTTGTATAGGTTGGCATGCATTTGTTTTACTTGACTCTTTCCAAGACACTGCCATGAATAGGTGACTGATCGTAAAACTGTTATACAAGATGCATATTATGCATATTAATATGCATATTATGCATATTTAATAGAGTGTGTTGATTTTTGTGAATGAAGCAGAGCAGAAGAAAGAAACCAAACTTTTCCTTTCCCTCCTCTTCAACCAAGACCCTGCTAGGATAAAAGCAGAAGACCAATTTGGTAGCAATATTGTACTATCTTATACAGGACTGACAGCAGTGGTATATGTATGTCATATTTAACACTATCAAAATAAAACAGTTAGAAGAATGCACATGCACAGTGAAATACATCACTACAACTATCAGAAAATGCCTCAGTTAATATGTAGTTGTCAGAGATTGCCAGCAGGCAAAACCTTCTGGTAGCTCACTTCATACAGCCAACTACATTTAGCTGAAATGCTGTTCACTGGAATCTGACAGTTAGGGATTTATACTGGGCAATTATGAGATGGGCAAATGGCAGGAAATTGTTTACAGTAGAATTTTCTCTTTCCCATCCTGAAGCATTCCCACAAGCCCCCAGGCTTGTCTGAAGAGAGGTAGCTATGGAATTGGGACAAAAAAAAAAAAAGGGTCAATCAATGAGAACACATCAAGATTCATATGAAAATTTCTTACTGAGGTGCATTCTAGTATTGTAAAAATTTACTCATCCTAACCTCTGCACACTAATACTCTAAGGCTGTCCTTTCAATGTTGACAGCTGCCAACCTGCAGCTTATAACTGACACCTTATTTATAATATATATATATATATATATATATATATATATATATATATATATATATATATATATATATATATATATATATATATATATATTCTTCCTCAGTATACATGAGCCTTATAATAATCTAAACATTTCACTGCGTCAGAAAAAAATAAAAATAAAAATTAGGACACGTCCTAACAATTATCAAAGAAAATCCTGAATTCATGACAACCTTCTACACTGAATCAAACTTCAGTTTCTATTGTGTTTGTAAAAAATATTCTGGGTGCGGGTATAGTGTCATCCCGGGGCCATGAGGTGACAGGCCAGTCTCTGCCTCTGCCCGGTGGGCCGCTGCGAGACACAGGCCTTGCAGGCACACAGCCTGTATGGACCACAGCCCATTTATCTGGGCAACACACCTCATTGCCAAGGTTACCATAACAATGTAAAGTAGTATATTGTGTTCAAAACTCACTTTTTAAACATGGTTGCTGTAAGTAAATATTACGACGACAGAAAATACGAAGGCGAGACCCCTCTGCTGTCTGCTGCCTCTGGAGTCTTCGGCGCACACTGCATTTCAGTCATGGCCCCAGATTTATCTTACGTCAATTGTTATTCATATTCAAATATTTCAGGTACTTTCTTTCATACGATGCTAAACTCTAGAATCCATAAATATTTATCAGTTCTTAATCATTAATGTGGGACCGAATTTTCATGTAAGTGTAGTAACTTTCGATTTCAGACATGAAACAGTGACGTAACTAGTTTTAGTTTTCCCAAGAATAGACTTATAAATTTATTTATTTTATGTGCGTATATATATATACATATATATATATATATATATATATATATATATATATATATATATATATATATATATATATATATATATATATATATATATATATATATATATATATATATATATATATATATATATATATATAATATAGGGAGAGAGAGAGAGAGAGAGAGAGAGAGAGAGAGCAAAAAAAATATATATATATAGAAATTATCTTGATCTTAATGCCACAGGTAGCTCGAGTCATGGTCTTGCATCATTCATCAGAAATTAAGTCTGTCGTCTCAAGTGGAAAGAAGGATGGCAGTAAACTGTACTTAGATTTCCTAGACAGAAAAAGTTTATGATAGAGTGAACAGAGAAATGCTAGTAGAATCTTAAAAAAAGACTGGGTTGAGTGCAATGGTAGTTAACAGTGCGAAATATGTAAGTGGACACAAGAGCTAGATATAGACTAGGAGATATAGAAAGATTGGCTAAAGCGTGAGAGAGGAGTTAGGCAAGGCTGTATTTTGTCACCAACGCTTTTTAGCTTGTATACAGAGGAGGAAGAAGCCAGAATGAGAGGAATGAATGTCGGAGCGCGTGTGGGGGAATAATATGTGTTTTTTTTTTTTTTATGCAGATGATATACGTAGTGGTTATGAGTGAATCAGCAGATGAGCTTCAAAGTTTGTTTGATGTTGTAGATGGGTATGGAAGGGACTTTGGTGTGAGATTTAGCAGTGAGAAAAGCAAGGTAATGATTGTGAATAGTTCAGAGGATGAGAGAAACCCTGTGGAGACTGGGAGGGAATGACTTGCAACAGACAGATGAATACCTGAGGATGTGGATGAATCAGAATGGCTGTGTGAAGACAAAGAATGAAAAGATAAAACATGGTGAACCAGTGGGTGGGTCATCTAGGAAATACACCAAGGATGAGAGCGAGTAAATATTACGTGCTGCGAGAAGTTTGGAAGAACGTGGCTGTTCCGAGCATTATGTATGGTATGGATTTGATTGTGTGGAATGAAAATAAATTAGAGAAGTTAGAAGTAGGACAGAATAAAGTAACAAGGATGGCACTTAATGCAGCAAGGTATGGACAGATAGAGGCCTTGAGAGGGGACATGGGATGGAGTACTTTTAGAGAAAGACATGCAAAAGCACCCTTGAGGTACAAAGCTAGATTAGAGCTAATGGATGATGCGAGACTAGTGAGAAAGATGTTTCTGTGGAATGTCAGGAGTAGCAGGTGGGAGAAGAAATGTTAAGATGGTTTTTTTTTTTTTTTTTTTTTTTTTTTTTTATGTAGGAAGGATACTGGCCAAGGGCAACAACAATCTAATAAAAAAAAAATGCCCACTGAAATGCCAGTCCCAAAAGGGTCAAAGCAGTGGTCAAAAATTGGTGGATAAGTGTCTTGAAACCTCCCTCTTGAAGGAATTCAAGTCATAGGAAGGTGGAAATACAGAAGCAGGCAAGGAATTCCAGAGTTTACCAGAGAAAGGGATGAATGATTGAGAATACTGGTTAACTCTTGCGTTAGAGAGGTGGACAGAATAGGAGTGAGAGAAAGATGAAAGTCTTGTGCAGCGAGGCCGCGGAAGGAGGGGAGGCATGCAGTTAGCAATATCAGAAGAGCAGTTAGCATGAAAATAGCGGTAGAAGACAGCTAGAGATGCAACATTGCGGCGGTGAGAGAGAGGCTGAAGACAGTCAGTTAGAGGAGAGGAGTTGATGAGACGAAAAGCTTTTGATTCCACCCTGTCTAGAACAGCAGTATGAGTGGAACCCCCCCAGACATGTGAAGCATACTCCATACATGGACGGATAAGGCCCTTGTACAGAGTTAGCAGCTGGGGGGGTGAGAAAAACTGGCGGAGACATCTCAGAACACCTAATTTCATAGAAGCTGTTTTAGCTAGAGATGAGATGTGAAGTTTCCAGTTCAGATTATAAGTAAAGGACAGACCAAGGATGTTCAGTGTAGAAGAGGGGGATAGTTGAGTGTCATTGAAGAAGAGGGGATAGTTGTCTGGAAGATTGTGTCGAGTTGATAGATGGAGGAATTGAGTTTTTGAGGCATTGAACAATACCAAGTTTGCTCTGCCCCAATCAGAAATTTTAGAAAGATCAGAAGTCAGGCGTTCTGTGGCTTCCCTGCGTGATATGTTTACCTCCTGAAGGGTTGGACGTCTATGAAAAGACGTGGAAAAGTGCAGGGTGGTATCATCAGCATAGGAGTGGATAGGACAAGAAGTTTGGTTTAGAAGATCATTAATGAATAATAAGAAGAGAGTGGGTGACAGGACAGAACCCTGAGGAACACCACTGTTAATAGATTTAGGAGAAGAACAGTGACCGTCTACCACAGCAGCAATAGAACGGTCAGAAAGGAAACTTGAGATGAAGTTACAGAGAGAAGGATAGAAACCGTAGGAGGGTAGTTTGGAAATCAAAGCTTTGTGCCAGACTCTATCAAAGGCTTTTGATATGTCCAAGCAACAGCAAAAGTTTCACCAAAGTCTCTAAAAGAGGATGACCAAGACTCAGTAAGGAAAGCCAGAAGATCACCAGTAGAGCGGCCTTGACGGAACCCATACTGGCGATCAGATAGAAGGTTGTGAAGTGATAGATGTTTAAGAATCTTCCTGTTGAGGATAGATTCAAAAACTTTAGATAAGCAGGAAATTAAAGCAATAGGACGGTAGTTTGAGGGATTAGAGCGGTCACCCTTTTTAGGAACAGGTTGAATGTAGGCAAACTTCCAGCAAGAAGGAAAGGTAGATGTTGACAGACAGAGCTGAAAGAGTTTGACTAGGCAAGGTGCAAGCACGGAGGCACAGTTTCGGAGAACAATAGGAGGGACCCCATCAGGTCCATAAGCCTTCTGAGGGTTTAGGCCAGCGAGGGCATGGAAAACATCATTACGAAGAATTTTAATACGAGGCATGAAGTAGTCAGAGGGTGGAGGAGAGGGAGGAACAAGCCCAGAATCGTCCAAGGTAGAGTTTTTAGCAAAGGTTTGAGCAAAGAGTTCAGCTTTAGAAATAGATGTGATAGCAGTGGTGCCATCTGGTTGAAGTAGAGGAGGGAAAGAAGAAGAAGCAAAGTTATTGGAGATATTTTTGGCTAGATGCCAGAAATCACGAGGGGAGTTAGATCTTGAAAGGTTTTGACATTTTCTGTTAATGAAGGAGTTTTTGGCTAGTTGGAGAACAGACTTGGCATGGTTCCGGGCAGAAATATAAAGTGCATGAGATTCTGGTGAAGGAAGGCTTAAGTACCTTTTGTGGGCCACCTCTCTATCATGTATAGCACGAGAACAAGCTGTGTTAAACCAAGGTTTAGAAGGTTTAGGACGAGAAAAAGAGTGAGGAATGTACGCCTCCATGCCAGACACTATCACCTCTGTTATGCGCTCAGCACACAAAGACGGGTCTCTGACACGGAAGCAGTAGTCATTCCAAGGAAAATCAGAAAAATACCGCCTCAGGTCCCCCCAACTAGCAGAGGCAAAACGCCAGAGGCACCTTCGCTTAGGGGGATCCTGAGGAGGGATTGGAGTGATAGGACAAGATAAAGATATGAGATTGTGATCGGAGGAGCCCAACGGAGAAGAAAGGGTGACAGCATAAGCAGAAGGATTAGAGGTCAGGAAAAGGTCAAGAATGTTGGGCGTATCTCCAAGACGGTCAGGAATACGAGTAGGGTGTTGCACCAATTGCTCTAGGTCATGGAGGATAGCAAAGTTGTAGGCTAGTTCACCAGGATGGTCAGTGAAGGGAGAGGAAAGCCAAAGCTGGTGGTGAACATTGAAGTCTCCAAGAATGGAGATCTCTGCAAAAGGGAAGAGGGTCAGAATGTGCTCCACTTTGGAAGTTAAGTAGTCAAAGAATTTCTTATAGTCAGAGGAGTTAGGAGAGAGGTATACAGCACAGATAAATTTAGTATGAGAATGACTCTGTAGTCGTAGCCAGATGGTGGAAAACTCGGAAGATTCAAGAGCGTGGGCACGAGAGCAGGTTAAGTCATTGCGCACATAAACGCAGCATCCAGCTTTGGATCGAAAATGAGGATAGAGAAAGTAGGAGGGAACAGAAAAGGGGCTACTGTCAGTTGCCTCAGACACCTGAGTTTCAGTGAGGAAAAGAAGATGAGGTTTAGAAGAGGAGAGGTGGTGTTCTACAGATTGAAAATTAGATCTTAGACCGCGAATGTTGCAGAAGTTAATGAAGAAAAAGTTGAGGGGGGTGTCAAGACACTTAGGGTCGTCGACGGAAAGGCAGTCCGACCTGGGGACATTTATGGTCCCCTCCCCAGATGGGGACTCCGAGGCTGGTGTAGGAGTCGCCATGATTTTAAAATTTTTGGAGTGAAGGGTGTGTGTGTTATTAGGTGCTTGTAGTTTTGTGTGGAGGAAGAGAGTTGTCTTTAGAGGGCAGGCTGTGACCACCCCCTTGTGTTGTGAGACACAAAGGGAAACGTTCAGTGAGGTCACAGCTGGGTTTAATGATAAGTTCACAGCACCCCCTGAACAGTGCTTTAGACCTCACTGGGAGTAATTATCGTTTCGGCAGGTGTCTACTGCCTCCTCCTATGATATGGTAGTAAAGAGTGGTTTGGAAACAACTTGAGCTTTTCAGCGGTTTGAGGGGAGGCATGTTGAGAGTGACTGGAGTATGTGTCAGAAATGGAAAGGGCTTAAAATAGGATGTAAGAAAGTGGTGAACCATATGGAATTGAGTGAATGGAAGAATAAGATGGAACAAAAGAGTACTTTGGAGTGGTATCGAGAGAAAAAGGCTCTGATGTATGGAAAGTGATATGAGTGAAGCCTGGTTGGGGATCTCTTCCAAGCGAAAGCACAGTGTATGGATGTGAATGTAAAGATGGTCTGAGTCACGCAACAATGTGATTGATTGATTGATACATTTATTGTTGCATTAATAATGAAATACAACAAAGGAGGAGGACAGACATTGCCACCCACCTCCTAAGCAAAGACTTAAGGGTAGAGTATCAAAAAATATAAAAACAGATAGTATACATTACAAGAATATAAGTAAATAAATAAATACAGATATTGCACACCTTACTACATAAATATCCTACAGTCTGGGAGCAAATGTAGGATATTCCTCAAGTATATCCCTGAGAGTGGCTGAGTCTAAGAAATGGTCAATGAGGGTATACAAGTCACGTTGACTTCACAGCCTAACTTTAGCAATAAGAGAACATTCCGTGACATAATGACACAGAGTGTGTCCTCTTGGTGCGGCATGCAGCACACAGCACACAGCATACACCAGAAGCACTGACCTCCCAAAAGTATTTATAGCCTAATCTGAGCCTCACTGCCATCCTGTCGTGTGGTGCAGTGTGTCTTCCATAGGTGTAAGCACAGCTCTGGGAGACATGTACATAGTGAATACTACTGCCACTGCCCCTATGGCAACAAAGCTCCAACTGATCACTAATGCTACTATGTACAAAGTCCTTAATGCTACTCTTAACATAGCCCAGAGTGTACTCAGCACCAGGGTCCACTGCGTCGTCCTGAAGGGCACATTGAGCAAGGCGGTCTGCCTCTTCGTTAAGCGGGATACCCACATGAGAGGGTATCCAGGTGAAGTGAACCGTGGCACCAGCACCTTCTAGGGCGTGGATGAGATCAAGACATTTATTAACTAGATCACAGTTCATGGGGGAGGTAGATTGGGGGAGCATACAGTGCAGCCTGACTGTCAACAAAAAATACATCCTTACGGAGAGGCGCCACAATATGGAGCGCCTCCAGAACAGCATACAGTTCTGCCCTAGAGGAGGACATGTGTGCAGGGAGCTGCCTGGAAACCTCAGTGTCAGTGTGGTGATTGGCAGAAATGTAACCACAGATGAACAGCCCACATCCGGATCTGCTGCCATTGACTGATTCATCACAATAAATATGAATAGCCTGAACGTGGGGGTACTTCAACAATTTAGTCATGAACATGTTTTGCAGCACATGAGGGGACCAATCCCTCTTGGGCTGATGCAGTGAGTGAATATCAACACTGACACGGTGAGGGTTCCAAATGGGTTGGAGTGGTGACAACAACGTTAATACAGGCCTCGGCTATACCTACAATTGCAAGAACTCTCAAGATCTTCCTGAGGTATGGAGTTGTAGGAGTCCGAGGATCACAATACAGGGGGGGTCAGTGATCCCTTCAGAGAGTTGGAACCTGTGCATAGCATCTGACCAACAGTACAAGTAATCTCCTGTATCCTACACATAATACTCGGCAGGTGCAGTTCAGCTCTGAGGACCTCAATCCAAGCAGTCCTTGGGAATCCCAAAGTTATTCTCATAGTTTCATTCTAAACAAGCTCCAGGGGACATAGTTGGGTGGCACTAAACTGTATTAAAATATGGGCTGTGTAGTCAATGAGAGATCGTACAACAGATATATAGAACATCCTTAGGACTGGAATGCCAGTCCCCAGGCCCCTGTTTGCTAACAGCTGAAGTGGCACTAGCTGTGGCAGACAGAGGTCTCGAACATAGTGTACAGCGTGGAGTGACTTCCTGAAACTCAGCTGTACACCCAGGTACTTGTGTATATGAACTCTAGGGATGGAAACATTATTTACAGTGGGCGGTCGAGAGACCTTCCCTTTAACTTGAAATTTGGTTTTACATTCATTAATTACAAGTCCCATTTGAACACACAATGCTGCTAGTTGTGACAGAGCTAACTGGAGAATCCTGGGTGTGGGGCACTGGAGGAGTATGTCATCAGCATAGATGAGGACCTGGGTGCCCTGCAGGTAGGAACAACGCGCAATTTTGTCCATTAAAACATTGAAAAGCATTGGACTAAGGACTCCACCCTGTGGTGTTCCAAGCTCAAAGACTTCCTCAGAGGAGACTGCACCTTGAAACCAAACCTGTGCTGTTCTATTGTACAAATAGTCTCTGATCCATCCTAATAATCTACCTTTGAGAACGAGTTCCTCCATAATAACATCTTTGTTGGCATCCTTGAGATCAAGGCACCCTTGAGATCAACGAAAGCTCTGCACTCAACAAAACAATGACTTGTGGAAAGACCTTTTAGAAAGCCATGTACATTGCCAGAGAGTACATGACCTACCTTATATATAAGCCTGTTCAATATTACCCGTTCCATCATCTTACACAGACAGCTGGTGAGAGAAATGGGGCGAAAGATGCCATCACCTTTGGGGATTAGGATGATAATGGCTGTTTTCCAGGAGTGGGCAAGCTTGCCTGCAGTGGGAGACATGTTAAATAGGTCTAAGACAAGGTTGTCTACCTTTACCTCCAGGAGAGCATTGAGGATGTCATCTCACACTGGGAATACACTGTTTGACGTTTCTCTTGTCTAAGCGATCACACCGCATTCACACCTTTCTGTTGGTGCAAGTTGTGTGAGAAAATATCAAATATGTATACATAATTAACAATGTATATAGTTGCTGGAGCATTTTTATACCTGTCTGGTGTGTGTGCGTACAGTCCTCAGGCTGTGGACCGGAAGAACGTCCACTCAAAATGACGGCGTTTTCTTGTCTCTTCTCTTCCTTCCCTTATTTTCTGTAGTTTCAAGTAGTGTTTGAGTAATAAGTCACTTGTTGACCACTTGATCCTGATCTTACAGGAGGCACAGGATTCCTCCTAAGCCAGGCCTTTGCATCGGCATTCCTGTAGGGGAAAAAAGAAAGAACGTCAAACAGAAAACGGCATACAGAGTCATACAGCTGCCATCACACCACTAGTTCCTACATCTAGCACGCCACATTTTCTCCAGGAACCCTTTCACACCCTCACTCATCCTTTCATTCGTCTCCCCACACATTCCCAGCAGCAGCACCATCCATACCTGTCTTTTCCACTAGCATGTCCCAATTCCCTCAACACCACTTGTACCATCTTATTCCTGTCTCTGGCATACTTCACACACTCCAGTACCACATGCTCCAACGTCTCATCATCTCCCATGTCACATCTGGCACACGTTGCTGCGTCGAGTTGAGTCCTGGCCGCTGTGTCGGAAGGACGCCGTTTTTTTTTCCGCTCCGCTTGTTTACACGAGTGGCTGCCCTCAAAAGCGGAAATCTGAAGAGGTTTTGAGTGATCATGTCTACTCAGTGGCTACTAAGGGAGGTCTAGGTTCGATTTGTCAACCACAAATAGGAGGCCTTGATAGTTTCGACGACAAGAGCAAGCGACCCAGCCCAGGCCTCTTAGCAGTGGTCAGTACGTGCTTGTCTCAGCAGGACAAAGCACCATGCCCGCCGAGGATCTTCTCGTGGTGGAAGACGGCTTAGCTTCCCTGGAGGACATGGACATTGTTGAGAACCCTCGTCCCGCACCATCCACCCAAGGCAGTCAACAGAGTACTGCCACTACCGACCAGCCTTCACTTAGGCGTGCCTCCGCTCCTGCCCCAGACTCCAGACAAAGACGCCGCCTGCTGTTCCTCCCTGGCCATGGAAAGACCACCAGTGAATTTTTCAGCTGGTTTGCAGCCTTGTTTAAACAACACCCGGACCTGCAACCGCTCTACAAGGAGGGAAGGAACCTAGAGTTCATATACACAAGTACCTGGCTGTACAGCTGAGTTTCAGGAAGTCACTCCACACTGTACACCTGATGGGGTCCCTCCTATTGTTCTCCGAAACTGTGCCTCCGTGCTTGCACCTTGCCTAGTCAAACTCTTTCAGCTCTGTCTGTCAACATCTACCTTTCCTTCTTGCTGGAAGTTTGCCTACATTCAACCTGTTCCTAAAAAGGGTGACCGTTCTAATCCCTCAAACTACCGTCCTATTGCTTTAATTTCCTGCCTATTTAAGGTTTTTCAATCTATCCTCAACAGGAAGATTCTTAAACATCTATCACTTCACAACCTTCTATCTGATCGTCAGTATGGGTTCTGTCAAGGATCTTCTGGCTTTCCTTACTGAGTCTTGGTCATCCTCTTTTAGAGATTTTGGTGAAACTTTTGCTGTTGCCTTGGACATATTAAAAGCTTTTGAGAGAGTCTGGCACAAAGCTTTGATTTCCAAACTACCCTCCTACGGCTTCTGTCCTCTCTGTAACTTCATCTCAGGTTTCCTTTCTGACCGTTCTATTGCTGCTGTGGTAGACGGTCACTGTTCTTCTCCTAAATCTATTAACAGTGATGTTCCTCAGGGTTCTGTCCTGTCACCCACTCTCTTCTTATTATTCATTAATGATCTTCTAAACCAAACTTCTTGTCCTATCCACTCCTACGCTGATGGTACCACCCTGCACTTTTCCACGTCTTTTCATAGACATCCAACCCTTCAGGAAGTAAACATTTCACGCAGGTAAGCCACAGAACGCTTGACTTCTGATCTTTCTAAAATTTCTGATTGGGGTAGAACAAACTTGGTATTGTTCAATGCCTCAAAAACTCAATTCCTCTATCTATCAACTCGACACAACCTTCCAGACAACTATCCCCTCTTCTTCAATGATACTCAACTGTCCCCCTGTTCTACATTGAACATCCTCGGTCTGTCCTTTACTTATAATCTGAACTGGAAACTTCACATCACATCTCTAGCTAAAACAGCTTCTATGAAGTTAGGTGTTCTGAGACGTCTCCGCCAGTTTTTCTCACCCCCCCCCCAGCTGCTAACTCATATGGAGTATGCTTCACATGTCTTGGGGGGGGGGGGGTTCCACTCATACTGCTCTTCTAGACAGGGTAGAATAAAAAAATTTTCGTCTCATCAACTCCTCTCCTCTAACTGACTGTCTTCAGCCTCTCTCTCACTGCCGCAATGTTGCATCTCTAGCTGTCTTCTACCGCTATTTTCATGCTAACTGCTCCTCTGATCTTGCTAACTGCATGCCTCCCCTCCTCCTGTGGCCTCGCTGCACAAGACTTTCTTATTTTTCTCACCCCTATTCTGTCCACCTCTCTAACGCAAGAGTTAACCAGTGCTCTCAATCATTCATCCCTTTCTCTGGTAAACTCTGGAACTCCCTGCCTGCTTCTATATTTCCACTTTGCTATGACTTGAATTCCTTCAAGAGGGAGGTTTCAAGACACTTATTCATCAATTTTTTACCACTGTTTTGACCCTTTTATGGGACTGGCATTTCAGTGGGCATTTTTTTATTGGATTTTTGTTACCCTTGGCCATTGTCCTTCCTACATAAAAAAAAAATAAAAATAAAAAATTTAGGCTACACCATTTATTTCATGGGATTATTATTATTTGGATAGTACTGTCTTCTCTTTTTTTTTTTTCATAATTGCTATTTTGTCCCATGACAATAGGAAAAGAAGTTTGGTTTAGAAGATCATTGATGAATAATAGGAAGAGAGTGGGTGACAGGACAGAACCCCGAGGAACACCACTGTTAATAGATTAGGAAAAGAACAGTGACATCTACCACACATCTACCACAGCAGCAATAGGATGGTCAAAAAGGAAACTTGAGATTAAACTACAGAAAGAACGTTAGAAGCTGTAGGAGGGTAGTTTGGAAATCAAAGCTTTGTGCCAGTCTTTTCATATGTCTAAGGCAACAACAAAAGTTTCACTAAAATCTCTAAAAGAGGATGACTAAGTCTCAGAAAGGAAAGCCAGAAGATCACCTTGACAGAACCCATACTTGTGATTAGATAGAAGGTTGTGAAGTGATAGATATATAAGAATCTTCCTGATGAGAATAGATTCAAAAACTTTAGATAGGCAGGAAGTTAAAGCAGTAGGGCGGTAATTTGAGGGATTAGAACGGTCACCCTTTTTTAGGAACAGGTTGAATGTAAGTAAACTTCCAGCAGGAAAGAAAGGTAGATGTTGGCAGACAGAGATGAAAGAGTTTGACTAGGCAAGGTGCAAGCACGGAGGCGCAGTTTCAGAGAACAACAGGAGGGACCACATCATGTCCATAAACGTTCTGAGGGTTTAAGCCAGCAAGGGCATGGAAAACATCATTGTAAAGAATTTTAATAGGTAGCATGAAGTAGTCAGAGGGTGGAGGAGAGGGAGGAACAAGCCCTGAATCGTCAAAGGGTAGAGTTTTTAGCAAAGGTTTAAGTGAAGAATTCAACTTTAGAGAAATAAAGGAAGGAAAGAAGATGAAACAAAGTTATTGGAGACATTTTTGGCTAGTCAGTTACGAAGGGGAGAAGTTACGAGGGGGAGTTAGATCTTGA
The DNA here is from genome assembly GCF_035594125.1 of Scylla paramamosain. NCBI lineage: Eukaryota > Metazoa > Arthropoda > Malacostraca > Decapoda > Portunidae > Scylla > Scylla paramamosain. Next base: position 6,791,609 of record NC_087180.1, read on the forward strand.
AAGATTTTTGACAGTTTCTATTAATGAAGGAATTTTTGGCTAGTTGGAGAACAGACTTGGCATGGTTCTGGGCAGAAATATAAAGTGCATGAGGTTCTGGTAATGGAAGGCTCAATTACCTCTTGTGAGCCACCTCTCTATCATGTGTAGCAAGAGAACAGGTTGTATTTAAGCAAGGTTTGGAAGGTTTAGGTTGAGAAAAAGAGTGATGAATGTACGCCTCAGTGCCAAAGACTATCACCTCTGTTATGTGCCTGGTACACAGAGATGGGTCTCTATCACGGAAGTAGTAGTCATTCCAAGGAAAATCAGCAAAATAGCTCCTTTAGTGACCCCCCAACTAGCAGAGGCAAAACACCAGAGGCACCTCCAATTATGGAATCCTGAGGAGGGACTGGAGAGATAGGACAAGATATGAGACTGTGATTGGAGGAGTCTAACGGAGAAGATAGGGTAACAGCATAAGCTGAAGGATTAGAGGTTAGGAAAAGGTCAAGAATGCTGAGCGTATCTCCAAGACAATCACCAAAGCAAGTAGGGTATTTCACCAGTTTCTTTAGGACAGAGGTCAGCAACCTGTGGCTCCAGAGCCGCGTGCAGCTCTTTCAAGAGATATGTGTGGCTCCTGCCACCTACATAAAATTGTCTATCTTATTGTGGGACATGTAGAAAAATGAGAGAGAGAGAGAAAGAGAGAGAGAGAGAGAGAGAGAGAGAGAGAGAGAGAGAGAGAGAGAGAGAGAGAGAGAGAGAGAGAGAGAGAGAGAGAGATACTGCTACTACTACTACTCCTGCTGCTGCTATTATGACTTTTCTTCAGCGAAAGATATTCAGACGTAATCAATTACTGGAGAAATGGCATCGAGGAAGAGGAAAATTGAAGATGAAAATAGAGAGTTTAGGAGTGAATGGACCGAGCATTTGCATTTGTTCAGAATTCTAGAGGGCACCCTTTGTGCCTCATATGCAGTGAAGAACTGGCTAACAATAAAAAAAAATCCAAGCTTGAGAGGCATTTTCAGAGGAAACACAGTGACTTTGCTGAAAATTATTCAGTTGGAGATGCCAGAAAGAAAGCTGTGGAGGAACTGCAGCTCAGAGCAAAGCGGAGTCAGAATGTATTCGTGAAATGGGTGAAGTCCTCCAACGATACATCTACTGCCAGTTTTGTGATAAATCATGAGATTGCAAAACGTGGAAAACCTTTTACAGATTGCGAATATATGAAAGATTGTTTCATCAATGCTGCAATGCATCTGTTCAGAGAATTAAAAAACAAGGATGAAATATTTAAGAAAATTAAGAATGTTTTTATTTATGTAGGATGGACACTGGCCAAGGGCAGCAAAAATCCAATAAAAAAAAAAATTCCCACTGAATTGCCAGTCCCATAAAAGGGTCCAAAGCGACAGTCAAAAATTGAAGGATAAGTGTCTTGAAACCTCCCTCTTGATGGAATTCAAGTCATAGGAAGGTGGAGATACGGAAGCAGGCAGGGAGTTCCAGTTTACCAGAGAAAGGGACAAATGATTGAGAATAATATTTAACTCTTGCATTAAAGAGGTGGACAGAATAGGGGTGAGAGAAAGAAGAAAGTCTTGTGCAGCGGGGCCGCGGGAGAAGGGGAGGCATGCAGTTAGCAAGATCAGAAGAGCAGTTAGCATGAAAATAGTGGTAGAAGACAGCAAGAGATGCAACATTGTGGCGATGAGAGAGAGGCTGAAGACAGTCAGTTAGAGGAGAGGAGTTGATGAGACGAAAAGCTTTTGATTCCACCTTGTCTAGAAGAGCGGTATGAGTGGAATCCTCCCAGACATGTGAAGCATACTTCATACATGGACGGATAAGGCTCTTGTACAGAGTTAGCAGCTGCAGGGCTGAGAAAACTGACGGAGACGTCTCAGAACGACTAACTTCATAGAAGCTGTTTTAGCTAGAGATGAGATGTGAAGTTTCCAGTTCAGATTATAAGTAAAGGACAGACCAAGGATGTTCAGTGTAGAAGAGGGGGACAGTTGTGTCATTGAAGAAGAGGGAATAGTTGTCTGGAAGGTTGTGTCGAGTTGATAGATGGAGGAATTGAGTTTTTGAGGCATTGAACAATACTAAGTTTGCTCTGCCCCAATCAGAAATTTTAGAAAGATCAGAAGTCAAGCGTTCTGTGGCTTCCCTGCGTGAAATGTTTACTTCCTGAAGGGTTGGACGTCTATGAAAAGATGTGGAAAAGTGCAGGGTGGTATCATCAGCGTAGGAGTGGATAGGACAAGAAGTTTGGTTTAGAAGATCATTAATGAATAATAAGAAGAGAGTGGGGACAGGACAGAACCCTGAGTAACACCACTGTTAATAGATTTAGGAGAAGAACAGTGACCGTCTATCACAGCAGCAATAGAAAGAAAAACCTGAGATGAAGTTACAGAGAAAAGGATAGAAGCCGTAGGGGGGTAGTTAGGACGAGAAATTTGAGTGAGGAATGTACGCCTCCATGCCAGACACTATCACCTCTGTTATGCGCTCAGCACGCAAAGACGGGTCTCGGAAGCAGTAGTCATTCCAAGGAAAATCAGCAAAGTACCTCCTCAGGTCCCCCCAACTAGCAGAGGCAAAACGCCAGAGGCACCTTCGCTTAGGGGGATCCTGAGGAGGGATTGGAGCGATAGGACAAGATACAGATATGAGATTGTGATCGGAGGAGCCCAACGGAGAAGAAAGGGTGACAGCATAAGCAGAAGGATTAGAGGTCAGGAAAAGGTCAAGAATGTTGGGCGTATTTCCAAGACGGTCAGGAATACGAGTAGGGCGTTGCACCAATTGCTCTAGGTTGTGGAGGATAGCAAAGTTGTAGGCTAGTTCACCAGGATGGTCAGTGAAGGGAGAGGAAAGCCAAAGCTGGTGGTGAACATTGAAGTCTCCAAGAATGGAGATCTCTGCAAAAGGGAAGAGAGTCAGAATGTGCTTCACTTTGGAAGTTAAATAGTCAAAGAATTTCTTATAGTCAGAGGAGTTAGGTGAGAGGTATACAGCACAGATAAATTTAGTATGAGAGTGACTCTGTAGTCGTAGCCAGATGGTGGAAAACTCGGAAGATTCAAGAGCGTGGGCACGAGAGCAGGTTAAGTCACTGAGCACATAAACGCAGCATCCAGCTTTGGATCGAAAATGAGGATAGAGAAAGTAGGAGGGAACAGAAAAGGGGCTACTGTCAGTTGCCTCAGACATCTGAGTTTCAGTGAGGAAAAGAAGATGAGGTTTAGAAGAGGAGAGGTGGTGTTCTACAGATTGAAAATTAGATCTTAGAACGCGAATGTTACAGAAGTTAATGAAGAAAAAGTTGAGGGGGTGTCAAGACACTTAGGGTCATCGACAGAAAGGCAGTCCGATCTGGAGACATTTATGTTCCCTTCCCCAGATGGGGACTCCGATGCTGGTGTAGGAGTCGCCATTATGATTTTAAAATTTTTGAGTGAAGGGTGTGTGTGTTATTAGGTGCTTGTAGTTTTGTGTGGAGGAAGAGAGTTGTCTTAAGAGGGCAGGCTGTGACTGCCCCCTTGTGTTGTGAGACACAAAGGGAAACGTTCAGTGAGGTCACAGCTGGGTTTAATGATAAGTTCACAGCACCCCCTGAACAGTGCTTTAGACCTCACTGGGAGTAATTATCGTTTCGGCAGGTGTCTACTGCCTCCTCCTGGAATGTACGGTCATGGCTATAAAAATTTGCTTTCTTCTTGGTTATGTAAACAAAATTATGTATATACTTTTGGAATCAGTAAAACTTTAGAACAAGAAAATTAAATTAAGTTGTAAACTACAAATCGTTGAATTAGTTGTTTGGACATGGTGCGGTTGCCTTGGTTTACAGGGCAACCGGAAAATAAACATATTCTCGGGTTCTACTGGGTCAGTCACATGAAAAATCCCAATCACAAGACATTGTAGGTTAAAGAAAAAAATATAAAAAAATATGCTAGAACTGATGATAACATGTATTTTGAGAAAAATTCTTTGTTAATATTTAAATCCAAACATTATTAATAGACATTGTTAGAATCTAGGAGTACGTGGGACCATTAGATTTTTTGTGTCAGAGCCTAACTGACATTGTTTTCCACAGATAGCAGAAGGATGTAAAATTCCCTTTGCCATTTAGTTATTATCTATTTATTTATTTATTTATTTTTTGATAGGGGTAAACAAAATTTTGAATATAAACAGATTAGGGAAATTGTTTTATGATCAAGTAGTAATCAAACATCAGTGATACACACACAATTGAATGTAACACCTGTACAGTTAGGATGTTTTCTTTAAAAAATTAAGGCAAGTTCCTGAGGCACCAATTACTTGTTATAACATATTAATTTAAATTATTATTATCATGAACTGATTAGTTATCATAGTCCCCGTTATAGGAGGTCCCATAATTCCAAGGTAACAGAACTAATTTCTATAGATATCATTGTGAATCAGGAGACAAAAATAATTTGAAAACTATTTGTTATTTAGGAGCTAACATCAATAAAATTCAATCTGGTTGTCATGCAGTTTTCCAGTGCCTTATAGACATCCGGATAAAATGCTACCATATAAAGTAAGGTCATTATTATTGGACAGAAATCGTGACTGGTGGCAACTAATCTATTTTTAAATATTTCTGTATCTATTAACAACAACTAAGTCAAAACTAAATTGGACAATAAACTAAATCAAAGCAAAAGTAATTCAATATTAACCTTAAATAAATATCCCAAGAATTTAATAAAAAGTTTTAATTAAAATACAAAAGAGGAAGAGCTGTCAAAAAAAAAAAAAAATGTGACACCATCCATTCCTACGCTGATGATACCACCCTTTCCACATCTTTCCGTAGACGTCCAACCCTTCATGCAATAAACAGTTCACACAGGGAAGCCACAGAACGCCTGATTTCTGATCTATCTAAAATTTCTGATCGGGGCAGAGCAAAATTGGTATTGTTCAATGCCTCAAAAACTCAATTCCTCCATCTATCAACTCAACACAAAATTTCAAACAACTATCCCCTTTTCTTCAATGCCTCAACTTTTTTTTTTTTTTTATGTAGGAGGGACACCGGCTAAGGGAAACAAAAATCCAATAAAAAAAAAATGCCCACTGAGATGCCACTCCCATAATAGGGTCCAAAGCGGTAGTAAAAAATTGAAGGGTAAGTGTCTGGAAACCTCCCTCTTGAAGGAATTCAAGTCATAGGAAGGTGGAAATACAGAAGGTGGCAGGGAGTTCCAGAGTTTACCAGAGAAAAGGATGAATGACTGAGAATACTGGTTAACTCTTGCATTAGAGAGGTGGACAGAATAGGGGTGAGAGAAAGAAGAAAGTCTTGTGCTGCGAGGCCGCGGGAGGAAGGGAGGCATGCAGTTAGTAAGATCAGAAGAGCAGTTAGCATGAAAATAGCGGTAGAAGACAGCTAGAGATGCAACATTGCGGCAATGAGAGAGAGGTTGAAGACAGTCAGTTAGAGGAAAGGAGTTGATGAGACGAAAATTTGTTTATTCCACCCTGTCTAGAATAGCGGTATGAGTGGAACCCACCAGACATGTGAAGCATACTCCATACATGGACGGATAAGGACCTTGTACAGAGTTAGCAGCTGGGAGGGAAGGTGAGAAAAACTGGCGGAGACGTCTCAGAACATCTAACTTCATAGAAGCATAGATGAGACGTGAGGTTTTCAGTTCAGATTATAAGTAAAGGACAGATTGAAGATGTTCAGTGTAGAAGAGGGGGGAGTTGAGTGTTATTGAAGAAGAGGGGATAATTGTCTGGAAGGCTGTGTCGAGTTGATAGATGGAGGAACTGAGTTTTTGAGACATTGAACAATACCAACTTTGCTCTGCCTCAATCAGAAATTTTAGAAAGATCAGAAGTCAGGCGTTCTGTGGCTTCCCTGCGTGGAATGTTTACTTCCTGAAGTGTTGGACGTCTATGAAAAGATGTGGAAAAGTGCAGGGTGATATCATCAGCGTAGGGGTGGATAGGACAAGAAGTTTGGTTTAGAATGTCATTGATGAATAATAAGAAGAGAGTGGGTGACAGGACAGAACCCTGAGGAACACCGTTGTTAATAGATTTAGGAGAAGAACAGTGACTGTCTACCACAGCAGCAATAGAACGGTCAGAAAGGAAACTTTAGACGAAGTTACAGAGAGAAGGATAGAAGCCCTGTAAGGGGTAGTTTGGAAATCGAAGCTTTGTGCCAGACTCTATTAAAAGGTTTTGATATATCCAAGGCAATAGCAAAAGTTTCACCAAAGACTCAGTAAGGAAAGCCAGAAGATCACCAGTAGAACGGCCTTGACGGAGCCCATATTGGCGATCAGATAGAAGATTGAGAAGTGATAGATGTTTAAGAAACTGTCCCCTTCTTCTAAACTGAACATCCTCGGTCTGTCCTTTGATTATAATCTAAAGTGGAAACTTCACATCTCATCTCTAGCTAAAACAGCTTCTATGAAGTTAGGTGTTCTGAGACATCGCCAGTTTTTTTCCACCCCCCCATCTGCTAACTCTATACAGTGGCCTTATCCGTCCATGTATGGAGTATGCTTTACATGTATGGGGGTGGGGATGGTTCCACTCATACCGCTCTTCTAGACAGGGTGGAATCAAAAGCTTTTCGTCTCATCAACTCCTTTCCTCTAACTGACTGTCTTTTTCATCGCCGCAATGTTGCGTCTCTTGATATCTTCTACCACTATTTTCATGCTAACTGCTCTTCTGATCTTGTTAACTGCATGTTTCTCCTCCTCCCGCGGCCTCGTAGCACAAGACTTTCTTCCTTCACCCATATTCTGTCCACCTCTCTACTGCAAGAGTTAACCAGTATTCTTAATAATTTCTCTGGTAAACTCTGGAACTCCCTGCCTGCTTCTGTATTTTCATCTTCCTATGATCTGAATTCTTTGAAGAGGGAGGTTTCAAGACACTTATCCTTAAATTTTTGCCTACCACTTCAGACCCTATTCAGGGACCGGCATCTCAGTGGGCTTTTTTTTGTTTTGTTTTTGTTTTATCAAATTTTTGTTACCCTTGGCCGGTGTCCTTCCTACATTAAAAAAAAAAAAAAAAAAACACCGCCTCGGAGTCCCTGTTTGGAGAAGGGACCACAAATGTCCTCAGGTCGGACTGCTCCTCTGGTGTTGACCTTAAGTGTCTTGATACTCCCTCAAGTTTTTCATCATTTACTCCTGCAACATTCGCAGTCTTAGATCTGATTTTCAATCAGTGGAATATCACTTTTTCTATGCTAAACCTGATCTTCATTTCCTCACCGAAATACAGGCAGACAACAAAAAGCAGTACAAAAAAGAATCAGTAAGAAAATAGCTGACTCAAAAAAAAAAGGGTACAAGGAAAAGATTGAGGAGTTATTCAAAACGAACAGGACAAAATATGCATGGAAAGGACTGAAAACCTTATGGAGATATGAAAAAAATCTAAGTATACCAGAGCTAGAAGACACTACCATTTAGTAAACCAAGTGAATTCCTTCTTCGCTAGGTTTGAGAGGTACGAATTTAGTGAGGAATGTAATGACACAATGTTCACTGTTCGAAATATACCAGATGAAAGGATTTTGATAGCAGAGGAACGCGTTCTGCAATCCCTGAAGCTGGTCCTAGCTAGCAAGGCCACGGGCCCTCACAGCGTGTCAGCCAGGGCATTCAAGTGCTGTGCAGAACAACTGGTACCAGTACTAAGGACTCTCTTTCATGACTCCATAAACCAGGGCATTGTGCCAACCAAATGGAAAGTGTCAGAAATCAAACCCATAACCAAGGTGAAATTTCCCAAAATTTTAATGATTTTAGACCTGTTGTTTTAACTCCAAACATAACGAAATGCTTAGAAGATATATTGAGGTATTTTTTTTTTTTATGTAACAGTATTGGCAATCTGCATATCGTAAAAATAGAAGTCTTGAGGACGCAAGTTTAACCTTAGTGAACGACATAAGGAAACATCTGGACAAACTGAATACACAAGCAAGGATTATGTATGTGGACTTCAGCTCTTCTCTTAATACTATCCAGCCTCACATTCTGCTGAATAAATTGATGGGGATGTGAGTAAGTAGTTATGTTTTGAAGTAGAGATTTTTAGCTTTTTAAGTCAAAGATCTCAATATACCACGTTGGGCAATGTGGAATCCAACATATGAGTCACTAATACAGGAGCTCCTCAAGGTTGTCATGTCCCCTGTCCTTTTCAGTCTATACACAGACGACTGTAGAAGTGCGTATAGTAATTGTACAATAGTTAAATATGCAGATGACACGGTAATCATTGGTAAAATTTCAAATGATGAATGTGATGAGTACGTAGCCCAGGTTCATCAATATGTTAATTGGTGCAGATCAAACTTACTACAACTAAACATAAAGAAAACCAAAGAGATGATAACATATTATAGAACCAAAAACCGTCGCATACCTGACCTTATTGTAACTGATGCAGAAACTGTAAAGTAGAAGAGTATAAATATTTAAGTTTTATGATTGACAATCAATTAAAAGGTAGTGCAAATACCAATATGATAGTTAAGAAATGCAACCAAAGACTTCATTTTTTTTTATGTAATTCAAACAACAAATATAATTAGCCTTTTCTACAAATCGACAATAGAATCAATATTAAGTTTTTCCTTGACTACTTGGTATGGCAGGCTAACATCTGGAGAAAAGAGTAAACTTGAAAGAATTGTGAGAAAATCGAGAAAATTAGGTGCAGAAACAAATGTAATTGACAAGCTGTACCAGGAAGGGACAATGAAGCAGTATGATAAAATCAGGAAAGATACATCCCACTCTCTCCATCCCTGCTATATATTCCTCAGCTCCGGCAGAAATCGTTTGTACAAAAGAGTATTGTACTTTTTAATCACTTAAAATAGAATAGTAACTGTGTGATTTATTAGATTATATGTAACTGTGATTATCCTTGTGATTCTATTGTGATTTTAGTTTTGCTATGTTGCAGTACTTTTTAGTCAACTATTTTAGTTGGAGCTCCAGCCAAAGAGAATTTCAGTTTGTAAACCTTGTTACGTTGCAAATTGACAATAAAGTCATCTATCTAAGACAGTAGGAGGAGGCAGTAGGCACCTGCCGAAACGATAATTACTCCCATTGAGGTCTAAAGCATTGGATCAGGGAGTGCTGTGAACTTATCATTAAACCAAGCTGTGACCTCACTGAACGTTTCCCTTTGTGTCTCACAACACAAGAGGGCAGTCACAGCCTGCACTCTAAAGACAACTCTCTTCTTCCACACAAAACTACAAGCACCCAATAACACACACACCCTTCACTCAAAAATTCAAAATTATCATGGCAACTCCTACACCAGCCTCGGAGTCCCCATCTGAGGAGTGGACCACAAATGTCCCCAGGTCGGACTGGTCTTCTGATAACGATCCTAAGTGTCTTAACACCCCCCCCTCGACTTTTCTTCATTAACTTCTGCAACATTCGTGGTCTTAGATCTAATTTTCAATCTGTAGATCACCACGTCTCCTCTTCTAAAACTCATCTTCTTTTCCTCAATGAAACACAGGTGTCTGAGGCAACTGACAGTAGCCCCTTTTCTGTTCCTTCCTATTTTCTCTATCCTCATTTTCAATCCAAAGATGGATGCTGCGTAACGACTTAACCTGCTCTCGTGCCTACACTCTTGAATCTTCCGAGTTTCCCACTATCTGGCTACGACTACAGAGTCACTCTCAAACTAAATTTATCTGTAGTGTATACCTCTCATTTAAGTCCTCCGACTATAAAAAATTCTTTGATTACTTAACTTCCAAAGTAGAGCACATTCTAACTCTCTTCACTTTTGCAGAGATCTCCATTCTTGGAGACTTCAATGTTCACCACCAGCTTTGGCTTTCCTCTCCCTTCACTGACCATCCTGGTGAACTAGCCTTCAACTTTGCTATCCTCCACGACCTAGAGCAATTGGTGGAAAACCCTACTTGTATTCCTGACCGTCTTGGAGATACGCCCAACATTCTTGACCATTTCCTGACCTTTAATCCTTCTGTTTATGCTGTCACCCTTTCTTCTCCATTCGGCTCCTCCGATCACAATTTCATATCTGTATCTTGTCCTATTGCCCCAATCTCTCCTCAGGATCCCTTAAGCGGAGGTGCCTCTGGCGTTTTGCCTCTGCTAGTTGGGGGGACCTGAGGAGGTATTTTGCTGATTTTACTTGGAATGACTACTGCTTCTTTGTGTCTTTGTGTGCCGAGCGCATAACAGAGGTGATAGTGTCTGGCATGGAGGCGTACATTCCTCACTCTTTTTCTCGACCTAAACCTTCCAAATCTTGCTTTAACACAGCCTGTTCTTGCGCTATACATGATAGAGAGGTGGCCCACAAAAGGTACTTAAGCCTTTCATCACCAGAATCTCATCCAGTTTATATTTCTGCCCGGAAACATGTCTGTTCTCCAACTAGCCAAAAACTCCTTCATTAATAGAAAGCGTCAAAATCTTTCATGATCTAACTCCCCTCATGACTTCTGGCATATAGCCAAAAATATCCCCAATAACTTTGCTTCTTCTTCTTTCCCTTCTTTATTTCAACCAGATGGCACCACTGCTATTACATCTATTTCCATAGCTGAACTCTTCGCTCAAACCTTTGCTAAAAACTCTACCTTTAATGATTCAGGGCTTGTTCCTACCTCTCCTCCACCCTCTGACTACTTCATGCTACCTGTTAAAATTCTTCGCAATGTTTTCCACGCCCTCGCTGGCCTAAACTCTCGGAAGGCTTATGGACCTGATGGGGTCCATCCTATTGTTCTCCAAAACTGTGCCTCCGTGTTTGCACCTTGCCTAGTCAAACTCTTTCAATTCTGTCTATCAACATATACTTTTTCTTCTTGCTTGAAGTTTGCCTACATTCAGCCTGTTCCTAAAAAGTCTGACCGTTCTAATCCCTCAAACTATCGTCCTATTGCTTTAATTTCCTGCCTAGCTAATCTTTTTTAATCTATCTTCAACAGGAAGATACTTAAACAACTATCACTTCACAACCTTCTATCTGATCGCCAGTAAGGGTTCCGTCAAGGCCACTCTACTGGTGACCTTCTGGCTTTCCTTACTGAGTCTTGGTCATCCTCTTTTAGAGATTTTGGTGAAACTTTTGCTGTTACCTTGGATATATCAAAATTTTTTGATGAAGTCTGGCAAAAATCTTTGATTTTCCAAACTACCCCCATACAGCTTCTATCCTTCCCTCTATAAATTCATCTCAAGTGTCCTTTCTGACCGTTTCATTGCTGCTGTGGTATACGGTCACTGTTCTTCTCCTAAATCTATTAATAGTGATGTTCCTCAAGGTTTTGTCCTGTCACCCATTCTCTTCTTATTATTCATCAATGAACTTCTAAACCAAACTTCTTGTCCTATCCACTCCTACGCTGATGATACCACCCTGCACTTTTCCACATCTTTTCATAGACGTCCAACACTTCAGGAAGTAAACATTTCACGCAGGGAAGCCAAACTTGGTACTGATGAATGCCTCAAAAATTCAATTCCTCCATCTATCAGCTCAACACAACCTTCCAGACAACTATTTCCTCTTCTTCAGTGACACTCAACTCTCTCCCTCTTCTACACTAAACATCCTCGGTCTGTCCTTTACATATAATCTGAACTGGAAACCACATCATATCTCTAGCTGAAACAGCTTCTATGAAGTTAGGTGTTCTGAAACGTCTCTGCCAGGTTTTCTCACCCCTTCAGCTGCTAACTCTGTACAAGGGCCTTATCCGTCCATGTATGGAGTATGCTTCACAGTATGTTTCCACTCATACCGCTCTTCTAGACAGGGTGGAATCAAAAGCTTTTCGTCCCATCAACTCCTCTCCTCTAACTGACTGTCTTCAGCCTCTCTCTCATCGCTGCAATGTTGCATCTCTAGCTATCTTTTACCGCTATTTTCATGCTAACCGCTCTTCTGATCTTGCTAACTGCATGCCTCCCCATCTCCCGCGGCCTTGCTGCACAAGACTTTCTTATTTTTTTCACCCCTATTCTGTCTACCTCTCTAATGCAAGAGTTAACCAGTATTCTTAATCATTCATCCCTTTCTCTGGTAAACTCTGGAACTCTCTGCCAGCTTCTGTATTTCCACCTTCCTATGACTTAAATACCTTCAAGAGTCTTATGCTTCAATTTTTGACTACCGCTTTGGACCCTTTTCAGGGACTGGCATATCAGTGGGCTATTTTTTTATTTTATTTTTGTTGCCCTTGGCTTGTGTCCCTCCTACATAAAAAAAAAAAAAAAGACAGTAGCCACATCTCTGCTCATTCCTACTTTATCCTCACTTTAAATCCAAAAGCTAGATGTTATATATGTGTACAACGACTTAACCTTACTCTCTTGCCTACGCTCTTGAATCTTCCGAATTTCCTGTCATCTGGCTAAAACTGCAGTCATTCTCAAGCTAAATTTATCTGTGCTATATACCTCTCACATAACTCCTCTAACTATGAAAAGATCTTTGGCTATTTAGCTTCCATAGTGGAACACATACTGACTCCCGGCCTTTCCTTTCGCGGAGATTTCCATTCCTGGAGACTTAAATATTCATCACCAGCTTTGGCTTTCCTCCCCCTTCATAGACCATCCTGGTGAACTAGCCATTAACTTTGCTATCCTCCATGACCTAGAGCAACTGGTGCAACACCCTGTTCATATTCCTGACCGTTTTGAAGATACACCCAACATTCTTGATCTTTTCCTAACCTCTAATCCTTCTGTTTATATTGTCACTCTGTCTTCTCCGTTGGGCTCCTCTGATCACAATCTCATATCTGTATCTTGTTCTATCACTCCAGTTCCTCTTCATGATCCCCCAAAACAGGAATGCCTCTGGCTTTTTGCCTCTGCTAATTGACGGGACTTGAGGAGGTATTATTGTGACTTTCCATGAAATGATTACTGCTTTCGTGTCAGAGACCCGTGTCTGTGTGCTGAGCCCATAATAGTGAGTCTGTCATGGAGGCGTACATGCCTCACTCTTTCTCTCTCGCCTTAAACCTTTCAAACCTTGGTTTTAAATCGCCCTGTTCTCGTGCTGTATGCGATTTAGATGTTTAACTGACTGGCTTCCATGATTGCTACTTGTAGTGACTTCTGTCGTGTTTATCTGCAGCTTCCATTGCCCCAACTAACTGTGACCCTTTTTATTTAGTCAGGTCTTGTTCCTGAAGTGCTTTTCGTCTTTAATTATTGGTGAAACATTACTCGATCAGCTGATCTAAAATATAATCCTCAGTGTCATGGAATTCAGTTTCCTGCCAGTTGTCAGCAGTTTCACTTTCCTATTGCTTTTTTTGTCTAACAACACACGTTCTTACCTTTATAGTCCTGGGTGTGAAGTGTTTCTCCAGGATTACTTGCACAGTACTTCCTCATAAGTTGTAAGGGGTGGTGGCAGTGTGATGAATGTTTCTTAAATTTCTGGTCCTACTACAGGCAAAAGTAATGCACATTTTTGCGTAGCACTGCTGAGTCCTGTAACGTCCAAATAGAGCTGGAACCATGTCTTCCAGTTTTTTTTTTTTTTTTTTTTCCATCTGGGGGCTACTAAGTGTCTTCCGTCAAGGAGAAGGCTGGTGGTTGTTCCATGTCCAAAAGCATCGTGTTTATCCGTGTCCGGAGCTGTTCTCAGTTTACCGTAAGAAATGGATTGTACCCAGTGTGTGGAACATGTCTACTCGTCACCAGATTTACTGTGCATGTTGCTCGCTTTCGCTTTGTCCCCACCAGCACTCCCCACTACCCGCATACCTGAAATGCGTATTTCTTGCTGAATCTACATAATCCAATTTTCCTATACGTAGCTGTGGAGGAAAAGACGGTAAAGACGTATTAACATTTCTTTTTATTGACAGATCTACATGGCATCTCTCAACCTCTGCTTCTTTCTCGCCAGGCCGATTCTCTAAGCTCTTATAATCTATAAAAAAGAATGGTGTCAAATCCCATATTTGTAGTACAAAAAGCATACCATTTCTTACAACCAAATCGGATCCTTACTATGACCAAGTTTCTCTCAGCTTAATACAAAAGAAAATTAAACTTTGGAATGTAGAACTTAAATATATAATAATATGGCATTCACTCAACATACGAATCAGTCGACAAAGGGGAAAAAAAACCATGATTTTCGCTCCTTGGCCCGTCCTCCTCTGAGCTGCCAGTACATGAACCTTCACACATGTAGCACTGACTTCCTGATTAGCCGTGTGGAAAGAAAAAAAAAAAACTGCTTGTTATGCCTCATTGAGCCCTGTATTACCTGCATTCTCCTCGGGGATAAATAGCCATGCATTCTTCAACGAATTCTTCATCCCATTTACTTTTCTAGCTCAAAATATCTCTATTGAGAATATCATGCATGTCACAAAATACCAAAGCAGCTACTGAATAACAAGAACCACAAATGCAAAATCCAGGATGTCTATGCTGCAGAATTCGGTGCCTTGGTTGTTTCGCCTATAATGTCCTGTCAGTGCCTTCCTCAGTGAGTGGTTTCTTCCGTCAGCCTCTTCACGTTGATGCGCTGAGTAGATACGACTCCCCTCAACTCGCAATGGAATGTAGCTTACCATGACGTCGACCAAGCCCTCTCTAGCGATCGCCGTTTTGTTATACATACAGGGTGTAACGCGAGTTTCTGCAGATGAGTAGAAAATGTTCTATATTTATATGCATTTTAAGGTTTTGTTTACCTGTCAGAGGAGTTGAAAATTTGTAGGGCTCACGGATGTACTCCGCATGTAGCTATGAGGTGATGGACAGACGGCTGCATTGTCGCAGCCTCGGAGGTGCCACTTTCTCAAATTACGAATGGTTTAATCTTATAATTATTATTATTATTATTTTTATTTTTATTTTATTTTATTTTATTTATTTTTATATTTTTTTTATCTTTTTTATTTTTTATTTTTTTTTGCTGGCTGTGGAATATTACAGTATCTTATAACAAGACAAATGGTGTTAAAAAGTATGTAATTTACCGATAAGCATTACACGACAACATAACTGAGGTGATTAAAAGTACTCCTGTAAAATGCTATGTGGCATCATTACTCAGCTGTTTTCAAGGTCGCTCCGACTCGCTCCCCCCCCACTCCTCCCTCGTTTTGATGATGCTAAGTAGCATTTTACGGGAGTACTTTTAATCACCGCAATAATATTGTCGTGTAATGCTTATCGGTAAATTACATGCTTTTTAATACCGTTTGTCTTGTTACAAATAGTGTAATATTCTACAGCCTGCAAAAATAAGATATAAACCATTCGTAATTTGAGCAAGTGCCACCTCCGAGGCTGCGACAATGCAACCGTCTGTTCGTCACCTTTTATAGCTATACGCAGAACACATCCATACATTTTCAACAAAGCCTTAAAATGTTTATGTGTATAGAACATTTTCTACTTAGAATTACACCTTCTTTCATCTCTTTCAGTATCTCCAGAAACTCGCGTTACACCCTGTATATGCGTCACCTGGTCCGAAACACCTACCTTGTTATGTGTTTGCTGGTATAGGTGTGTTGAATCTTCCCTGGCTGGAAGTGAGGACTGCCTAGCGATGAAAAATACTATATCGCCATTTGCCTTGTGCAGGACCGAACATGCAGTAACTTATAGCACTGTCAGATGTGGCGCCTCGTCACTTATACTTGGCTTGTGGATTTGAAGGGCCGAGCAGTGATCAACTTATCTTCTAATAGCTACCTTTCCTAACTTGGTAAAATGCGAGGGTTGGCTTCTTGTTTTGTTGTCACCACATGATGATCCCTATTGCTGTCTCACTACCAACACTCGTCGCACATTGATAATGATAAAACCGAAACATAACAGTGCCTTGAATATAGTAATATCTTGCTGTAACGCCAAAAAAGTTTTTTTTTCTTTTTATGTAAGATTGTCACTGACCAAGGGCAACAAAAATTGAAAAAAAAAAGGTCCACTCAAATGCCAGCTTCCAAAACGACACCAGATAGAATGATCAAATAGCAAAGGATAAGTGTCTTGAAACCTTCCTCTTGAAAAAGTCCAAGTCATAGGAATGAGGAAATACAGATGCAGGAATGACTGAGAAAACTGGTTAACTTTTGCATTAGGGAGGTAGACAGAACAGGGATGAGAGAAAGGAGAAAGTGTTGTGCAGCGAGGCCGCGAGAGGAAAGGAGCCATGCAGTTAGCAAGATGAGAAGAGAAGTTGGCATAAAAATAGCGGTAAAAGATAGCAAGAGATGCAGCATTGTGGCGATGAGAGAGAGGCTAAAGACAATCAGTTAGAGGGGAAGAGTTAATAAGACGAAAAGCATTTGATTCCACTTTGTCTAAAAGAGCGGTATGAGTGGAATTCCCCCATAGATGTGAAGCATACTTAATACATGGACAGATAAGGCCCCTTTACAGAGTTGGCAGTTGGGGGCGGTGAGTAAAACTCGCGGAGACGACTCATAACACCTGACTTCAAGGGGGGGCGGTGTACTGAGATCTCAGTATGGCCTTTGATTAAGTTTTCTCTGATTAGAAATATAAAATTTATAGTTAATTAATTGAGATTGTAATTTGTTTGCATTATGGTATCGCTAAATTGTACTACTTACTTGTAAATTTAACATCTTATGTATTTCGCTTCCTGTAATTGCGCATATCGTTGTTCGTGTGTGGAGATTGTGACGTGGGAGTTGGATGACGTGCGAATGCGATCTTGCTTCCCCGGTGGCCGCTTGGGCTGCCTTTCATTTCACTTGGGAAATCTGTGTGGTGAGGTGGTGGCGTTGTGTGTGTGTGGGTTGTAGGGAGCCGGCTCCATGTCCCAGCTGCAGGGAAACTAGTACGTGTTGGCACAAGGATTACAGTGGCTCAGGTGTGCGGCTGGAATTTTGGGTGAGTTTAACAAGTTTGTAAGCCATTTAGTGTAGTTTTACATACCAATTGATTATTCACTTGTCACAGCATGAAGCTTGACTTTGTGTTACCACAACTGTACTTGTGTGATATGTGAGTGATAGGTTTATAAAGACGTCCTGTTAGTGTTTGTGGCCCTGGATCTGTGAGACATGTTGGTGTGTGATCCACTCCCAAGGAGGTTACGCAGGGATTCACCTTTGTGTTGATAGTGGAGGCACTGTGTGAGTCGCACATAATGTAGTTGTGTGACAAATGGTAACGTTGATTAAGATTCGTAAACATTGTGATTATAGCGCATTGAATGGGTGTATGTTGGGAGTGTTTTGACGGGTTACCGAACTGCGTTTGACATGCACTTTTTCAACAGGTTGGACCTTATAGTAAAGAGAGTTACTCCCGGTGCTGTCATACTTACACATTGGTGATACAAGGGGCGTTGTAGAATCGCGAATCAAATATTTTGTACACAGGCCTAAAGTGATTCATGATTTCACGTTTGATTTAACGCATGAGGGGGGTAATAGAATTTTATTTTTTTTGTATTTCGCCATATTTCTAAGTAGGAATCAGTATTCCACTGTTTAAAATAAATAACATATTAATACAAAAGATATCTGATGCAGATACATTGATTTTTTTTTTTTTTGTGGGGGGATTTACGAAGAAATAATTATATATTTTTTTTATTTTTCGTACATAAATGCAAGAAATATTAGCTAGAGATAAAAAATTTTCTAGAGATAGAACCGTAAATTTTCATAGGATACTATAGAAAAATGGGTTTATCGGAAAAATATGGGAAAAAAGAGGAAAAAAAAAATTATCATACATGTCTCGCGGCGCGAGAAACCGTGAAATTTCATGACGGGACTCCTCAGTGGGAAAGATTTTTTTTTATCAAAACTTTGGATATACTAAAAGAAGCGGAAAAATGCAGACTAAATAAAGGTCCTACAACCCTCCCTTCACAGAAGAAGGTGTTGTAGCTAGAGATGAACTGTGAAGTGTCCAGTTTAGATTATAAGTAAAGGACAGACCGAGGATGTTCAGTGTAGAAGAGGGGAACAGTTGAGTGTCATTGAAGAAGTGGGGATAGTTGTCTGGAAGGCTGAGTCAAGTTGATAGATGGAGGAATTGAGTTTTTGAGGAATTGAACAAGACTAAGTTTGCTCTGCCCCAATCAGAAATTTTAAAGAGATCAGAAGTCGGGTTTTCTGTGGCTTCCCTGTATGAGCTTTTTGATTCCTGAAGGATTGGACGTTTACGAAAAGACGTGGAAAAGTGCAGGGTGGTATCATCAACGTAGGAGAGAATAGTACAAGAAGTTTGGTTTAGAAGATCATTGATGAATATTAGGAAGAGAGTGGGTGACAGAACAGAATCCTTAGGGACACCACTGTTAATAGATTTGGGAGAAGGACAGTGACCGTCTACCACAGTAGCAATAGAACGGTCAGAAAAGAAACTTGAGATGAAGTTACAGAGAGAAGGATAGAAGTCGTAGGAGGGTAGTTTG
This sequence comes from Scylla paramamosain, assembly GCF_035594125.1. NCBI lineage: Eukaryota > Metazoa > Arthropoda > Malacostraca > Decapoda > Portunidae > Scylla > Scylla paramamosain. The sequence goes on from NC_087180.1 coordinate 6,810,116, forward strand.
GAAAATCAAAGCTTTGTGTCTGGCTCTATCAAATTCTTTTGATGTGCAATTATCCCCCAAGTTCGCTGCGTAATTTTCATGGATAGGTATACACTACACTGACTGGAGTTGGTGCGCGGTCATAGTCCAAGATATATCATTAGTGCGCCACTAAGCAATAAAATTTGAGAATCTCTTGCCTAAGGCAACAGGAAAAGTTTCACCAAATCTCTAAAAGGAGATTACGAAGATTCAGAAAAGAAAGCTAGACCATCAGTAGAGCGGCCGCGACGGAACCCTTACTGCCGATCAGATTGAAGGTTGTGAAGTGATAGATGTTTAAGAATCTTCCTGTTGAGAATAAATAAAAAAAAAAAAATTTTAGAAGGGCAGAAAATTAAAGTAATAGGACGCTAGTTTGAGGGATTAGAATGGCCACCCTTTTTAGGAACACGCTGAATGTAGGCAAACTTCCAGCAAGAAGGAAAGGTAGTTGTTGACCGACAGAATTGGAAGAAATTGGCTTGCCAAGATGCAAGTTCTGAAACACAGTTCCGGAGAACAATAGGAGAGACCCCATCAGGTCCATTAGCGTTCCGAGGGTTAAGGTCAGAGAGGGAATGAAAACATTATTGGGTAGGATCTTAATGAGTATCATGAAATAGTCGGAGGGTGGAGAAGAGGGAGAAAGAAGCTGTGAATAATCCAAGGTAGGTTTTTTAGGAAAGGTTTCAGTAATAGTTCAGCTTTAGAAATATGTGAAATGTCTGTGGTGCCATCAGGGTTAAATAAAGGAGGGAAAGATGAAGAAGCAAAGTTATTAAATATATTTTTGGCGTGTTGCCAGAAGTCACAAGGGGAGTCAGATCTAGAAAGAATTTTATTTTTATAGATAAAATAGTTTTTGGCTAGTTGGAGAACAGACTTGATATGATTCCATGTATAAAGTGCATGAGATTCAGGTGATGGAAGGCTGGAGTTTCGTTTGTAGGGCGCCTCTTTATCACGTACAGCACGGGAGCAGGTTCAGTTAAATTAAGGATTAAGGAGTTTGAATTAAGGATATTGTATATAAATTAAGGATTATGTATATAAAATAGTACTTAGGTACAAAAGATTAAAGTCTTCCTTGAGTAACATCTGAGAGGCTGTGCTTATATATATATATATATATATATATATATATACTCGTATATATATATATATATATATATATATATATATATATATATATATATATATATATATATATATATATATATATATATATATATATATATATATATATATATATATATATATATATATATATATATATATATATATATATATATATGTATATGTATATAATTATTATTATTGTTATCATTATTATCATTGTTATTGTATTTTTCTGTGTAAGTTTCAGACTGGTCCACATTAGTGTTTGTTGTTAGATCGTAACCTTATGAATAATGGTGTTTATAGACTAAGAAAAAAATAAAAAGAAGATTGATACCAAAGATCTATCAATTAATAAAAGATGTACCCTCTTCCGGTAGTAGAAGTCAGAAATAAAACCCGAGTAATAATCCAGTTAAATTTATTTCGCAGAGCAACCCCAAACAAAAGAAAAACATCCTAACAAATACAATGAAAGTTTATGTATATATTAGTTTACTTCCCCGCGACTAATAACATTCTTTTTGGGAGGATACAGTAAATGTAGTATATCCAGTGATACAGGAATACAGGAATGACTGTTTCAATGAAGTTTAATTGTTAGAAAGTAATGTAGATTTTACATTTACAATGACTACCCTATCTGCTATTCATAAGACTTAGTACACTGTCAGCTGCATTGCCAGTGTCTCACATCACATACCTGCTATAGGGGATCACACAACTCATATATGTGACTCTCTCTCTCTCTCTCTCTCTCTCTCTCTCTCTCTCTCTCTCTCTCCGTCCTCGCTACCTTCTCTTCTTATCGCCAAAAGTAGCATCCACAGGCCTCCCAAACCACAACACACACACACACATTATTATTATTACACACACACACACACACACACACACACACACACACACACACACACACACACACACAATAAATAAATACAGCCGCTTGCTTTTGTTCATGCTAGTCAACGAGACTGCCACCGAATCCAAACATCACTACGACTTTTTACAAATTAGCTTATGTGGAGTAGCCGAACATAGCATGTTAAGCGCCTCTGCATGAAAGATATTGTTTTCAAAAACATAACGTTCTTCATTCAAGTACCATATGAAATAGAAAGAATGTGTAGTTCAGCAGATTTCAGATTGAGTTGAAGGAATATCAGTGAAAGACTGCGTGTAAAGAAAGTGAGTTTTGAAAGTTATTTTCTTTTTTTTTCTCTCTCTTTGTTTAGCTAGGTGACGTCTCATATAATTTCATTTTAAGAATACCGTTTTGTGATGATGAAATAGATATTAAAGCACAGGGTGGCGTCAGAAGGTTTTCATCTCAGTTATTCCCCTCTCAGACTGTTCTGATTTTTTCACTCATTGTTGTAATGTTGCATTTTTAAAGATTTTCTACAGTTATTTACATGGTTATTGATCTGAATTTGTTTACTGCATGCCTCCGCCTTTCCACGGCTTCGCTGCAAACTATCTTTCTACTTAGCCATATAAACTTATTCAACTTCTGTCTATTTTATACAAATACAGGAGCAAACCGGTATCTTTATTTTCATCATCTCTCATCTCTTTTACTGGTAAATTCTAAAATTTTTTTCCTATTTCTGCATGTTATCTTCCCTTGACTTGCTCTGTTTAAAAAAAGGAGTATCGGGACACTTCAAAAACTTAACTGGTTTATTTCTTTATTTTATTTTATCTTTGGATGAGAGATGGCATTGTAGGCGGGCTCAAGAGAGAGAGAGAGAGAGAGAGAGAGAGAGAGAGGGAGAGAGAGAGAGAGAGAGAGAGAGAGAGAGAGAGAGAGAGAGAGAGAGAGAGAGAGAGAGAGAGAGAGAGAGAGAGAGAGAGAGAGAGAGAGGGAGGGAGGGAGGGAGGGAGGGAGGGAGGGAGCGAGAGAGAGAGAGAGAGAGAGAGAGAGAGAGAGAGAGAGAGAGAGAGAGAGAGAGAGAGAGAGAGAGAGAGAGGGAGAGAGAGAGAGAGGAATAGTCAAAGTACATGTCACATTATCAGTCAAGCCAACGTCATCACAAAGGTTCAAGTGGATGCTGGTCGACCTTAACTATAGTCACTACATGATAGTATTTATCAGCTGATAACAGATAACTCCTAAAACTTTTCCATTCCCTGCCACCCTGCACGTACGCCCTGTAAAGGTGAAGGCATCGGGAAGCAGTCCATACCACAAATCTGCATCATTACGACAGACGTTATTCGTTGAAAACACTGTAAGTCTGTTGGCTTGTGTGTCTTTGTTGATTGATTCAGTGATTCTAAGTAGTAGTAGTAGTAGTAGTAGTAGTAGTAGTAGTAGTAGAAGTAGTGTTAGTGGTGATGGTGTTGATTAATATTGTTACTGTTGCTACTACTATTATTATTATTATTATCATTATTATTATTATTATTATTATTATTATTATTATTATTATTATTATTATTATTATTGTTATTACAATTATTATTATTATTATTATTATTATTATTATTATTATTATTATTATTATTATTATTATTATTATTATTATCATTATTATTATTATTATTATTATTGTTATTATTATTATTATTATTATTATTATTATTATTATTATTATTATTATTATTATTGTTATTACAATTATTATTATTATTATTATTATTATTATTATTATTATTATTATTATTATTATTATTATTATTATTATTATCATTATTATTATTATTATTATTATTGTTATTATTATCATTATTATTATTATTATTATTATTATTGTTATTATTATTATCATTATTATTATTATTATTACTATTGTTGTTGTTGTTGTTGTTGTTGTTGTTGTTGTTGTTGTTGTTGTTGTTGTTGTTGTTGTGTCAGGACACCTCAGCCCCCGACATTACATTCTCCATGTGGTGTTTCCTGCCGTGACCTGACCCAGCCTCTGGCCGCCAGCCGAAAACATGGGAGTGAGATCCGACCCTTTGGGCTGTACCAAGAGTCATGAAAGTTTAGGCAGAGAGGAGTTCACAGCCACCCCATTTCACACCAACCTGGGACCACCTGTTCAGTAGCAAAGAACATGATCCACCCTATCTAAAAGAGCGGTATGATTGGAACTTCCCCAGACATGTGAAGCAAACTCCATACATGGACGGATAAGGCCCTTGTACAGAGTTAGCAGCTTAAGGGAGAGGTGAGAAAAACTGGGAGACGTGTCAGAACACCTAACTTCATAGAAGCTGTTTTAGCTAGAGTTGAGATGTGAAGTTTCCAGTTTAGATTATAATAAAAGGACAGACCGAGGATGCTCATTGCAGAGGAGGGGAACAGTTGAGTGCCATTGAAGAAGAGGGGATAGTTGCCTGGAAGGTTGTGTCTTGTTCACAGATGGATAAATTGAGTTTTTGAGGCATTGAACAATATCAAGTTTGCTCTACCTCAATCAGAAATTTTACAGAGATCAGAAGTCAGGCGTTCTGTGGCTTCTTGAAGGGTTGGACATCTATGAAAAGACGTGGAAAAGTGCAGGGTGATATCATCAGCGTTGGAGAGGATAGGACAATAAGTTTGATTTAGAAGATCATCCATTAATAATAGGTAGAGTGGGTGACAGGACAGAACCCTGAGGAACACCAATTTTGGTAGATTTAGGAAAAATAGCGAACGTTTACCACAACAGCAACAGAACGGTTAGAAAGGAAACTTGAGACGAAGTTACAGAGAGAAGGATGAAAGCAATAGGAAAGTAGTTTAGAAATCAAACCTTTCTGCCAGACTCTATCAAAAGCTTTTCATATGCCTAAAGCAACAGCAAAAGTTTCACAAAAATCTCTAAAAGAGGATGACCAAGACTCGGTAAGGAAAACCAGAAGATCACCAGTAGAGAGGCTTCGACAGAACCCATACTGGCGATCAGATGGAAGGTTGTGAATTGATAGATGTTTAAGAATCTTCCTGCTGAGGATAAATTAAAAAACTTCAGATAGGCAGGAAATTAAAACAATAGGACGGTAATTTGAGGGATTAGAACGGTCATCCTTTTTAGGAATAGACTGAATGTAGGCAAACTTCTAGCAGGAGGGAAAGGTAGATGTTGACAGACAGTTGAAAGAGTTCGACTAGGCAAGGTGCAAGCACGGAGGCACAGTTTCGGAGAACAATTGGAGGGGCCCCATCAGGTCCATAAATCTTCCAAAGGTTTAGGCCAGCGAGGGGATGGAAATCATCATTGCGAAGAATTTTAAAAGGTAGCATGAAGTAGTCAGAGGGTGGAGGAGAGGGAGGAACAAGCCCTGAATCGTCCAAGGTAGATTTTTAAGCAATGGTTTGAAGAGTTCAGCTTTAGAGATAGATGTGATTAGCAGTGGTGCCCTTTGGTTGAAATAAAGGAGGGAAAGAAGAAGAAGCAAAGTTATTGCAGATGTTTTTGGTTAGATGCCAGAAGTCATGGGGAGTTAGATCTTGAAAGATTTTGAGGCTTTCTATTAACGAGGGAATTTTTTGGTTAGTTGGAGAACAGACTTGGCATGGTTCCGGGCAGAAATATAAAGTGTATGAGATTCTGGTGATAGAAGGCTCAAGTATTTTTTGTAGGCCACCTCTCCATCATGTATAGCACGAGAACAGGCTGTGTTAAACCTAGGTTTGGAAAGTTTAGGTCGAGAAAAAGCGTGAAGAATGTACGCCTCCATGCCAGACACTATCACCTCTGTTATGCGCTCCGCACACAGAGACGGGTCTCTGACATGGAAGCAGTAGTCATTCCAAGGAAAATCAGCAAAATACCACCTTAGGTCTCCCCAACTAGCCGAGGCAAAATGCCAAAGGCACCTTTGCTTATAGGGATCCTCAGGAGGGATTGGAGCGATAGCACAAGATACAGATATGAGACTGTGATTGGAGGAGCTCAACGGAGAAGAGAGGGCAACAGCATAAGCAGAAGGATTAGAGGTTAGGAAAAGGTCAAGAATGTTGGGCGTATCTCCAAGACGGTCAGGAATATGAGTGGGGTTATCGTTCTAATCCTTCAAACTACCGTTCTATTGTTTTAAATTCCTGCTTATCTAAATTTTCTTTTTTTTTTAAATCTATCTTCATTAAGAAGATTCTTAAACATCTACCACTTCACAGCCATACTGATAGCCAGTATGGGTTCCGTCAAGGGTGCTCTACCGGTGATCTTCTGGTTTTCCTTACTAAGTCTTGGTCATCCTCTTTTAGAGAGTTTGGTGAAACTTTTGTTGTTGCCTTTGACATACCAAAATAATCTGGCACAAAGCTTTGATTTCCAAACTATCCTCCTACTGCTTCTATTCCTTTCTGACCGTACTATTGCTGCTGCGGTAGACAGTTACTGTTCTTCTCTTAAATATATTAACAGTGGTGTTCCTCAGGGCTCTGTCCTGTCACCCACTCTCTTCCTATTATTTATCAATAAGTTTCTAAACCAAACTTCTTGTCCTATCCACTCATACGCTGATGATACCACCCTGCACTTTTCCATGTCTTTTCACAGACATCTAACCCTTCAGGAAGTAAACAGTTCACGCAGGGAAGCCACAGAACGCCTGATTTCTAATCTCTCTAAAATTTCTGATTGAGGCAGAGCGAACTTACTATTGTTCAATGCCTCAAAAACTCAATTCCTCCATCTATCAACTTGACACGACCTTCCAGACAGCTATCTTCTCTTCTTCATTGACATTCAACTGTCCCCCTCTTCTACACTGAACATCCTCGGTCTGTCCTTTATTTATAATCTAAACTGGAAACTTCACCACTCATCTCTAGCTAAAGCAGCTTCTGTGAAGTTAGGTGTTCTGAGACGTCTCCGCCAGTTTTTCTCACCCTTTCAGATACTAACTCTGTACAGGAGCTTTATCTCTCCATTTATGGAGTATGCTTCGCATGTCCAGAAGGATTCCACTCATATCAATCTTTTATACAAGGTGGAATGAAAAGCTTTTTCGTCTCATCAATTCCTTTCTAAGTGACTGTCTTCAGCCTCTCATCGCCGCAATGTTGCATCGCTTCCTATCTTTCGCCATTTTCATGCTAACTGCTCTTTGATATTGCTAACTGTGTACCTTCCCTCCTCCCGCGGCCTCACTGCACGACACTTTCTTCTTTTTCTTAAGCCTATTCTGTCCACCTCTGAAATGGAAGAGTTTACCAGTATTCTCAGTCATTCATCCCTTTCCCTGGTAAACTCTGGAACTCCCTACCTGCTTCTGTATTTTCACCTTCCTATGATTTGAACTCCTTCAAGAGGGAGGTTTCGACACTTATCCTTTAATTTTTAACTACCACTTTAACTACCACTTTGTTGCCCTTGGCCGTTGTCCCTCCTACATAAAAAAAAAAAAAAAAATTCACTGTGTCACACATTCCAACTTCTAATATTTCATTACTTTCTCTTTTCCTAACTCTCCCACTCCCAGTATTTCCATCACACTGAACTATCTAAAGTCATCTAATAAAAAATACTTGTCACTCATCTTTCCATCATTCTTGCTCTCTTCAACCACTACTAAACATGGTTACTATGACACACTGTGTAAAAATACCACCATGATGAAATTGTCAAGGCACAAAATAAAACATGCTGGCTATGATGAAGTAGGTGATGCCTTCACACGCCCTCACCTTTGGCCACAATTCTTTCCAATAAGAAAGGACCAATTACCTGTATTCTAGAATGCCATGTGAATATCATTTAACACTTGAAATTAGGCAGAGAGCGTGGCTTCAAGGAAAAAAAAAAAAGGCAACCATTCCTCTCAAAACTAAACCTCAAAATCTCAAAACTGTTTGTTGTAGTTTTCTTTAATAATTTCACTTATAAATTATTAATTTATAAAATAAAATCACTAGAAAAGAAATAAAACTTCGTTATTTTGATAATTTCACTTTTCAATTATGGGTAAATAATCACAAATTATACTTTTAAATAAAAACTCCCAAATTAACTTAAAGGAATGGCATTCATAGAATATTTAGATGGTCAATCATCTAGATATTCACTGAGACATATTTGGCAATTTCATCATTATTGCAAATCATTGAATGGCAGTTACATTTCTGCATAAGATTTGATTTTCATTTTTGCAGTTGCGCATTGCAATATACAGCATGCTAGTATCAAGAAATGGGACAATGTTTCACTTTAAAGCTGCATCTCCAGCAGGAAAGGGTTGATAAGGACAACATTTGCCTTCCTAAAATTCATATATTTTCAAATATCACAACTGACTTTCCTGTGAGACTATGAACAATACATAGTACACATAACTAATAAAAAATGTCTGTTGTATTTTTTATAGATATAAGTGAAAGCTAAAGTAAAGTAATCCTCAAACTTTGTTGCTTACTGGCGCACTGAAGACACATCTTGGACTTCGACGGCGCACCGAGCCTGTAGTCAGGTAGTGCAGGCCGACTAAAAGAAGACACACCTACGTATCTGGAAAAGTTAGGCGGCGCACTTTGGTGATGGCCGCGTCGCACAGTTTGCGAATCACTGCAGTCTAGATGTGGAACAATGAGAAGTTCTTGAAATATTATTCCCTCCCCTCAACACAGGCCCGTATTCAGAAACGCTCTGTTCTCACCACGATTATTGTCAAAGGCCACAGAGGTGATTAGCCGGGTTCTCAAGTGTTTCTCCTGTTAATAATGTAGAAATATTTTTGATCTGTCTCTAGAACCATAAAAAAGGAAAACATCCATAAAAATCTGTCACTTCAGCTAAACTTACTAAAAGCTTTCTATAAGTAATTGGGATGCGGCCACAAGTGTTTCACAATATGCCCCACACACACACACACACACACACGCACACACACACGATAACGTAATATGATGCAGTTTTAGTTATACGGCTTCATTTTTCACGTTACCCTCCTTCCCTCAAGTGCAAACCAAGAGGAATATAGAGAGAGGGTGTAGGTACGCCATGGACAGGTGAGTGTACGTGAACTGCTGGGTGAGGCTTCCAGTCAGGCAAAATAAATTAATAAAAGATAAATTAGATGAAAAAATGAATGTAGAAAATCAAGTACATAGATAAATATATGAGTAATTAAATAAATAAATAAATAAATAGATAAACGATAACGACGCCGGTGTTGTCATAACGAAGCGGATTTCACAATAACGGAGTTTCACGATAACGAAGCGGGAATCGCCATAACGAAGCGAGTGTCACGATAACGAAGCGAATTTCACGATAACGAAGCGGGAATCGCCATAACGAAGTGGATTTCATGATAACAAAGCGGGTGTCGCCTTACGATAACGAAGCGATGTTGAAGTAAGTTCTCCTTGACAGCAATGAATTCTTTCTCCCCTTAAGACGCCATCCAGCAGGCCTGCAGGACTGTGTGAGGACAGTGGCGGTGCGAACCTCCAGCCCCTCACACTGAAGAAGAGAGGTCATCAGAAAGAAAATTTCGACAACTGACCTGACACTGCAATGGAAGGCGCACTCATCGCCCCAAAAGAGGTCCCTAGCGTGGTAGTGTCTGGGGCGTAGTGGAGGGCAAGTGTTTTTTCCTGTACAGTTATGTACTGAACAAGGAATTTTGATGAGCCACTACACACAATTCACCAGACACTGTCACGGAAGGAGGAGCCCTTATCCCGCCTTCAGGACCCCTCTGATGGCAGTCTGGTGGATGGTGCGTAGTGTTCTCTTGTTAACGATAGCCTCTTTTTGGATGTGAGGGGATGGAAGTGGACGATCACATCTGAATGAGGAGGTAAAGGAGGAGCGGGACTTGCTTTAAAGTGATAAAAAAAAATATTCCATGCTCCAGAAATATGTAAAAGAAAATGAGTCATGATAATATCAATAATGATAAAAAAAATAAAAATACTACGTTCTAGAAATAAAAAAAAATGAGACCAAAGATGTTTCTTTACTGTTTTTCATGTATTTGTAATGACACTCTTTAGCAAGATTTCCCATACATTTACAGCTGTCAAAACATTTTGTGGTTTTTCTTGTCGTTTGTCAAATCCGGATTACATTCATACTAATACTTAGAACATTGTTACCAACACGTGTAAGCGACACGTGTGAGTGAATTTCCCCGATCTCGTCATCAGTCCTCCTCCGCCCAGCCTTGCTGGCGGACGTGCGGCTCCTAGGTCCGTATACATAAACATTTTTAATAGGCTAAAAGTACTTTTACTGACTAGTTTTATTTTTACTGTTAAAAGTTCCATAAAAGTAATACATAATCACTTTTAAGACCTAAAAGACTTTAAGCAGCTAGGAGTGGTGGCTTAAAATTACTTATAGGCTGAAGGACAACAACTCAACACCTTAATTTTCGTACAAAGGAGAGGCGTCCTTCGAGAGTATAGTGATGCTTAGCTGATCGAGAGAGTTCTGCCTGCTCTTGATGACATTCTATATGTGACAGAACTTGTGAGGGATGCACTAGAGAGTGATATGAGATAAAGGCCATAAATTCGGTACAACGCAGCCAGCCATCAGCCAAAACCCTTGAGGCGTTTTGCCTCTGCTAATTGGGGGGGACCTGAGGATGTATTTTGCTGATTTTCCTTGGAATGACTACTACTTCAGTGCCAGAGACCCATCTCTGTGTGCCGACAAGATAACAGAGGTGATAGTGTCTGGTATGGAGGCGTACATTCCTCACTCTTTCTCGACCTAAGCCTTCCAAACCTTGGTTTAACACAGCCTTTTCTCGTGCTATACATGATGGAGAGGTGGCCTTCAAAAGGTACATGAGCCTTCCATCACCAGAATCTCGTGCGCTTTATATTTCTGCCCAGAACAATGCCAAGTCTGTTCTTCAACTAGCCAAAAACTGCTTCATTAATAGAAAGTGTCAAAATCTTTCAAGATCTAACTCAACCCATCACTCATGGCATCTAGCCAAAAAAACACCTCCAATAACTTTGCTTCTTCTTTCCCTCCTTTATTTCAACCAGATGGCACCACTGCTATCACATCTATCTCTAAAGTTGAACTCTTTACTCAGGGCTTTGTTAAAAACTCTATCTTGGACGATTCAGGGCTTGTTCCTCTCTCTCCTCCACCCTCTGACTATTTCATGCTATCTTTTAAAATTCTTCAATAATGTTTTCCATGCCCTCGCTGGCATAAACCCTCGAAAGGCTTATGGACCTGATGGGGTCCCTCCTGTTGTTGTCTGAAACCGCACCTCCATGCTTGCACTTTGCGTAGTCAAACTCTTTCAATTCTGTCTGTCAACATCTATCTTTTCTTCTTGCTGGAACTTTGCCTATATTCAGCCTGTTCCTAAAAAGGGTGACCGTTCTAATCCCTCAAACTACCGTTGTATTACTTTAATTTCCTGCTTATCTAAAGTTTTTGAATATTTCCTCAACAGGAACATTCTCAAACATATATCACTTTGCAACCTTCTATCTGATCGCCAGTATGGGTTCCATCAAGGACGCTCTACTGGTGATCTGCCTTTTCTTACTGAGCCTTGGTCATCCTCTTTTAGAGATTTTGGTGAAACTTTTGCTGTTGCCTTAGACATGTTAAAAGCTTTGGACAGGGTCTGACACAAAGCTTTGATTTCCAAACTACCCTCCTACGGCTTCTATCCTTCTATCTGTAATTTCATCTTGTTTCCTTTCTGACCGTTCTATTGCTGCTGTGGTAGACGGTCACTATTCTTCTCCAAGATCTATAAATAGTGGTGTTCCTTAGGGTTCCCTTCCAGGCAACTATCCCCTCTTCTTCAGTGACACTCAGGTGTCCCCCTCTTCTAGATTGAACATCCTCGGTCCGTCCTTTTCTTATAATCTAAACTGGAAACTTCACATCTCATCTCTAGCTAAACCATCTTCTATGAAGTTAGGTGTTCTGAGACGTTTCCGCCAGTTTTTCTCGCCTCCCCAGCTGCTAACTCTGTACAAAAGCCTTATTCGTCCATGTATTGAGTATGCTTCATATGTCTGGGGGATTCCACTCATACCGCTTTTTTAGACAAGGTAGAATCAAAAGTTTTTTTGTCTCATCAACTCCTCTCCTCTAACTGACTGTCTTTAGTGTCTTTCTCAGCGCCGCAGTGTTGCATCTCTAGCTATCTTCTACCACTATTTTCATGCTAACTGCTCAAGACTTTCTTCTTTCTCTCACCCCTATTCTGTCCACCACTCCAATGCAAGAGCTAACCAATATTCTCAATCATTCATCCCTTTCTCTGGTAAACTCTGGAACTCCTTGCCTGTTTCTGTATTTCCCCCTTCTTATGACTTAAATTCCTTCAAGAGGTTGGTTTAAAGACACTTATTCTACAATTTTTGACTAGCGCTTCGGACCCCATTAGGGGACCGACATCTCAGTGGGCTTTTTTTCATTGAATTTTTGTTGCCCTTGGCCGGTGTCCTGTCTACATAGAAAAAAAAAAAAAAGCTGCTTGCAGGGATATGCAGGATTTTGAAAATCATTTTGCACTAAGCGCAAACTAGTGTGTTATCTAATTAACCTGACAAGGCAATCTCTCTCTTTTCTTGGCTTGGCCAAGCTGTCCCCACCATTGTTGTTGTGCTGACACCCCCGGGGGCGGGTCCTAGTCTGAACTCGCCTCATGTTCATTATTAAACTCACAAAATATGTCAACACTCCTGTTCTTTTTATCGAAAAGTTAAATATAAATTAACTTTAAATAATTTTATGTATTCGTTTTGACATTCTAGTGCAAAAACATAATGGTTATGGGGGTCTTTCTTAAGCGCTAAACATAGCACGTATAGCGAATTTAGATTTTACTTTTTCTCCTAACTAAAATTTTTACAGTTTCTTATATACACTTTTAGCATTTACTTTTAGCTGGGAGTAAATTTAAAAGTCTTTAAGGCGTTTTTATGTACATGGGCCCTGGCGGGTTCACCACTTATCTCTTTGTACAGTTTTATTTTATCAATATACAGCAGCTCTTCTACCACCGTCTACTCTGGGCACCACTTCTATACACAGGTAATAACTAGAAGCCAATTCTAGTACATTATTATTACTATTGTCATCACTTTTATTGTTGTCGTTGTTGTTGTTTTTTTACTGTTGAGTTGTACCTGATGCTGTTGTTGCTGTTTTTATTATTATTACGACAGGTAATAGTAGTAGTAATAGTAGAACTACTACTACTACTGCTACTACTACTACTACTACTACTACTACTACTAGCCTTGAACTTTGCAATTACTGCAACACCCTCCTCTTATTCCTGACCATTCCCAATATTCTTGATCTTTTCTGAACCTCTAATCTCTCTGTTCATGCTGTCACTTTGTCTTCTCTTATGGGATTCTCCGATCAAAACCTCATACCCGTATGTATCTTGTCCTATGGCCCCAATCCCTCCTCAGGATCCCCCAAAGCGGAGGTGCCTGTGGCGTTTTGCCTTTGATAAATGGGGGGAACCTGAGAAGGTATTATTCTGCTTTTCCATGAAATGACTACTGCTTCCGTACCAGGAATCCGTCCCTGTGTGCTGAGTGCATAACGGAGGTGATACTGTCTTGGTTTAGCTCGGCCTGTTCTCGTACTATATATTGTACTGTACGTACATTTTAGAGAGGTGGTCCACAAATGGTACTTCAGTTTTCCATCACCTGAATCTCATGCGCTTTATATTTCTCCCCGAAATCATGTCAAGACTGTTCTCCAACTAACCAAAAACTCCTTCATCAATAGAAAATGGCAAAATCCATCTATAGGTAGATCTAACTCCCCTTGAGACTTCTGGCTACCAGTCAAAAATATCTCTAACAACTTTTCTTCATCTTTTCCTTCTCTATTTCAGCCTGATGGCATCACTATCATCTCATCTATCTCTGAAGGCGAACTCTTCACTCAGACCTTTTGCTGAAAACTCTACCTCGAATGATTCAGGTCTTGTTTCTCCCTCTCCTCCACCCTCTGTTTTATGCTTCGTTTTAAGTTTCTTCCTAATGATCTTTTCCATGTCCTCGTTGGCTTTGATTCTCGAAAGGTTTATGAACCTGATGGGATCCTTCCTGTTATTCTCAGAAAGTGAGCCTCCGTGCCTGCATCTCGCACCTTGTTTAGTTAATCTACAGTAGCCGAGGTCGAATTTAAGAGAGATCCCATACTTTGATACTTTGCTGGCAGAACTACAACACTACGATTCCTCAACTGCTATCATTATATCTTTGAATGTATAGAGGAAATAATCATGTGAAGAAGCTGCAACAAGAGTTTCAAATTCACCTTAAAATGAGGTAAAATATTGAAGGAACTACCACTTTCACCCTGCCTCAAGCACACAGGCTAACAAAGCACTGTTGCCACGTTTAACGGTTACCTTAAGCTGATAATAGACATTTATATAATCCAGATTACTGTTTTCTAAAATGGAAATATCACAAAAAGATCTGCTCTGAGTAACGAGGAGGTGTTACAAAAAATTGGAAACGTCAGTCTGTGACCATTAAGCATAGAAGCAGCATATGTGGGAGGTTGTCAAAGAGCGGAAAAAAAAAAAAAGAGAATCTTGTCACTTCAGAACGGAACAGAAAGGCTGAAAATTGTTGTGGATGACCAAGAACAGTATTTGCAAAGGAACAACCTACGGATTACTATTATCCTCGAAAAGAAAAACGAAGATATTAGTGTTGTAACACTGGAGCTGATCAATAAGAACGTCTCTGCTGTTGAACCTATCATTGACGGACATCGATTGAGTGCATCTTTTAGGACCACGAAGGGACGATAGGTCAGCTCTCCCTGTCCTGCTATTCCTATCCACTTGTCAGATCCGTAACCATATCTATAAGTATCGAGTGATTATATATATATATATATATATATATATATATATATATATATATATATATATATATATATATATATATATATATATATATATATATATATATATATATATATATATATATATATATATATATATATATATATATATATATATATATATATATATATATATATATATATATATATATATATATATATATATATATATATATATATATATATATATATATATATATATATATATATATATATATATATATATATATATATATATATATATATATATATATATAGGTCGGACTGCCTTTCTGTCTTGACACCCCCCTCAACTTTTTCTTCATTAACTTCTGCAACATTCGCGGTCTAAGATCTAATTTTCAATCTGTAGAACACCACCTCTCCTCTTCTAAACCTCGTCTTCTTTTCCTCACTGAAACTCAGGTGTCTGAGGTAACTGACAGTAGCCCCTTTTCTGTTTCCTCCTACTTTCTCTATCCTCATTTTCGATCCAAAGCTGGATGCTGCGTTTATGTGCGCAATGACTTAACCTGCTCTCGTGCCCACGCTCTTGAATCTTCCGAGTTTTCCACCATCTGGCTACGACTACAGAGTCACTCTCAAACTAAATTTATCTGTGCTGTATACCTCTCTCCTAACTCCTCTGACTATAAGAAATTCTTTGACTACTTAACTTCCAAAGTGAAGCACATTCTGACCCTCTTCCCTTTTGCGGAGATCTCCATTCTTGGAGATTTCAATGTTCACCACCAGCTTTGGCTTTCCTCTCCCTTCACTGACCATCCTGGTGAACTAGCCTACAACTTTGCTATCCTCCATGACCTAGAACAATTGGTGCAACACCCTACTCGCATTCCTGACCGTCTTGGAGATACGCCCAACATTCTTGACCTTTTCCTGACCTCTAATCCTTTCTGCTTATGCTGTTACCCTTTCTTCTCCGTTGGGCTCCTCCGATCACAATCTCATATCTTTATCTTGTCCTATCACTCCAATCCCTCCTCAGGATCCCCCTAAGCGAAGGTGCCTCTGGCGTTTTGCCTCTGCCAGTTGGGGGGACCTGAGGAGGTATTTTGCTGATTTTCCTTGGAATGACTACTGCTTCCGTGTCAGAGACCCGTCTTTGTGTGCTGAGCGCATAACAGAGGTGATAGTGTCTGGCATGGAGGCGTACATTCCTCACTCTTTTTCTCGTCCTAAACCTTCTAAACCTTGGTTTAACACAGCTTGTTCTCGTGCTATACATGATAGAGAGGTGGCCCACAAAAGGTACTTAAGCCTTCCATCACCAGAATCTCATGCACTTTATATTTCTGCCCGGAACAATGCCAAGTCTGTTCTCCAACTAGCCAAAAACTCCTTCATTAACAGAAAATGTCAAAACCTTTCAAGATCTAACTCCCCTCGTGATTTCTGGCATCTAGCCAAAAATATCTCCAATAACTTTGTTTCTTCTTCTTTCCCTCCTCTACTTCAACCAGATGGCACCACAGCTATCAAATCTATTTATAAAGCTGAACTCTTTGCTCAAACCTTTGCTAAAAACTCTACCTTGGACGATTCTGGGCTTGTTCCTCCTTCTCCTCCACCCTCTGACTACTTCATGGTGCCTATTAAAATTCTTCATAATGATGTTTTCCATGCCCTCGCTGTCCTAAAACCTCGGAAGGCTTATGGACCTGATCGGGTCCCTCCTACTGTTCTCCGAAACTGTGCCTCCGTGCTTGGACCTTGCCTAGTCAAACTCTTTCAGCTCTGTCTGTCAACATCTACATTTCCTTGTTGCTGGAAGTTTGCCTACATTTAGCCTGTTCCTAAGAAGGGTGACCGTTCTAATCCCTCAAACTACCGTCCTATTGCTTTAATTTCCTGCCTATCTAAAGATTTTGAGTCTATCCTCAAGAGGAAGATTCTTAAACATCTATCACTTCACAACCTTCTATCTGATCGCCAGTATGGGTTCCGTCAAGGCCGCTCTACTGATGATCTTCTGGCTTTCCTTACTGAGTCTTGGTCATCCTCTATTAGAGATTTTGGTGAAACTTTTGCTGTTGCCTTGGACATATCAAAAGCTTTTGATAGAGTCTGGCACAAAGCTTTGATTTCCAAACTACCCTCCTACGGTTTCTATCCTTCTCTCTGTAACTTCATCTCAAGTTTCCTTTCTGACCGTTCTATTGCTGCTGTGGTAGACGGTCACTGTTCTTCTCCTAAATCTATTAACAGTAGTGTTCCTCAGGGTTCTGTCCTGTCACTACTTCATGCCACGTATTAAAATTCTTCTCAATGATTTTTCTTATTATTCATTAATGATCTTCTAAACCAAACTTCTTGTCCTATCCACTCCTACGCTGATGATACCACCCTGCACTTTTCCACGCAGGGAAGCCACAGAACGCCTGACTTCTGATCTTTCTAAAATTTCTGATTGGGCAGAGCAAACTTGGTATTGTTCAATGCCTCAAAAACTCAATTCCTCCATCTATCAACTCGACACAACCTTCCAGACAACTATCCCCTCTTCTTCAATGACACTCAACTGTCCCCCTCTTCTACACTGAACATCCTCGGTCTGTCCTTTACTTATAATCTGAAATGGAAACTTCACATCTCATTTCTAGCTAAAACAGTTTCTATGAAGTTAGGTGTTCTGAGACGTCTCCGCCAGTTTTTCTCACCCCCCCAGCTGCTAACTCTGTACAAGGGCCTTATCCGTCCATGTATGGAGTATGCTTCACATGTCTGGGGGGGGTTCAACTCATACTGCTCTTCTAGACAGGGAGGAATCAAAAGTTTTTCGTCTCATCAACTCCTCTCCTCTAACTGACTGTCTTCAGCCTCTCTCTCACCGCCGCAATGTTGCATATCTAGCTGTCTTCTACCGCTATTTTCATGCTAACTGCTCTTCTGATCTTGCTAACTGCATGCCTCCCCTCCTTTCGCGGCCTCGCTGCACAAGACTTTCTTCTTTCTCTCACCCTTATTCTGTCCACCTCTCTAACGCAAGAGTTAACCAATATTCTCAATCATTCATCCCTTTTTCTGGTAAACTCTGGAACTCCCTGCCTGCTTCTGTATTTTCACCTTCCTATGACTTGAATTCCTGCAAGAGGGAGGTTTCAAGACACTTATTCATCAATTTTTGACCACTGCTTTGACCCTTTTATGGGACTGGCATTTCAGTGGGCATTTTTTTTATTAGATTTTTGTTGCCCTTGGCCAGTGTCCTTCCTACATAAAAAAAAAAAAAAAAATATATATATATATATATATATATATATATATATATATATATATATATATATATATATATATATATATATATATATATATATATATATATATATATATATATATATATATATATATATATATATATATACATAGGCACTCAAGAAAGTATATATCAAGAAAGATGTGCATCCCAGTGTTCACGCGTGGCAGAGAAAACTGAAAAGGCGCACCCAGAAAATGTTGGTTGTAACATTGTCTTCAACGTTAGGGAACGAAACTCCTAAAAGACAGAGTAATCATAGATAGGTCGAGCCTGCAGGGTTTTTGAACAGGCCACAACACATCACCAAACCCCTTAAAACTGTATCCTGGAATATTAACGGAGTAAAAAAACGAAACGAAAAAAGTAACATCCAAGAGTTTCTTTTCGAATACGATGTAATTGTTTTGAATAAAGCAAAAACTTCACTATGGGTGTGCCTACCTGGCTACGTCTTCTACATGAGCTACAACGTGGATTCGGCTCTTCATGGTGGTACCACAATTATGGTGAAGAATTTCCTTGCCCTAGAGGTGAAAGGAGTAGATAACAGCACTCCCGACCAAGTGTGGTTCCAGCTGCGATGTTTCCCCGGTGTTACTCTCAGGGCCTGTTACATCCCGCCATCTGATTCTCCTTACTTAACTCACCAGGCATTCTCAGCACTATAGGAAAAGCTCGTGAACAATGACAACGGCAGCAGACACGTGATTCTGGGTAATCTGAATGCAAGGTTTGGTGGGAGTATACAAGATTTTTTTCACCAGTAGTAAGTATTGCTACTCGCACATACCAGATGATGTAGCGAATCCCAGTGATAATGTTTATGTGTTAGGGAAAATATGTTAAGATAACGATCTCATTATAATTAACAATATGAAAACAGATGAAAAGTATTTTCCAAGCTAAAAAAAACTTTTAGGAAAGAAAACGAATGGATATCGGAACTGGACATGTGTGTAGTTTCCACCATATTGATAAACAATGTCGATTACTTTCGAGTACACCAGACAGAACTCTTGCACTCTGATCACGCCCCTATATCTATCCAACTGCACGCAGACGTGATGAGTCTTGATGACGTGTTGGAGCGGGCCAGCGCTTTAGGCGGCCACGCGTTAGTCATGGTTGCAGAGAAGTATCCCTCACTCTCAAGTGAACCCATAAAGTTTTGTAATATAAATCATTACATGCTGGGGGCTACCTCTGGCCAAATTCTTCCAAACTGTCAAGTGCTGGGCCTGAGCAGTGTAGTCTGTGTTGTTGGATGTCATCTTCACTCCACCTATCTATGATTACTCTGTCTTTTAGGAGTTTCGTTCCCTAACGTTGAAGACAATGTTACAACCAACATTTTCTGGGTGCGCCTTTTCAGTTTTCTCTGCCACGCGTGAACACTGGGATGCACATCTTTCTTGATATATACTTTCTTTAGTGCCTATGTATATATATATATATATATATATATATATATATATATATATATATATATATATATATATATATATATATATATATATATATATATATATATATATATATATATATATACTTGCTTATTTATATTTTTTTTTCTGTTTATATTTGGTGCCGTACATTCTCTAATCTCTAGCAGTTTGAGTGTATAGGCCTTAGAGAGGCATGTGAACGGATTTTGCCGGTCTCTGGGAACAGCTCTTGGAAGCCTCATCTCCTCAGCTTGATTCACAAGATCATTGAGTTCTAGATATGCTGCAAATGTATGCAATTAAATAATTGTTTTCAAGAGTTTTTAAAACAATACTACAAACGTTTCTTAATTGCCAACTAGTTTGAAATCAGGATATGGGGTCTTGTGCTTGTGGTTACGAGATTAATTGACAAGAGTATCAAAATCAATTTGGATAAAGTGGTGGTAACATTCTAGAGTGCTTTCCAACCATTATATATATATATATATATATATATATATATATATATATATATATATATATATATATATATATATATATATATATATATATATATTGTTGTGCACGCCCCTTTTTCCGGCCTTCAGGCGCCTTCAGGTACACACTTACCACTGCAGCAGCCCAAGGCGATCATCGCTCACAACAGGAATCCACCACCGCTGTGGTCAGGCCCATTTGGCTAGTGGGGGCGAGGCAGGCACACACAGCACCTGTCTAGACTCAACAGACTACTGAGAGGGGGAAGGGGCAACAAAACACAGGCTCACTAGCACTCCTGTCTTTATTGCCCACACAGAGCAGTACCACAGAGCACAAGGCACACTACCACACTACAGCATAAGTCAGGGTTGCACCACCGGCCCTCACTCTGCAAAGTGTCTCTGTCCCTGGGTAGTGCGTCTAACCTCACAGAACACCTGTAGGTGCACAGCATACCACGAGATCACAACTTGTACACAGCATTGCTCAGCTAGCATCAAGTACTCACTGTCTTAAGGGGTCTTTACAGTCAAACAGTTGTCAAACCCAGTTGTCCAACCTGCTTGTCAAGCGGTTTGAAGAGATGTCAAACAGTCAAACCAAATGTACATCAAACCTCAGTCCTCAACTCAGTGTGACTCACGCTATTGTAAAAGGAAAGATATGCCTCTCGACGATTTGATTGCCATTGGCTTAGCGGTGGCACTAAGGAAAAAAAGATCAAAGTGGACAAAGGACTGGCTGTTAAAAAGAGATCAACATTCACATACCAACTTGCTTGTTGATCTGAAATTAGAGCCAGATGACTGGCATAATTATTTGAGGATGGACGAAGAAGCACATCTACTGAGGTATGTCACTCCTTTTATTAAATATAAAGATACACCTATGAAAAAAACCATAACTCTACACGAAAGACTGAGTGTCACTTTTCGTTATTTAGCAACAGGCAGGGCACTTAAAGATTGAAATTTTATTTTATTATTGGTTTTGAAGTGCTACTGAGGTTTGGTATTGCATGTTCTTACATGCAAACGTTTTGTGGATGAGTTAAAGTCAGGCTCAATCAGACTTTCTTCAAACTGTATGAACGTGTTTGACAACCAAATACCGTGTTCACACGCTCAAACATCACTTAAAACACATGTTTGTCAAATTTGGGTTTGCCTTTAGTTTGCCAGGGCACACTAACTTCACACCATGCCCCAGGGCGCAGTCACGTCGTTGCAGCGCCAGGCGACCAGTATCGCAGCAAGGAACTAGCACTCCTTATCTTGGTCTGGCGTTTTCTCTTTCTGTCTGATATCCTTCTCTCTCTCTCTCTCTCTCTCTCTCTCTCTCTCTCTCTCTCTCTCTCTCTCTCTCTCTCTCTCTCTCTCTCTCATGTCCTCTTCTCGCTGTGTCCTTCTCTCTTGAGAACCGCCACAGCCCTTTATATAGCGTTGTCCCCTTAAAAATTGGCTGGCGCGCTACTGCTTTTTGGGCCAATCACTGTTTCCCTCCTCCACTCTCAACCCAAATACCAGCTCACTCCTTAATGAATTAAGCGCTGCCAACGCCCATCTTCACTACTCGCTACACAGTGCTACCAACATCGTCCCCCCCCACTCTGTCGCAACAATATATATATATATATATATATATATATATATATATATATATATATATATATATATATATATATATATATATATATATATATATATATATATATATATATATATATATATGTATATCATTTATTAACTTCTTTAAGATATTTTATTTATATCTTATGACTGTCCTTTTCTTTTTTGTAATTTGGTTTATGACCTTGCCAAAGCTAGTAATTTTCATTAGATCGTGATTTCAGGTTTCTTAACCCTTCTTTAGTAGCATGTTGAAGCTGAGGTGGGAATGGCTGGTGTCGCTGTGTGACCCACTATTTTTCCAGTGGCCCATGGAGTCACCCTGGCACGCAAGCATAAGTGATTGGCTGCCTGCGCGCTGCTGCTGGACTTCTTATGCAGCAGTTGTGATTGGGTGTTTCTTTTCATGCTTGGCAGGGTCTGAAAGTCGGCTTGTACATTGAGTTCAGAACTGAATTCTTTGATGTACAAGGCTTCTAATATTGTAAGGCGCCTTGCTTCAGTACACATGTCCACAATTTCGGTATTATCTTAAAGAAGTTAATAAATGTTGAATTAGCCATCACATTTAACGAAACTTGCTTACAAGAAAATCTCCTGCCCGTATATGCACTCCACGCACACACACACACACACACACACACACACACACACACACACACACACATATTTCCCTTTGTCCTTTCCAGGGAAGATGGCTGAAGGAAAAAGCAAGGGCAGGGTCGGTGATTGCGGGATACAGCTGGTGGTGGAGCCGCGCGTGTGCCTGCATGATACACCTACCAGCATCATGGTGAAAGGACTACAGCCCCAAGCTTTAGTCACCCTCACACTCACCACTCACAACGACGCCTCCCAGAAGGTGAGTCTTATTGTAGTATTTTTTTTTTTTTTCAGTTTTCTTAAGCGGCAACAGTAATATATATATATATATATATATATATATATATATATATATATATATATATATATATATATATATATATATATATATATATATATATATATATATATAATTTTTTTTCTTTATTTAAGAAACGTTCCTCACTAACAGTTTCACCTTACGTACAGTGGGTAATAATTAAAAAAATAATAATTCTCCAATAACTTTCCTTCTTCTTCTTTCCCTCCTTTATTTCAACCAGATGGCACCACTGCTATCACATCTATTTCTAAAGCTGAATTCTTCGCTCAAACCTTTGTTAAAAACTCTACCTTAGACGATTCTGGGCTTGCTCCTCCCTCTTCTCCACCCTCTGACTACTTCATGCTAACTAATAAAATTCTTCGCAATGATGTTTTCGCTGACCTAAACCCTCGGAAGGCTTATGGAGCTGATGGGGTCCCTCCTATTGTTCTCCGAAACTGTGCCTCTATGCTTGCACCTTGCCTAGTCAAACTCTTTCAGCTCTGTCTGTCAAAATCTACCTTTCCTTCTTGCTGGAAGTTTGCCTACATTCAGCCTGTCCCTAAAAAGGGTGCCTGATCTAATCCCTCAAACTACCGTCCTATTTCTTTAATTTCCTGCCTATGTAAGGTTTTTTAATCTATCCTCAACAGGAAGATTCTTAAACATCTATCACTTCACAACCTTCTATCTGATCGCCAGTATGGGTTCCGTCAAGGCTGCTCCACTGGTGATCTGGCTTTCCTTACTGAGTCTTGGTCATCCTCTTTTTAGAGATTTTTGGTAAAACTTTTGCTGTTGCCTTAGACATAGCAAAAGCTTTTGATAGAGTCTGGCACAAAGCTTTCATTTCCAAACTACCCTCCTATGACTTCTATCCTTCTCTCTGTTACTTCATCTCAAGTTTTCTTTCTGACCGTTCTATTGTTGCTGTGATAAACGGTCACTGTTCTTCTCCTAAATCTATTAACAGTAGTGTTCCTCAGAATTCTGTCCTGTCACCCACTCTCTTCTTATTATTCATTAATGATCTTCTAAACCAAACTTCTTGTTCTATCCACCTCCTACGCTGATGATACCACCCTGCACTTTTCCACGTCTTTTCATAGACGTCCAACTCTTCAGGAAGTAAACATTTCACGCCGGGAAGCCACAGAACACTTGACTTCTGATCTTTCTAAAATTTCTGATTGGGGCAAAGCAAACTTAGTATTGTTCAATGCCTCAAAAACTCGATTCCTCCATCTATCAACTCCAGACAACTATCCCCTCTTCTTCAATGACACTCAACAGTCCCCCTCTTCTACACTGAACATCCTTGGTCTGTCCTTTACTTATAATCTGAACTGAAAACTTCACATCTCATCTCTAGCTAAAACAGCTTCTATGAAGTTAGGTGTTCTGAGACGTCTCCGCCAGTTTTTCTGACACCTCAGCTGCTAACTCTGAACAAGGGCCTTATCCGTCCATGTATGGAGTATGCTTCACATGTCTGAGGGGGTTCCACTCATACTGCTCTTCTAGACAGGGTGGAATCAAAAGCTTTTCATCTCATCAACTCCTCTCCTCTAACTGACTGTCTTCAGCCTCTCTCTCTCTCTCTCTCTCTCTCTCTCTCTCTCTCTCTCTCTCTCTCTCTCTCTCTCTCTCTCTCTCTCTCTCTCTCTCTCTCTCTCTCTCATCACTGCAGTGTTGCATATCTAGCTGTCTTCTACCGCTATTTTCATGCTAACTGCTCTTCTGATCTTGCTAACTGCATGCCTCCCCTCCTCCCGCGGCCTCGCTGCACAGACTTTCTTCTTTCTCTCACCCCTATTCTGTCCACATCTCTAATGCAAGAGTTAACCAGTATTCTCATTCATTCGTCCCTTTCTCTGGTAAACTCTGGAACTCCCTTCTTGCTTCTGTATTTCCACCTTTCTATGACTTGAATTCCTTCAAGAGGGAGGTTTCAAGACACTTATCCTTCCATTTTTGACTACCGCTTTGGACCCTTTTATGGGACTGGCATCTCAGTGGGCATTTTGTTTTTTATTGAATTTTTTGTTGCCCTTGGCCAATGTCCCTCCTACATAAAAAGTAAATAAATAAATAAATAAATAAATAAAATAAAATAAAAAAATGAAAAAATAATGAAAACGTGATCTAGTTGTCAGGACTAATTATGAAAAGAGTTACCAAATCATGCGTGGCTTCCATACCACGCTATTACTGATGGCTGGAAATGAAAAGTATTAAT
Source organism: Scylla paramamosain (assembly GCF_035594125.1). Taxonomy (NCBI): domain Eukaryota; kingdom Metazoa; phylum Arthropoda; class Malacostraca; order Decapoda; family Portunidae; genus Scylla; species Scylla paramamosain. The sequence goes on from NC_087180.1 coordinate 6,835,040, forward strand.
AAAATGTAACTTCTTGTACAACAGTTCCTCTCTTACGCCCACTATGTGAGTGACGACAGTGGAACAGTGGAAGTGGAACGAAGCGAGGCAGTGGGCGGCTCCTACACCGGCGTATTCCCTGCAGGACTGCTTTTATCCCTGAAGGAGTTCCCACATAATTACACACGTCTCCAAAAGGAAGATCCCACCACTCCTTGGCTGGTGAGCTGCATGCGTTCCCTGTTCCGAAAAATAAAGTATTCTACTATTATAGTATATTCTGTTGAGTGTAAGCAACGAATTAGCTGGTGTTGTCCTTTATATACAATTATCACCTTGCAACACAGGCCTGCGAGCCAGTCGGGGTCGGGAGGGGCAGGGTTCTGCAGGATTCCCAGATCTGGAAAGACATTTCGAATTCTTTATATTCTTCTACTTTTTTTTATTATTTTTAGGCGAAATAACCAATATAACAATGCTATTCAAGCAGTGATTTGTGAGACAAATCAGACCGCCTTTTAGTAAATATGAAATTTTGCTTTCAATATCCCTTAAAATGAACAAACCAAGAATTTTTCTTTCCTATATATACACACACATATATATATATATATATATATATATATATATATATATATATATATATATATATATATATATATATATATATATATATATATATATATATATATATATATATATATATTAGTTTAGTTTAATTGTGTATCAAGTATCAGCCAGCCTTCATAGATTGAGGTGGAAGTTCGTGTCTCATGCGTAATACTGGATACCCTCATGAAACATGCTTGTCTAGTAACTATACACTTTGCATCTGTAGTGTACCTAGCAGCTACACAGTCTGACTTCCAGCGGTCCACCCACTACCTTGCTCCGTCTCTGAGAGGAAGCCAGCGGTCCACCCAATACCTTGCTCCCGGTCTGAGTGGAAGCTGTACGGTGAATCAGTGACACACATCAGGACTTATTTATTTACTTTTTATTATTATTATTTTCTCATACACTGATCAGTCTTTGCTAAGTGCTTGGAGGACAAGAGTCAATAGTTCTCTAAAATTCTAGTTTATTGATACTGAGAGAGATACGTCTGCAATTATTATTATTTTTATTATTATTATTATTATTATTATTATTATTATTATTATTATTATTACTCTTTCTAATGATGCCTCATGATATTTGGATTTGGATTTACGTGTTTACATTAGGGATTCTGAACATGTGTGCCATGAAGTTTGGAGAGAGGCAGGGTTGTGAAACCCATACTTTTGAACTAAAAAAGTAACTCAGAATGGTTTGCATTCTTTTTTACTATAACACAGGTTAAATTTGACAGTGTTGTGTTATTAATGAACAAAGATCTGATAAATATTGTTATTTAGATCATTTTAGGTATTGCGATACTGGACATCGACTGTACTTACTTAGCTTATCAACCATTGCAGTTCTCGGAGTGATTATATGTAATGTGTTTGATATTTATGGAGTGAACTGTTTACTGTTGTCTTTTCGTGTAAGGAAAGGATTAGCGAGGAAGTAGCCTGAACTGCCTTCTTTATGTGCTGGGGTTTCGGAAGATCAGTTCCCTCGAGGTAAAATCCATCTCTTTTGATAGATTTTTTTTCTTTCAGTTATGTAATTCTATTGGAAAGATTATTATATTCATTTTAGGTACTAAAGTACATGAGAAAACCAAGAAGGGAAGCTGTTGCAAAGACAAAGCGACGGTCATTCGGGTCTGGAGTCTGTTCATAATTCTTGTAAAATCAAATATGAGTCAAGTTTAGAAAACTCCTTCATCAATAGAAAATGTGAAAATCCTTCTAGATACAACTCCCCTCGTGATTTCTGGCTCCTAGCCAAAAATATCTCAAATGACTTTGCTTCTTGCCTCTTCTTTTCTTCCTTTATTTCAACCTGGTGGCACCACTGCCACCTCATCTATCTCAAAAGCTGAACTCTTTACTTAAACCAATACTAAAAACTACCTTGGATGATTCAGTGTTTGTTCTTCCTTCTCCACCATCCGACTATTTCATGTTACCCATTAAGATCCTTCATAATGATGTTTTCCATGCACTGGCTAGCCTTAACCCTCGGAAGATTTATAGACCTGATTGGGTCCCTCCTATTGTTCTCCAAAACTGTCTTCCTGCTTGCACCTGTCAAACCAACTGTGTCTGTCAACATCTGCCATTCCTTTCCGCTGGAAGTTTGCCTACATTCGGACTGTTCCAAAAAGAATGACCATCTAATCCCTCAAACCACTGTCCTATTGCTTTAATTTTCTGCCTCTCAAGATTTTTAATCTATCCTCAGCATGATAATTCTTAAAAATCTATCACTTCACTGCCTTATATCTGATCGTCAGATCGTCGTGGTGGTCTGGCTTTCTTTACTGAGTCTTGGTCATCCTCTTTTAGGGTTTTGATGAAACTTTCGCTGTTTCCTTAGATATCAAAAGTGCCATATCACCGCGATGCTTCTTTTTAAATCTCTCAAAATAATTTGATAGAGTCTAGCACAAAGCTTTGATTTCCAAACCACCTACGGTTTCTATCCTTTTATCATGCTGCTGTGGTAGACGGTCACTGTTCTTGTAAGTCTATTAATAGTGGTATTCCTCAGGGTTTTGTCCTGTCATCCACTCCCATTATTCATCAATGATTTAAGCCATACGTTTTATCCTAGCCACTTCAATGCTAGTGTCATCACTGGGCACTTATACACATCTTTTCATAGATGTCCAGTCCTTCAGGAATTAAGCAATTCACTCACAGAAGCCACAGAACGCTTGACTTTTGATGTTTTTTTTTTTATTTCTGAGTGGGGCAAAGCAAACTTAGTGTTGTTCAGTGACTCAAAAAACTCAATTCCTCTATCTATCAACTCGCTATAACTTTCCAGGTAATTATCTCCTCTTTTTCAATGACACCCAACTGTTCCCCTTTTCTACACTGAACATTCCCAATCTGTCCTTTACTAATAATCTAAACTAGAAATTTCACACCTAATCTGTAGCTAAAACAGCTTCTATGAAGTTAGGCTTTCTGAGTTATCTCTAGCAGCTTTTCTCATCTCCTCCTCACACCTGCTAACTCTATACTGAGGCCTTATCCGTCCATGTATGGTGTATGTTTCCCATATAAAGTGTTCCACTCATAATTGCTAAAGCATTTCGTCTTATCAGCTTCTCTCCTCTGCCTCTCTTCTCCGTAATGTTACATTTCTTGATATCTTCTACCATTATTTTCATGCTTACTGTTCTTCTGATGTTACTAACTGCATGCTGCCCCTCCTCCCGCGGCCTCGCTGCACAATGCTCTCTAATTTCTCTCACCCCTATTCTGTCCATCTCCGTAATGCAAGAGTAAACCAGCATTCATAATCTTTCACCCCCTTCACTGATAAATTCTGGAGCTCGCTGCCTGCTTCTGTATTTCCCCCTTTCTACATTTTTTTTTTTCTTTTTAAGAGGGAGGTTTCAAGACACTTCTTTGGGTCTAGTTAATCGTTTGGCTCTTCTTTGGGAACTGGCACCTCAGTGGGCCTTTTTTTATATATAAATTTTGTTGGCCTTGGCAGTTGCCCCTTTTACATAAGCAAATATATATATATATATATATATATATATATATATATATATATATATATATATATATATATATATATATATATATATATATATATATATATATATATATATATATATATATATATATATATATATATATATATATATATATATATATATGTATATATAAAATCATGCAATGAGAACTAACCTTCCCCGGATGAATGGAATCCCGTACGCCAGGGGCTCTCAACACGAAGTCTTTCAGTAATGGTCACGTGCCTCTTACCCAGAATGCAGCAGAATGCAGTTAGATCATAACATATGCGTCCAGGAATTTATCATCAAGCAATAATAAAATGTGCCAATAAGTTTATCAGCTTGCATATCCATTAGTATGTAAAATGTATCATTAAATGTGCCCATGAGTTCATGAGCACCATACGTAATGACAACAATTGCCTGTGAATTCAGGTCCTTTAATAGACCTGTCACGTATCCCCAAAATTCCTTGGGAATACACTTACCCCAGGTTGAAAACCTCTTCAGTCCTATACCTATGTATCGCAACAGATGTTTTTTTAATCGTTATACACCCTGTTTCATTACTAACAGTCATGCGCTCAAGCCCACCTGTTTCTACTCAGATGACACTCGCGGTGCACGAAGGCCACCTGACGTTGGAGCAGAGTGCCATCAGCGAGGGATTGACTGACGCCCTGCTTGAGCGCCATATCATGACTCCTGGCGTGCGGCGTGAACCAGTCGTCCACGAGAGAGTTCGCGGAAATATATTTTTTCCCGCAGGTCCCGGCCCTTATCCTGCCGTCATTGACATCTTTGGCGGGTTTGGCGGGTTAAAGGAGTACAGAGCATGTGAGATATTCCATCAAATTAATAAATTAATAAATAAATTAATTAATGAATAAATAAATAAATAAATAAATAAATAAATAAATAAAAAAAAAAAAAATATATATATATATATATATATATATATATATATATATATATATATATATATATATATATATATATATATATATATATATATATATATATATATACTTCAGTTTGCGGCATTTGACGCATTGCGCATCTCTCTTTTTTTTTCAGCTATGCTGGCTTCTAAAGGTTTTGCGTGCCTCGCTATCGCTTATTTCAACTACGGCGATCTTCCTAAGGTCTTAGAGACCTTGGACCTGGAATACTTTGAGGAAGCAGTGGAGTACATATTGCAACAGCCTGGCGTCATCCCTGACCGGTGTGGTATCATCAGCTCAAGCAAGGGAGCTAACCCAGGTCTAGGTATGGGCATCTACCTGCCCAAGGTGACAGCAGTTGTGTCCATCGGAGGCAAACTAATTGGCGATACGCCTCTCACATTCCGCGGACAGCAATTATGGAAGACTCTAAAACTTGACCATAGCTACTATCATATAGGGGAACACAATATAGTCACTTTGAAGGAAAGCGCTGTAAAGAACTTGTATACTCACGACCATCCAGGTTTGCCACCTTGTGAGAATGCTCCTGATGACACGCACTTCCTGCTTATAGCCGGTGACGATGATCGGTGTTTAACCAAGCTGGAAATTGAGGCCATGATGCATCGCATGAAGTTACATGGACGAGAGCGTCAGTGCCAAGCTGTTATCTATAATGGCGCAGGGCATATAATTGAGCCACCTTATAACACTCACCCAGACTATTCTATATATAACATGGGATTCACAAAAATAATAATGAAATGGGGTGGGACTCCTTGGGGAACATGCAAGGCCCAAGAGGATAACTGGTATAATATGAAGAAGTTCCTGGAAATGCACGTGCGGGATCGAAGTGCCTGGTACCAGCAATATTTGGAGCGCACCCGCGCGGAGAAACCCTGATCCAGCAGAGCATCAACATGTTTTTTTTTTTTTTTTCAGTAATCTTTGAGGTATGCCATGTTATATTTAGTTCCCATTGACAGGTTAGTCATTTTAACTCAAAAGAAATGAAAAACTATGTACTACTGTTCGAGTCTTTACAGAAGTATTTATATGTAAAAAGCACCGACAATCTGTTGTAGCCCAAACTTATCACTTGTGTGAATTACTTTAGAGCTGCAAAGTTCTTTCACTCACCATATTCTGCTACTACTCTCTCATTAATTCATTCAGATTACCGAGTGGTTAGGCCATGGGTTTAAAGTATGGTATGCCATAAACGCAGCTTAGAAAAAACAGTAAATAATCATTCAAAATACACCCGCAGGTAACAATAAGCAATAACTCCACAGCATAACACAATTTCAAGGTAAATTCAAGTAACTTCGCTCTGGCAAATTATTAAGTCTCACTTAATTATTAAAATATGTACATTAATGCATTTGCGATCGCTTAGTAACGCTTTACTTTTCATCAAACACATGAATGCACACTTAACATAATCATATGATAAAATAATCAAACACTACATGCAAAAAACAAAGATAATAAAATACTTGGTCACTGCATGCGAAGGACCACAGAAAATATCATGTCACACATCTCAATCCAGTATTAAATCAAAATATGAAACACATAAAATATATGAAAGGCCATAGTATACTGAACACATTTAAAGGCGAAACACTTAGGGCACATAGGAAAAATTATCTAAGTATTACTTACGATCAGGGGAAAGCAGAGAAAGGCTGATAGCCTTTATATATGAAATATATATATATATATATATATATATATATATATATATATATATATATATATATATATATATATATATATATATATATATATATATATATATATATATATATGTATATATATATATATGAAAGGCCAGAGTATACTGAACACATTTAAAGTCGAGACACTAGGGCACATAGGAAAAATTCTCTAAGTATTACTTACTATCAGGGCGAAGCAGAAAAAAGCTGACAGCCTCATGGTGCAGCTGAATGCGTTGTACCTTCGAAAAACTATAACACCAACTATGTGCGTTTAACTGAGGTCTGCGTGGATCGCTCTGTGTTTTGGCCTTATATTTGCTTCTAACTACAGTGGCGGCGAATTAAATACACTGCTACATACATTGCCATTAATGTCTAAAATCCGACTAGTTAAAACACTCATCTCTTCCTTTAGTACTCGCGATTACCAGAATATTCCCTCATCTTCTTTGTCGTCACCAAAGGCTTAAGGCTCACGTTATCCTTAGGGCACATGGGATACTCACTCTTATACACAGATATTTAAGTTGCTTGTGTCCGTTTAGCTTGTACAATATCGCGTCACGAAAGTGAGGCACTACTTGTGTTTACGACAGCAAGATTAACTGTTGGGGGAACCGTCCATATCGTAATCATTTGCATGCCATCCGTTCCAGTTCGTTAACAAACTTTTAGTCAGTCCTAGGTCTTTCTAGTCCTCTGCTACATCGTCTACACCCATTACTGCACCTGCATCTTTGTCGTACTCACGAATATATATATATATATATATATATATAAATATATATATATATATATATATATATATATATATATATATATATATATATATATATATATATATATATATATATATATATATATATATATATATATATATATATATATATATATATATATATATATATATATATAGATATAGATATAGATATAGATATAGATATAGATATATATATGTATATATATAGATATAGATATATATATGTATATATATAGATATATATATATATATATATGTACTCGTATATATATATATATATATATATATATATATATATATATATATATATATATATATATATATATATATATATATATATATATATATATATATATATATATATATATATATATATATATATATATATATATATATATATATATATATATATATATATATATATATATAATAAAGCACACTGTCTGTCTGTGTGTGGATGTGTCCGCTTTTCACGGAAAAAACATTGAACTGATTGTGATTGATCCGGGAAGTGACATAGGCTATATCTTATTTACTTTCAAACCGAAACCATTAGATTATTCAGGTAAATCTGTCACCATAACCCAGTTCTTGATGGTGGCACCAGGTACACCGTAATAAATTTTTGATGGTGAGGGGAGTTCATTCGGGGGAAGCATTTTTAATGGCTACCGAAACAGGACATGTAAACAATAAACGGACGTATATTTTAGCTTTACCGAACAAACGACTGACTTAAGGTGATAAACCGTGCTTTGGAGAGCCAAATATTACTCTGGCAACGTCGGGTAATTCTGCTATAGTCTCTCTCTCTCTCTCTCTCTCTCTCTCTCTCTCTCTCTCCTCTCTCTCTCTCTCTCTCTCTCTCTCTCTCTCTCTCTCTCTCTCTCTCTCTCTCTCTCTCTCTCTCTCTCTCTCTCTCTCTCTCTATATATATATATATATATATATATATATATATATATATATATATATATATATATATATATATATATATATATATATTTAGATAAGAGGAAGATATAAAGTATATGTGGACTCTAGGATTTGTTGTTTAAGCTTGTGTAGATATAGGGACGCATCTGTGGACCCATCATATGAAACCAGGAGCAATTCAGTGTTGCTGTCGTCAGGTGGGTGTTGATATTTACGTATAGTGGTATTGCGATACCTCTTGAATCGAAGCTAAGCTCCGCCCCCTTACAAATCAAGTTAAAGGTACCTATGCAAGCGAAATTTACTGTATGCCTTTGTACATAAATCTTGTTGGTAGATGTATGAGATAATTCGAAGTTTGTGATTGGTATTTTATAAATAATATTAAAATTTAATTTCGATTTATTTGTTTACTTTATACTAAGAATTAGATATTCTAAGGGACTTCAATATCTAAAATGGTTGATACTGCAGAGTAATCACGATTTGTTTCCTGCATTAATTGCCTAAAAACATGCAATTATTGCAATCTGTCATTCAAACTTGAATAAACTTATTCGGCATTTTATATCAAGAAAAGTCCTTTTTTTCCTCTTCCAAAATGTAAGAATATTATCGACACTTGTATGCATGAGATGCCATCAACCACTATGCTTCCGTTATATCGTTAGTTTTGTGCCTCGCCATTGATTTTTGGTTTGGTTTGGTTTGGTGCAATCTCACACATTTGATGTGTGAGATTGCTAAGTGTTACTACTAGGGAGAACACAACAGCTGTGGTCGGCTGGTACAAGGTAGGCCTTTCAATCAAGCAGATATCGGCTCAAACGGACATAAGCGTATCTTTTAGGTAAGTATTAGTGATATATCAGATACTAAATTTTAGAGCTCCGCGGATGCGGATGTGGGACCTGATATATATTTTCGTAACATGCGGTTGCGGACAAGAATGCAGATACTAAAATATCAAAATTTGCGGATGCGGGTGCGTTTGTAGATTTCTTTTATCTACATATCCGCGGCTACAGATGCAGATGCGAATCATCTTTACACATCACAGTATCTGCGGCACAAAGCTCCATAGAGGAGAGAACGAGAGAAAAAGAAAACAAAAGGGGAAATTTTACTAGAAAAAGATATAATAAAATAGGTAAAAAAAAAATCTATATTTCAAGAACGCCGAACCAGATTTAACTGGGAAGGGGAGCATAGGGAGCAAGGAGATGGATGGGGTAGAAGTGAGAAGACATAAAACGTAATGGAGGAAGAACGAGAAGAAACATTTCTGCCGTCATTTTGGCTACGAACGTACCAAATTCATATGATTTCTTCTGAATGTGTGCTCCTACAATTGATGAATTAAAAACATGTACTATAGTCGCGGTACGAGTACATAGTCCTTAACCAGGGTGGAACAGGAAGGCCACCACAGGGCTGCAGTGCATCGTTTCCCCATCGTCCCCCCATCCCCCCAACCAGCTCCCTTCTACATGTCCCCTATAATCTTCAAGACCCCACTCTGACTCCCTCTCTGTACACCCTCTCCCTGTCCCCAACGATCATTCCCGTTTCTAGTAAACGAATCGTAACTTGTTTACAAATCCCTCTGGACACTTGAGTTAATAAGAGTTGTTTATTTATTTATTTATTTATTTATTTAGCTATTCCGTCTGAAGTAGGTATGAAGGTAGCTAATTAATGTTGTTTATGCGACTAGGCAAATTTGTAATAACAAGAAATAGATACAGATATTTATGTTAATACAGGTGTATAGAGCATTGTACTTGTGGTGTATCGAATATCCGCCTCCTCATCCGCATCCGCAGTGAAAATACTATCCGGACTACTATCCACATCTGCGTTTTCACACAACAAAAGATCCCCATCAGTATCCTTAACCACATTTTCAGACAACAAGAGCTCTGCGTCCGCGTCAAAGAAACGCGGAGGTTGCGGATCTCTGTCATTCAGAGAGAGAGAGAGAGAGAGAGTCTGTGGGAATCATAAGCGTGTGAGTTGAAGTAGGCTAAGTCTGAGTGAGAGTGAAGGTAAGCGTGAATGAGTTGAATGGAAAGTAAGCGTGAGTTGAGAGGTTAATAGAGTAAGAATGCATGTGGCTAAGGAGGAGTAAGTGAGAATAAGCGTGAGTGAGAGTCAGTGTGAAGGAGAAAACAAGTGCAAATTAGATTATGAAAGTAAGTGACAGATGAAATGTGAGTGTGAGTGATAATGAGATTGAGTAGTGGGTGTTAATTAGAATGAGTCAGCGTGAATAAGAGAACACAAGCGTGAGTGAGTGTGAAAGTTAGCGAAAGACACCTCCCAACCGTCACCGTTCTACCTGGTGTTGGTCTCTCGCCGCCGGGATTCTCCACGCAGTTGCCTTTCCGCTGGAATCAGAGACGTCCGCCCCTTCACCTACAGGACACCTGGTTGTGTCATGTCTTGCTTAATATTTGCTGGTTTGTGGCGAAGTGGATTGTGTTTTTGTGCTTTAGAGTGATAACATATTTACTATATTACTTCGTGGATTCACATAATTCCTTAGATTTCGTTGGTGGTAGAATCTTGATTAATGCCGTTGCCAACGTGCTTCAGCTTTCATCTGTCTTGAACCTACGATGCCTTTATAGTGAGTAAGAACAATCCTGAGGTCTGATAAAGAGAATGAGACTCACCGAGAATGAGAATGGAATTATTCGAGAGGGTGAGAGTGAGGAAGAATGGAGAGTAAATGGTATGGAATAACCGAGGGGGAGGGAGCGAGTTATCACTCTGTCGAAAATATATTGATTCCCGACAAAAACATTCATATTATGGGCATTGTTATCCATTTAAGTTTAACAAGTTATCCGGACTCGAACAGATCCGAACTCCCGGTCCCAAGTTTTATAAGCACGCTCGGCGCTCCGAATGCGGCGCACTCAGTTACACTCGAGGAACGATCAGTTACGCACCTATTACCACTGAAATAATTTATTTGGACTCGTTCCGCTTCATTCAGCCTTACTAATCTCCAGTCGGACATTCCACCCAAGATTCCAGCTAAGTATCTAGAAGTTTCAGGATTGTGTACTGTTCGATACTTAGGTCCCCCTCTATACAAGGCAAGTTCCACGGCATAACCTGAGCTTGGTATTAACGCATGTTGATACTTAGTTCACACAACTCCCTTGTCCCTCTATTTTGGACAGGTAAAGGGAGAGAAGGTGACAGGGAGGGAGGTTTGAGACAAAGCGAAAGAGGAACAGGAACAGGAAGAGGAAGGTGGGTTAGAGAGAGGAAGGGAGTTCGTAACGAAGGAAGGAGTGCAATGAAGTAGAGGAAGGGTGAAGGAAAATATAAGGAGAATGTAAGGGGGCTGGGTGAGGAGTAAATGAAAAATTAGAGGGAGAGAAGAAGTAGGAAATAAGTACTCAATTTTCCTGTCCCCTACTTTTCACATCCATCTTCTTCCCATTTCTACCCCCTTCATCCCCTTGCCTATTGTACACCACTTACCAAGCTCAATCCTCTCCATTCTGAAATACATTATACATTTTCTACTTATCTAATTATAGCTCTTCTACATTTTTTTTTTTTTTTTGCTCTCTCTCTCTCTCTCTCTCTCTCTCTCTCTCTCTCTCTCTCTCTCTCTCTCTCTCTCTCTCTCTCTCTCTCTCTCTCTCTCTCTATGTATATATATATATATATATATATATATATATATATATATATATATATATATATATATATATATATATATATATATATATATATATATATATATATATATATGTATGTATATATATATATATATATATATATATATATATATATATATATATATATATATATATATATATATATATATATATATATATATATATATATATATATACTCGTATATATATATATATATATATATATATTTTTTTTTTTTTTTTTTTTTTTTTTTTTTTTTTTTATTTACATATTTATGTATTGTTTTTTTATTTATCTATATTTTGAAATCAGAGCCATTTCTTGTGAAATATTTGTCTATTTATGAACTGAGCATTTTTTTTTTTTTTTTTTTGTATGTAGGAAGGACACTGGCACAAGGGCAACAAGAATTCAATAAAAACAAAAAAAAATGCCCACTGAATTGCCAGTCCCATAAAAGAGTCAAAGCAGTGGTCAAAAATTGATGAATAAGTGTCTTGAAACCTCCCTCTTGAAGGAATTCATGTCATAGGAAAGTGGAAATACAGAAGCAGGCAGGGAGTTCCAGAGTTTACCAGAGAAAGAGATGAATGATTGAGAATACTGGTTAACTCTTGCGTTAGAGAGGTGGACAGAATAGGGGTGAGAGAAAGAAGAAAGTATTGTGCAGCGAGGCCACAGGAGGAGGGGAGGCATGCAGTTAGCAAGATCAGAAGAGCAGTTAGCATAAAAATAGCGGTAGAAAACAGCTAGAGATGCAACATTGCGGGGGGTGAGAGAGAGGCTGAAGACAGTCAGTTAGAGGAGAGGAGTTGATGAGACGAAAAGCTTTTGATTACACCCTGTCTAGAAGAGCAGTATGAGTGGAACCCCCCCAGACATGTGAAGCATACTCCATACATGGACGGATAAGGCCCTTGTACAGAGTTAGCAGCTGGGGTGGGGTGAGAAAAACTGGCGGAGACGTCTCAGAACACCTAACTTCATAGAAGCTGTTTTAGCTAGAGATGAGATGTGAAGTTTCCAGTTCAGATTATAAGTAAAGGACAGAACGAGGATGTTCAGTGTAGAAGAGGGGGACAGTTGAGTGTCATTGAAGAAGAGGGGATAGTTGTCTGGAAGGTTGTGTCGAGTTGATAGATGGAGGAATTGAGTTTTTGAGTCAATGAACAATACCAAGTTTGCTCTGCCCCATCAGAAATTTTAGAAAGATCAGAAGTCAAGCGTTCTGTGGCTTCCCTGCGTGAAATGTTTACCTCCTGAAGGGTTGGATGTGTATGAAAAGACGTGGAAAAGTGCAGGGTGGTATCATCAGCGTAGGAGTGGATAGGACAAGAAGTTTGGTTTAGAAGATCATTAATGAATAATAAGAAGAGAGTGGGTGACAGGACAGAACCCTGAGGAACACCACTGTTAATAGATTTAGGAGAAGAACAGTGACCGTCTACCACAGCAGCAATAGAACGGTCAGAAAGGAAACTTGAGATGTAGTTACAGAGAGAAGGATAGAAGCCGTAGGAGGGTAGTTTGGAAATAAAAGCTTTGTGCCAGACTCTATCAAAAGCTTTTTGATATGTCCAAGGCAACAGCAAAAGTTTCACCAAAATCTCTAAAAGAGGATGATCAAGACTCAGTAAGGAAAGCCAGAAGATCACCAATAGAGTGGCCTTGACAGAACCCATACCGGCGATCAGATAGAAGGTTGTGAAGTGATAGATGTTTAAGAATCTTCCTGTTGAGGATAGATTCAAAAACTTTAGATAGGCAGGAAATTAAAGCAATAGGGCGGTAGTTTGAGGGATTAGAACTGTCACCCTTTTAAGGAACAGGCTGAATGTAGGCAAACTTCCAGGAAGAAGGAAAGGTAGATTTTGACAGACAGAGCTGAAAGAGTTTGACTAGGCAAGGTGCAAGCACACGTCATTGAGAGACCATAAACAGGAGTTCAGGCTGCTGCCTGTGGTAATGGGTTTTCTTGACGCCCAGGGACAAGTTAATTCACTTTCCATTATTTCTAATGGGGAAAATGGTTCTGGGATCCAAACAACTTTTTATTTTGTTATGATTGTTATACCTCTCTCTCTCTCTCTCTCTCTCTCTCTCTCTCTCTCTCTCTCTCTCTCTCTCTCTCTCTCTCTCTCTCTCTCTCTCTCTCTCTCTCTCTCTCTATCTGGGGGAAAAAAAAAAACAAGACACTGAGAGGACTATACATATAACAAACACACAAAAATGTAATAACAGAGAGAGAGAGAGAGAGAGAGAGAGAGAGAGAGAGAGAGAGAGAGAGAGAGAGAGAGAGAGAGAGAGAGAGAGAGAGAGATACAAATGTATGTTTATAACTACATGAATGTAAGCTAATGTTGATAATGATAGGTTAAAATATTAGGATCCTGTAAAACTGTCATCCTTAACGGCGCTTGCCATGATGATATAGAGTTGTATAAAGATGTCAGAGAGCACAAGCGAAAGGCCAGACACCACTAAGCCACAACAATGAAGAATCACTTCACATTACGAACAGCCTCATCTGTCTGAACTTTAGAGGCCTCTTAGGCGGAATATACTACAACGACGAGTTGCACTGCATTCCCAGCGGAGTGGCGGCGCTTTCGCAACCCGTTCTCCAAAGTCGCAGCGGATTCGCATTGGTGTAGCAAAGTAGTTGCAACATGTTTGTAGCTCGCAACACGTTCGCAGCGCGTTGGCAGCACAATCGCTAAAGCATGAGAATCACAACACATTCGCAGCAGTCGCCGTTCAAAAAAGTCGCAACGACCGCATCAAAATTCGCCGCTGTGGGAATGGATACCTTTCCACACTTCAGAGGTGCTTTTAATTACAGTTGTCTTTGTGTTTTCTTCTACTTCACAGACCTTACAGGCAGTAACCCGAATCCCGAAGTCGATTCATCAAACATTCTCGAAGTCCGAAACTTCGGGAGAGAGCGCCGTAAGACATTATTGGAACTTCAGGGGAGAAAGCGTCGGGAGCAAAGGCTAATCCCATTTTGAAAGGTTTTCTTTTCCGATTCATGGCAGAAATGTACAACTGTACAAATATATTCAATGACAAAATTTGCGTTTTTTATTATTCTAATTCAAATGTTAAATAACAGGATATCAGGTTTTTAATCAGCCTTTTAAAAGAGTGCAACGGAACGAGTTGGTGGCAAGCCTACTGCACGCGCATTTGATCAGCATGGAAGAGGGAATAGATGCATGTTGTAGCCTCATCATTTTTTTGTTCTGTTCAAATGTGATTAATAATGCCAGTGAAATAAACGCACCTGCACACAGTTTCCTATAAAATATCTATGTAATCTATTACAGGGCATGAAGAGACACGGAAAACTGTGACTGCTATAAAACTCCAATGCATGTAATATATATTTCAAACTTTACATTTTCTTTTATTACACAACCACCGGCAGGACTCAGATCTGCCCGGCTGCCACTAACGCTACTTACTGCCTGTCAGGCACTCGTCAGAATTTATTGGCTGATTTCACTTTTCAACTTACCGCTCACTCAAGTGGGTCCATTGACCCACTTGAGTGAGAGGTAGACACCTGCCGAAACCTGAGTGGTAGACACCTGCTGAAACGATAATTACTCCCAGTGAGGTCTAAAGCACTGTTCAGGGGGTGCTGTGAACTTATCATTAAACCCAGCTGTGACCTCACTGAACGTTTCCCTTTGTGTCTCACAACACAAGGGGGCAGTCACAGCCTGCCCTCTAAAGACAACTCTCTTCCTCCACACAAAACTACAAGCACCTAATAACACACACACCCTTCACTCAAAAATTTTAAAATCATCATGGCGACTCCTACACCAGCCTCGGAGTCCCCATCTGGGGAGGGGACCATAAATGTCCCCAGGTCGGACTGCCTTTCTGTCGACGACCCTAAGTGTCTTGACACCTCCCTCAACTTTTTCTTCATTAACTTCTGCAACATTCGCGGTCTAAGATCTAATTTTCAATCTGTAGAACACCACCTCTCCTCTTCTAAACTTCATCTTCTTTTCCTCACTGAAACTCAGGTGTCTGAGGCAACTGTAGCCCCTTTTCTGTTCCCTCCTACTTTCTCTATCCTCATTTTCGATCCAAAGCTGGATGCTGCGTTTATGTGCGCAATGAATTAACCTGCTCTCGTGCCCACGCTCTGGAATCTTTCGAGTTTTCCACCATCTGGCTACGACTACAGAGTCACTCTCATACTAAATTTATCTGTGCTGTATACCTCTCTCCTAACTCCTCTGACTATAAGAAATTCTTTGACTACTTAACTTCCAAAGTGGAGCACATTCTGACCCTCTTCCCTTTTGCAGAGATCTCCATTCTTGGAGACTTCAATGTTCACCACCAGCTTTGGCTTTCCTCTCCCTTCACTGACCATCCTGGTGAACTAGCCTACAACTTTGCTATCCTCCATGACCTAGAGCAATTGGTGCAACACCCTACTCGTATTCCTGACCGTCTTGGAGATACGCCCAACATTCTTGACCTTTTCCTGACCTCTAATCCTTCTGCTTATGCTGTCACCATTTCTTCTCCGTTGGGCTCCTCCGATCACAATCTCATATCTTTATCTTGTCCTATCGCTCAGGATCCCCCTAAGCGAAGGTGCCTCTGGCGTTTTGCCTCTGCTAGTTGGGGGGACCTGAGGAGGTATTTTGCTGATTTTCCTTGGAATGACTACTGCTTCCGTGTCAGAGACCTGTCTTTGTGTGCTGAGCGCATAACAGAGGTGATAGTGTCTGGCATGGATGCGTACATTCCTCACTCTTTTTCTCGTCCTAAACCTTCTAAACCTTGGTTTAACACAGCTTGTTCTCGTGCTATACATGATAGAGAGGTGGCCCACAAAAGGTACTTAAGCCTTCCATCACCACAATCTCATGCACTTTATATTTCTGCCCGGAACCATGCCAAGTCTGTTCTCCAACTAGCCAAAAACTCCTTCATTAACAGAAAATGTCAAAACCTTTCAAGATCTAACTCCCCTCGTGATTTTTGGCATCTAGCCAAAATTATCTCCAATAAGTTTGCTTCTTCTTCTTTCCCTCCTCTACTTCAACCAGATGGCACCACTGCTATCACATCTATTTCTAAAGCTGAACTCTTTGCTCAAACCTTTGCTAAAAACTCTACCTTGGACGATTCTGGGCTTGTTCCTCCCTCTCCTCCACCCTCTGACTACTCCATGCCACGTATTAAAATTCTTCGCAATGATGTTTTCCATGCCCTCGCTGGCCTAAACCCTCGGAAGGCTTATGGACCTGATGGGGTCCCTCCTATTGTTCTCCGAAACTGTGCCTCCGTGCTTCCACATTGCCTAGTCAAACTCTTTCAGCTCTGTCTGTCAACATCTACCTTTCCTTCTTGCTGGAAGTTTGCCTACATTCAACCTGTTCCTAAAAAGGGTGACCGTTCTAATCCCTCAAACTAACGTCCTATTGCTTTAATTTCCTGCCTATGTAAGGTTTTTCAATCTATCCTCAACAGGAAGATTCTTAAACATCTATCACTTCACAACCTTCTATCTGATCGCCAGTATGGGTTCCGTCAAGGCCGCTCTACTGGTGATCTTCTGGCTTTCCTTACTGAGTCTTGGTCATCCTCTTTTAGAGATTTTGTTGAAACTTTTGCTGTTGCCTTGGACATATCAAAAGCTTTTGATAGAGTCTGACACAAAGCTTTGATTTCCAAACTACCCTCCTACGGTTTCTATCCTTCTCTCTGTAACTTCATCTCAAGTTTCCTTTCTGACCGTTCTGTTGCTGCTGTGGTAGACGATCACTGTTCTTCTCCTAAATCTATTAACAGTGGTGTTCCTCAGGGTTCTGTCCTGTCACCTACTCTCTTCTTATTATTCATTAATGATCTTCTAAACCAAACTTCTTGTCCTATCCACTCCTACGCTGATGATACCACCCTGCACTTTTCCACGTCTTTTCATAGACGTCCAACCCTTCAGGAGGTAAACATATCACGCAGGGAAGCCACAGAACGCCTGACTTCTGATCTTTCTAAAATTTCTGATAGGGGCAGAGCAAACTTGATATTGTTCAATGCCTCAAAAAACTCAATTCCTCCATCTATCAACTCGACACAACCTTCCAGACAACTATCCCCTCTTCTTCAATGACACTCAATTGTCCCCCTCTTCTACACTGAACATCCTCGGTCTGTCCTTTACTTATAATCTGAACTGGAAACTTCACATCTCATCTCTAGCTAAAACAGCTTCTATGAAGTTAGGTGTTCTGAGACGTCTCCGCCAGTTTTTCTCACCCCCCCAGCTGCTAACTCTGTACAAGGGCCTTATCCGTCCATGTATGGAGTATGCTTCACATGTCTGGGGGGGGTTCCCCTCATACTGCTCTTCTAGACAGGGTGGAATCAAAAGCTTTTCGTCTCATCAACTCCTCTCCTCTAACTGACTGTCTTCAGCCTCTCTCTCACTGCCGCAATGTTGCATATCTAGCTGTCTTCTACCGATATTTTCATGCTAACTGCTTTTCTGATCTTGCTAACTGTATGCCTCCCCTCCTTCCGCGGCATCGCTATACAAGACTTTCTTCTTTCTCTTACCCCTATTCTGTCCACCTCTCTAACGCAAGAGTTAACCGGTATTCTCAATCATTCATGCCTCTTTCTGGTAAACTCTGGAACTCCCTGCCTGCTTCTATATTTCCACCTTCCTATGACTTGAATTCCTTCAAGAGGGAGGTTTCAAGACACTTATCCACCAATTTTTGACCACTACTTTGACCCTTTTATGGGACTGGCATTTCAGTGGGCATTTTTTTTATTAGATTTTTTGTTGCTCTTGGCCAGTGTCCTTCCTACATAAAAAAAAAAAAAAATTATCTGTGCTGTATACCTCTCACCTAACTCCTCTGACTATAAGAAATTCTTTGACAACTTAACTTCCAAAGTGGAGCACATTCTGACCCTCTTCCCTTTTGCAGAAATCTCCATTCTTGGAGACTTCAATGTTCACCACCAGCTTTGGCTTTCCTCTCCCTTCACTGACCATCTTGGTGAACTAGCCTACAACTTTGCTATCCTCCATGACCTAGAGCAATTGGTGCAACACCCTACTCGTATTCCTGACCGTCTTGGAGATACGCCCAACATTCTTAATCTTTTCCTGACCTCTAATCCTTTTGCTTATGCTGTCACCCTTTCTTCTCCATTAGGCTCCTCTGATCACAATTTCATATCTTTATCTTGTCCTATCGCTCTAATCCCTCCTCAGGATCCTCCTAAGCGAAGGTGCCTCTGGCGTTTTGCCTCTGCTAGTTGGGGGACCTGAGGAAGTATTTTGCTGATTCTTCCTTGGAATGACTACTGCTTCTGTGTCAGAGACCTGTCTTTGTGTGCTGAGCGCATAACAGAGGTGATAGTGTCTGGCATGGAGGCGTACTCGTACATTCCTCACTCTTTTTCTCGTCCTAAACCTTCTAAACCTTGGTTTAACACAGCTTGTTCTCGTGCTATACATGATAGAGAGGTGGCCCACAAAAGGTACTTAAGCCTTCCATCACCACAATCTCATGCACTTTATATTTCTGCCCGGAACCATGCCAAGTCTGTTCTCCAACTAGCCAAAAACTCCTTCATTAACAGAAAATGTCAAAACCTTTCAAGATCTAACTCCCCTCGTGATTTTTGGCATCTAGCCAAAATTATCTCCAATAAGTTTGCTTCTTCTTCTTTCCCTCCTCTACTTCAACCAGATGGCACCACTGCTATCACATCTATTTCTAAAGCTGAACTCTTTGCTCAAACCTTTGCTAAAAACTCTACCTTGGACGATTCTGGGCTTGTTCCTCCCTCTCCTCCACCCTCTGACTACTCCATGCCACGTATTAAAATTCTTCGCAATGATGTTTTCCATGCCCTCGCTGGCCTAAACCCTC
Organism: Scylla paramamosain; assembly: GCF_035594125.1. NCBI lineage: Eukaryota > Metazoa > Arthropoda > Malacostraca > Decapoda > Portunidae > Scylla > Scylla paramamosain. Next base: position 6,854,638 of record NC_087180.1, read on the forward strand.
GGAAGGCTTATGGACCTGATGGGGTCCCTCCTATTGTTCTCCGAAACTGTGCCTCCGTGCTTCCACATTGCCTAGTCAAACTCTTTCAGCTCTGTCTGTCAACATCTACCTTTCCTTCTTGCTGGAAGTTTGCCTACATTCAACCTGTTCCTAAAAAGGGTGACCGTTCTAATCCCTCAAACTAACGTCCTATTGCTTTAATTTCCTGCCTATGTAAGGTTTTTCAATCTATCCTCAACAGGAAGATTCTTAAACATCTATCACTTCACAATCTTCTATCTGATCGCCAGTATGGGTTCCGTCAAGGCCGCTCTACTGGTGATCTTCTGGCTTTCCTTACTGAGTCTTGGTCATCCTCTTTTAGAGATTTTGTTGAAACTTTTGCTGTTGCCTTGGACATATCAAAAGCTTTTGATAGAGTCTGACACAAAGCTTTGATTTCCAAACTACCCTCCTACGGTTTCTATCCTTCTCTCTGTAACTTCATCTCAAGTTTCCTTTCTGACCGTTCTGTTGCTGCTGTGGTAGACGGTCACTGTTCTTCTAAATCTATTAACAGTGGTGTTCCTCAGGGTTCTGTCCTGTCACCCACTCTCTTATTATTCATTAATAATCTTCTAAACCAAACTTCTTGTCCTATCCACTCCTACGCTGATGATACCACCCTGCACTTTTCCACGTCTTTTCATAGACGTCCAACCCTTCAGGAGGTAAACATATCACGCAGGGAAGCCACAAAACGCTTGACTTCTGATCTTTCTAAAATTTCTGATAGGGGCAGAGCAAACTTGGTATTGTTCAATGCCTCAAAAACTCAATTCCTCCATCTATCAACTCGACGCAACCTTCCAGACAACTATCCCCTCTTCATCAATGACACTCAAGTGTCCCCCTCTTCTACACTGAACATCCTCGGTCTGTCCTTTACTTATAATCTGAACTGGAAACTTCACATCTCATCTCTAGCTAAAACAGCTTCTATGAAGTTAGGTGTTCTGAGACGTCTCCGCCAGTTTTTCTCACCCCCCAGCTGCTAACTCTGTACAAGGGCCTTATCCGTCCATGTATGGAGTATGGTTCACATGTCTGGGGGGTTCCACTCATACTGCTTTTCTAGACAGGGTGTAATCTAAAGCTTTTCGTCTCATCAACTCCTCTCCTCTAACTGACTGTCTTCAGCCTCTCTCTCACCGCCGCAATGTTGCATCTCTAGCTGTCTTCTACCGTTATTTTCATGCTAACTGCTCTTCTGATCTTGCTAACTGCATGCCTCCCCTCCTCCCGCGGCCTCGCTGCACAAGACTTTCTTCTTTCTCTCACCCCTATTCTGTCCACCTCTCTAACGCAAGAGTTAACCAGTATTCTTAATCATTCATCCCTTTCTCTGGTAAACTCTGGAACTCCCTGCCTGCTTCTGTATTTACACCTTCCTATGACTTGAATTCCTTCAAGAGGAAGGTTTCAAGACACTTATTCATCAATTGACCACTGCTTTGACCCTTTTATGGGACTGGCATTTCAGTGGGCATATTTTTTTATTGGATTTTTGTTGCCCCTGGCCAGTGTCCTTCCTACATAAAAAAAAAAAAAAAATATGGATCTCATCCTGGAGGCAGGGACAGAGAGAAAAGCGGACGGAGCTGGACACATTACACCAGTGGTTCCCAAGCTTTTTCTTGTCGTTATCCTTTTTTCATGCATGATTCTTGTCCATGGCCCACCGCCAAGCATAACCCATGACTACACTGACTGTCTACAGTACTACACTCATTAGGTCCATATAAAAACCACTTTAACAAATCCTGTAATTTTATTCATTCCATTTGTTATTTTTTCTTTCGTTATTAAAAAAAATTGCAGTTTGCCTTTGCTGAATTCCATATAATTATTGAAATAGTACTAAAGAAGATAATGCACATTATAAATTATCCATACTTAGAGTAAGTAAAAAATGACATTATTGCGAAAAGCTGTTTCAGCAATAAACGAAAAAAATAAAACAAAGTTCTGCTGATTTAAAAGTGTATTAATCCCACTTCATATGATCTGATCTTTCAGTCTGACAAATCTGGTTACTTTATAGTTCTCAAGTGAAGTGCTAGCATATAGAATCATAAGTGCCACAACCATGGCCTTAAGTGGCCACACACACCTCCTCCTCCCAAACTATTTGCTTCTGAACATTCATGCCAGGTTCATGTTTCCTTCATTTGAATCCCCATTCCACTCTGTGTAATGGGTGATGTTGCAGATTATCAACAAGCTTCTTGATTCATAGTTTTGTTTCACTTAAAAGTCTGCTTCACTTCAAGTCTGTTGCGATATTTTGTTTGTGGTGTAGTGTAAAGAATGCAGGCTCACAGGAATAAGTTCATGAAAATGGTAGGAGGTGCCGAAAAGTAATTTCCCTACATAATTGAGTCATTTGTACTGAATCTGTAAGTTTCCTCCACTGGCTGCCTACCCGCTAAAATAGATTATTTCTATATATACATATCCTCAGATTATGGCCCCATACATTCTGCTACATGGTCCCCCCAGGGCCATGCCCCTCCAGTTTGGGAACTACTGCATTTCAAAGTCACGGCACAGTTCTTATTTCCCTAACGTCACAGTCATTCGTACAGCACACTATAATAGCAGACTGGCTTCCACGTCCTTAGATGAGTACAGGGCACAACACGATTGTTAGAGGCACAAGCCCTTCCCTCATGGCGGAGCCCTGCTATCCTCAATGGGTGGCAGTGTCCAGAGGTGTGGCGGAGGGTTTGACATTGTTTTGGTGACTCGATAAACACTGCTGGACACCTGACTCTCCTAGACAGTGGTCTGCCCTTCACGTGTTACTGCTAATGCATCGAGTTCCTCACCCAGCCGAATGTCGCCCCCCCCCCACTCTCTCTCTCTCTCTCTCTCTCTCTCTCTCTCTCTCTCTCTCTCTCTCTCTCTCTCTCTCTCTCTCTCTCTCTCTCTCTTCTTTTTCCTTCTTCTCTTCCTCGTCCTCCATAATAAAATGTGGCTTTGTCTCCCTTCCCACATTTCCCTGCCGCTAACTGATAAATCTTAAACATTTAAAGCAATTGTTTCTAGATGTGTCCTCCCCGGTTTCGATGTGAAAGAAAGTGAATGTCTTGGCCACCCGTTGCAACCACTGTTCCAGTTTTCCGCTACCTCTGTATTGATATGATTTTGCTGCTTTGTTTGATTGATGTAAACCACACTGCGTTAGCTAGATGAGATACTTACCGCCTCTGTTGAGATGATGCTTGCCACCGCTGGATCAGATGAGGAGCTTGGTGTGGTGGTAGTGTGGAGGACCGGGTAGTGAGCTTGGTATTGTTGATAGCGTGGAACTCGTGGGTAGTAAATTGATATCGTTGATGTGTGCGAGTAAAAGACACAAGTTATAAGAGTTCTTCTTGATTTAATAATGGAAAGAATGTACACACGTGATACGAGACACAGTTGATTACAGACGTGGCGACTGATCGTACGTTCTCTCTCAGAATTGATATTGTGAGCTCGACTGCTCGTGAACTGATGATGAACTGATCAGACTCTCTCGGACTGGACTGACTCTAGCATTGTATCGTATCGTAGGGAGGGACAGACAGTTTGGATGAAGGAAGAGGGTGTTAGTTGGGAAGGATGGAAGGGAGGGGGGGATAAAGTTTGGGAGAGAGGAAGTACAGTGTTAGAATGAAAGATGACGGGCAGAACGTCTTGCTTTGCTTTTGATATTTATTGTAAACAGGCTCGTCTTGCCTTTAATGTGTGTTTTTTTTTTTTTTTCAAGTAAAATGTCTTAACTTTGTTTATAAGTTCAGCTTATATATTGTACAGTGTAGTGGTGTTTGGTGTAGAAACCTCTGTGCTCCCTGTCTAGACTGCGTGGTGCTGCTGTGCGAGGCTTACACTTGCCAGAATGCACCTCGTGGTTTGGGAGTGAGCTGGATGACTTCCCTAATGTCCACGACTCAGGGCGCAGTGGTCGACTCTCAACCTGTCACCGCTGCCGGTAGTTATGTAGCTGACATCCCGGTGGTAATAACCCCTTGAGCCGGGAGGGCAACTGCCGTGCTCCGTTGGTTATAAGTTTCCAGGTTAGCTTCACCTTCTGGTAGCATCTTGGCCAACATCCTCCCAGGACAGCTCAGGGTACAGGAATCAGGGAGAGGAACGGGAGGGAACATGCTTGTGTGTGTGTGCGGTAATGTGTTTTTGTCTGTAGTGTAAATGTGTTGTTCTTTACCTGTATGTGTATATCGGTTCGGGTTCTGGGTTATTAAATATTTTTGTTGTCTTCCTGAGCCAGGAATGGTTTTCATTGTTGTTTTCGTTTTCTATGATTAGTGATATGTATTTTGTGTCTTGTAATATAATTTCTAATTTGTTTTTTTGTTTGTTGCGCATTTGTAAAGTAGTGTGTTTATTGGTGTGACATTGCTGATTACATGTAATTCTTCTGATATGTAGGTGTATGGGTGCTTATCGTCGTGAGCGAACCTCAATGCTTTATTTTGAATTTTTTTTTGTAATTTTGCTATTGCCGTTTTTGATAGTGGTAAAATTGAGTAGGGTGGATAAGTTAAGATGGGTAGTACACATGATTTTACTAGATGGAGTTTAAGTTTTTTATCTAATATTTCAAATCTTTTAATTGTCTGCAGTGCCAATTCAGCTTTTTTCTTATTATGATTTATCTGTTTATTATATCCTCTATTGGTTATATGGAATCCGAGTATGTTTGCAGTTTGAGCATATGGAATTATCTGGTTATTAACTGATACTGGTGTAGTTTTATTAATGGCTATGGGTACAATAGCAAATTTTTTCATGTTTGTTTTAATTTTCTAGTTGTTTTCAAAGTTGTTTATTGTTTCAATTTCTCTTTCTATTTTCCTTTGGAGGTATCTTTTGTTATGTTTTTTTTTTTTTTTTCTGGTTGGCATATAATTTGTGTTATATCATCAGCATAAGAAATATTGATACAGTGTGGGCCTGGTTTCGGTATGTCAGATGTGTATATGTTGAAAAGTGTTGGGGATAAATTGCTTCCCTGAGGCACATCGCTTAGTAGTGGGAATGGATGACCTTCATGTTTTGTGAGTATAATTTTGTCTGATCTGTTACTTTAAAAATTACTTAGCAGTGGATGTAGACGTTGTTTTGTTAATTTGTATTTTAACCCATTATGCCAAACTTTGTCAAATGCTTTTTGATATGTCTCTGGTAACTATTGTGCAGATCTTGCGTGAGAGAGTTGGCTATTGTTTCTGTTAAAGTTACTATAGCTATGTTTGTAGATCTGTGTTGTCTGAAGCCGTGTTGTGAAGGTGGTAAAAGGTTGTTGCGTTCTGGGTGTGATTTGAGTCTGGTTTTTTTTTTTTTTCATATATTTTTCCTGGGACTTCCAGTAATGAAATTTGTCTGTAGTTGATGAGGTTTGTAGGAGTTTTGCTAGGTTTTGGGATCAATTTGATTTTTGCGTGTTTACTCGTATATATCTCAGGGAAGTAGTCCATTGATAGGGAGATATCAAAAAGTTCCGATAATTTTTGTATAGTTATAGGAGATAGGTTTTAAAGAATAGTTTTGTTTATTTTTTATTGTCCTGGTGTGTTGTTATATATATATATATATATATATATATATATATATATATATATATATATATATATATATATATATATATATATATATATATATATATATATATATATATATATATATATATATATATATATATATATATATATATATATATATATATATATATATATATATATATATATATATATATATAACAACACACCAGGACAATAAAAAAAAAATATATATATATATATATATATATATATATATATATATATATATATATATATATATATATATATATATATATATATATATATATATATATATATATATATATATATATATATATATATATATATATATATATATATTTATATATATATATATATATATATATATATATATATATATATATATATATATATATATATATATATATATATATATATATATATATATTATTGTTTGCTGCAGTGTTTCTGTTGTGATTTTTGTTAATAGTGGGTCAGCGTTACTTAAGCGTGTTAGGTCTCCGTTGGGAATGGTAAAAATTGTTCTTGGTGTGTATTCACGTAGTTATTAATTGTGATGTCTGTATTTTGGTTGAAATTTTGATTTTCTTCTAGAGTTATTTTGAATGTCTGACTCCATATGTTTCTGAATATGATTTCTTTTTCTTTTTCATTGTAAACTTTGTTGTTATTGTGTATAATGTATGGTGTGCTGGAGATGTTGTGTCTTTTGTACATTTTGATATGTTTCCAAAATGTTTTGGGATCTTTGTATAGATGTTTTAGTCTCTGTATTTTACTTTCCCAGTTTTTGTTTTGTTTGGATGTGAATGCAAGGAGTTACAGGTGGTCTGACTCCGGCAGCAAAGTGTGCCAGATGTGTGACATGGGAGAGGATGAGACGGTGGAACATGTGGTGCTAGAGTGTGTGAAGTATGCCAGAGACAGGAATGAGATGATGCAAGTGATACTGACTGAGTTAGGGCATGATAGGAATGAAAGAGTGGAGAAGACAGGAAAGGAATGGATGGTGTTGTTCCACCGTCTCATCCTCTCCCATGTCACACATCTGGCACACTTTGCTGCTGGACTCAGACCACCTGTAACTCCTTGCATTCACATCCATACACTGTGCCCTCGCTCGGAAGAGAAGATCACCGCCCAGGCTTCCATCATACCACCTTTCATACCTCGGGGCCTCTTTCTCCTTGTACCATTCCAGGGTCTTCTTTCTTTCCATTTCATTCTCCCATTCATTCAGTCCCACACAGTTCACTTCTTTGTCTATCTCATTCTTCCATTTTCTCACATCCCATTCGGCTCCCACTCTGCCTCCTCTTGTTACCACCCATTCAAGCTCATTTTGATTCCTCCCTGCTATTCTTATCGCCCACACAACTTGCAATCCATTCCTGTCGGTCATTCTCATGCATCTCTTCCTCCATTTGCTTCCACTTTCATTCCACAGGTACACCTTCCTTGCTATTCTTGCATCGTCCATTCTCTCAAGCCTAATCTTGTACCTAAGTGTGGCTTTTGTCAGTCTTTCTCTAAAGGTGCTCCATCCCATGTCACCTCTCAAGGCTTCAACTGCTGTGCACCTCGGTGCACGCAGTGCCATCCTTGCTACTCTATTCTGACCCACTTCTAACTTATCAATTTCACTTTCATTCCATGCAATCACTTCCATACCATACATTATACATGGCACAGCCACACTCTTCCACACTTCTCTCAACACATCATACTTACTTGCTCTCATCCTTGCCGCGCTTCCCAATCGACCGACCCACTGGTTTACCATACTTATCTTTTCATTCTTTGTCTTTGCACACCCACTAGGACTCATCCACATCCCTAAGTACTTGTATTCTTGCACCTGTCTCAACTCATTCTCTCCAAGTCTCCATACCACATTACTTTCATCTTCTGACCTATTCACAATCATTACTTTGCTTTTCTCACTGCTAAACCTTATGTTTTATTCAGTTTATTACACTTTGGGTTATCCATGGGTTATCTAATCTTTTGAATGTATTTGTTTTATTTTACTTATTTATTTATCTTTTTTTATGTATGAGGGACACTGGCCAAGGGCAAAAAAAAAAAAAAAAAAACATTGTGGTGCCAGTCCCCAAACAGCCAAAAGCGGTCGTCAAAAAAGTAAAGGATAAAGGCCCATTCACACACATCAGTGATGTATCAGTGCCCTGTCCGCTCAGTGTTTCAGTGTCAGTGAAAAAAAAAAAATCTTTACTTTGAATTCAGTTGACACATTCACATATGTCCGGCACAGTACTGTGTTTTGAGTCTCCATTCCAGTTCCGTCTCCGTTCCGTGTGATTTAGTATCATCACCACCGATATTTTTCAGTGTTTCACAGACGCCGGACGAGTGCTGTGAGTTTGTCCACAAGAATGCATGAACTACCTATTGAACTGGTTCGAAATCATCCTATTCTGCATGATTTGTCACAACCAAAGTATATGGACGGCAGTCTCAAACAACGTATTTGGAAAAAAAATTTCTATCATTGAACTCCATGTACAGAGCAGCAAACTCTCCATCACTTGCTCTTTTCTTCCACGCCCCATGTACCCACTTTCTTTTCTTCAGCTTATGCTCAGCCTCTTTCTCCTCATCAAAAATTATGGCAATCATTGCTAATTCAACGTCTGAAAACTTTGCCATCTTAAAATCACTGATTTCACGCAGTACGGATGTGGGTGAACAAACGTCACTGAAATGTCACGAATTTCACTGACACTGGACTGACACGGCTCTGATACGTCACTGATGTGTGTGTGTGTGTGTGTGTGTGTGTGTGTGTGTGTGTGTGTGAATGAGCCTTAAGGCCCATTCATACACACATCATTGTAATACGTCACTGATGTGTGTGAATAGGCCTTAAAGACGTTTTCATCCTTGGTATGATTCCTGACAGAAATGTAAAGTGCATAAGATTCAGGTGATGGAACGCTCAACTACCTTTCGTAGGCCATCTTCCTATCACGTATAGCACGAAAATAGGCTGTGTTAAAATATGGTCTGGAAGATTTAAGTTGAGAGAAAAGTGAGGAATGTACGCCACCACTATCACCTCCGTTATGCGCTCAGCACACAGAGACGGGTCTCTGACACGGAAGCAGTAGTCATTCCAAGGAAAATCAGCAAAATACCTCCTCAGGTCCCCCCAGTTAGCAGAGGCAAAACGCCAGAGGCATCTCCGCTTTGGGGGATCCCGAGGAGGGATCGGAGAGATTGGACAAGATAAGGATATGGGGTTGTGATCGGAGGACCCCAACAGAGAAGACAGAGTGATAGCATAAGCAGGAGAATTAGAGGTTAGGAAGAGATCAAGAATGTTGGGCGTATCTTCAAGACGGTCAGGAATAACAGTAGGGCGTTGCACCAGTTGCTCTAGGTCATGGAGGATAGCAAAGTTAAAGGCTAGTTCACCAGGATGGTCAGTGAAGGGAGAGGAAAGTCAAAGATGGTGGTGAACATTGAGATCTCCAAGAATGGAGACCTCCACAAAAGAGAAGAGTCAGAACGTGCTCCACTTTGGAAGTTAAGTAGTCAAAGAATTACTTATAGCCAGAGGAGTTAGGTGAGAGGTATACAGCACAGATAAATTTAGTTTGAGAGTGACTCTGTAGTCATAGCCAGATGGTGTAAAATTCGGAAGATTCAAGAGCGTGGGCATGAGAGCAGATCAAGTCATTGCGCACATAGACGCAACATCCAGCTTTGGATTGAAAATGAGATAGAGAAAGTAGGAGAGCTCAGAAAAGGGGATACTGTCAGTTGCCTCACACACCTGTTTCAGTGAGGAAAAGAAAATGAGGTTAGTAAAGGAGAGATGGTGTTCTAGAGATTGAAAACTAAATCTAAGGTCGCAGATCTTTGGGAAGCAGGAGTAGTAAGTGCTATATAATTTGTCAAGGAAAAGGTTACAATTTGTATTTGTGTCACGACTGTTAAAGTAGAGATTCCAGTTTATATTCGATAGGGTCTGTGTGAATTTTATCCGATTTGCTGTACTGTGTAGTCCACAAGAGATTTTGTGTATTTTGTGTATCATATGAGGCTACTTCATACATACAGCATGCTCATGTGTTCACCTATAGGGCTACATTATACGCGTTCGTAACAATAATAATAGTAATAATAATAATAGGGCAAAAATACCATTGGAAACGCATAGTCCAGTAGAGACGCACTTCACAAAAAAAAATAAATAAATATATAAATAAATAAATAAAAATGAATAAATAAATAAATAAATAAAAACTGCCATGCACAAAATTTCAGTATATGTAAAGAAAGCAGATACATAAAAATAATACTTCATTTTATCAGTGATATTTTCCTACACTACCAGCCTTATAGGATACATACATCTGAGCATATTTTTTGGTAAATGTGGGTGGGTTCTTTGGGAGGTCTCTTAGCTGAGACCTAAGGAAGCATTTTTTTTTTTTTTTCCGGAGTTGAATTTCTCTCACTTCTTTAACTCGAATATATTTTTTTCTTATTACAGATGGAATGAGCATGCCTTGAACTACACTCCTGCATGGTTTGCTTGCTTCTACATGAATAACTGCTTGGAAAAAGTAGGTGCGTCCGCACTGGACCATCATAAGACTGAAATCCAATGGAGACGCATTTTTTTTTTAACTAGGTTTAGAAGGGCATAAACCACATGGATGGCAAATCCTAATCTCGTCTCACCGTTTCCTATATTTAGGATAGAGTTTTCAGTGACGGTAGTTGAGTTCTTTTACTCTGACTGGGAGCCTGACTCGACCCAGTAGAGACGAATGCCTGGGAGCTCCTCGAAGACGTGCAGAGGCCATTAGGAGATGCGGGTCTGGTTGTGATGGTGATGGCGAGTCTCCTTAGGTTTAGTATTATTTATCAAAGTTATCTTTCCTATTTGTAATATTTTTCTCTTTTTTTCCAGTTGGATATGAATAGTGCAGGAGGGGAGGCATGCAGTTAGCAAGATCAGAAGAGCAGTTAGCATTAAAATAGCGGTAGAAGACAGCTAGAGATGCAACATTGCGGCGATGAGAGAGAGACTGAAGAGTCAGTTAGAGGAGAGGAGTTGATGAGACGAAAAGCTTTTGATTACATCCTGTTTACTACTACTACTACTACTACTACTACTACTACTACTACTACTACTACTACTACTCCTATTACTGCTACTATTACTACTACTACTCGCACATCCAAAAACAGGAAAAAAAATTCAAAGCCTCTACCATACAAGTCTTTGCTTGGTAAGGCATCTTCCTCTGAGGATGACAATGTGGACAACGATGGTAGTTCTAGTGACAACAGCATCAGTGTTGATGTAGATGAGTTTGGAATAAAACTATCCTGAGCCAGCTAAAGATAACTAGGTCGGAGTGAAGGTAAAGAAGCAGTAGGTATTAGGAAGGGGGAGGATCCATGGATCCTCCTTGAAAGATGGTTTCTGCAGAAGTCATCTTTTAAGGTGTAAATTGGATAGATACAATCTATTGACAATGTCCTTTGCAAAGAAGAGCGAAGGATTGTTTTACTTTCCTGAAACGGAGGACGTGGCATACTCTGTGCTCTGAAGTGAAATTATGGTTCTCGACAATCCCAAACCTGTATTTCAGAACCCCATGAGTGGATACTTTTTTCCCAGCTGATATAATGACCTCCATCACAGCATATTTTAGTGCAGACTAGTAAACAAACCCAGCATAGATAGCCTTGGCCACATGTCTCTCTTGCCTGTCTCTCTCCTTTAATGTGGCTTATGTTATGTTTTCCTTTGCTGCATGTCTCCCTGTAACCTAATATTTTTTGTACACCTACTGTATTCTTAGTATTAGGCCTAAAACAAAAGAACAGAGCTTTACTTTATTCCAGTTGAATTATGACCTATGCTCATGGTGCAGAAATGGAAGTGAATGTAATGTTACAATGCTTTCCTTATTTGCAAGCTTACAATAAGCGTTTTTTTTTTTTTTTTCTACAGAGATTTTCAGTTTAATGTGAGGAGAAATTAGGCCCAATAATATTTACTTTGTTATTTTTCCGAAATATTCATCCCATAGAAAATACCTGAGCTGTGTATTTTTCAAAAAAAAAAGTGTACACTTTTATGTTTTCACGAGTTATATTGTTCCAACAGTCAATATAATGATGAAAATAATGTTGTTGTTTGTTTTTAAGTTTTAAATGTGAAAGCATGTGCGGACACTGCACTTATTAAATTATCATCCATACTACTCACTGCAAAGTGTACTTTACGGATTATTTTTTTTTTTTCTATTAAAAAGTGAGTAACATCTTTCAGATTTTTTTTTTCTTTTCCGTAGACATGTAATGTACACCTCCTATCAGCATACAACTATTTAAATCCTAGTTAAAATCATAAATATTATGCACGATGTGTACCAAAAAGTATAATTATACATATTATAAATAAAAAAATAAATAAATAAATAAAGACTTGCGTCTTCATTGGACTAGGGTGCGTCTACTTAGGGTTTGGCAGTCATAAGGAGATCCACTTGAAATAAACCTCCTACCTCAGAAAATACATGAAATACACAAAAATATGACATATCTATTAAAAGCATAAGTATTTAGTAATATATAAAGCCAGTTTGAAATCAAAGAATGAACGAGCTTGACACAAAAATTTTTTTCCATGAAAATATTTGCACTTTTTGAGTCTGCATTGGGACTCATACCCTAATAATAATAATAATAATGATAATAATAATAATAATAATAATAATAATAATAATAATAATAATAATAATAATAATAATAATAATAATAATAATAATAATTATTATTATTATTATTATTATTATTATTATTATTATTATTATTATTATTATTATTATTATTATTATTATTATTATAATTATTATTATTATTATTATTATCATCATCATCATTATTATAACAATAATAATAATAATGATACGATTGTATAATCCTTTCGTCTGTTTCGTCACGTCAATATTCAACAGAAGCAAGAGATTGACATAACTAACTGATCGTAACAAAAAATAATTTCAGCCGAGAGTAAATCATCTGATCACAAAAAAAAAGAAAGAAAGAAAGAAAGAAAGAAAAAGAAAAAGAAAAAAAAAAAGTAATTTTATGACCGGATGACGAACCAGCAGTCACGGAGCGAATCACCTGCAGAAAACTTTTTTTTATTTTATATTCTTAAACACACAACCAAACAAAGAAGAGCTCTGTTAGAAAGGGAATCAAGGGAGGAAATTTTAACAAGAGATGATTCGTATTGAGGAGCCGTTACTAAGGATGTTTTCTGAGGCACTGAGCCAAGTGACGAAGTCGTCCACGACGTCCAGTCCACCTCTACCTCCAGGAGACACTGGTGAGTGTTCATTCTTTCCTTTGATAATCAGCCGTCAGCCTCCTCGGGGTTGGCTGCTGCGTAGTGTATTATACAGTGATACGTTGCCGGTGAGACTTCCTTTGGTGGTGTTTTTGTACCTTCACTTGGCTACACATCCCGGTGTTGTTATTGTTGTTACTCGTTTCTTAGTTGATCGGCTCGCCTGTCACCAGTCCTCTCTGTTAGTGCTTTAACTTTTTTTTTTTTTTTTCATTCCTAGTTGATTGGCTCAATTGTTTCCAGTCCTCTGTGTTAGTGATGTTTATTGGTTGGTTGCCCTGCCTATAATTGCCTCCAGTCCTATGTATTAACTAATTTCTTCGTGAGTGATTGGCTTACAATTGTCTCTCTTGGTTGATTGGCTTACCTGTCTCAGTTACTTTGTCTGCAATGTGTTCGTAACTACTTACGGATTATTGAAATAACCTTGGCCTATTAATTTCGAGACCGTAAGTATTCATTTCTTGCCAAAAGTATGATGCCTTTTCAAACCATGATTTAGATAAGAGGGTAGTGAATTTTAAAAAGGCAGTTGATCTAAACCTAACCAAGCCCTCGGATGAAGACGCTAAAAGTAATTTTCTATGTTGGCTAATAAAGTGAGTGAATGCTTACACATTAGTGGAATCTAAATTATTAAAGCACTGTATATTTACATATCATTGATTTCATGATTGTACAAACATTAGTACATTTGTGTGATGGACTGTTAGAGGGAAACTGAGTACTTGGCTGTAATTCTTGGATAATAATATCACAACAGTTCACCTGAGGGTTTACTCATTGTTTACATTCACTTGTCAAACCATGTATGTCACTTGTCTTTTATTTATTTTTGTATTTTTTTTTCAATGAGATATAATAGATTTTTATTTTTAATTAAATCTTTGAATTTTCCTGTGGAAATCACAATTTTAACCTAACTAACCCAAGTCTTTTCTGGCATTTAGTGACATGAGTTAACTTGAAATTACTGTTAGCAAGGGATAGGCGTGTGTCTGACCACCTCCCACATGCCTTAATTTGGGGTGCCTGAAGATTGAATTTCCTTTCTCTCTCTCTCTCTCTCTCTCTCTCTCTCTCTCTCTCTCTCTCTCTCTCTCTCTCTCTCTCTCTCTCTCTCTCTCTCTCTCTCTCTCTCTCTCTCTCTCTCTCTCTCTCTCTCTCTTGTGAAAACTTGCTGATGTGATATAATACAAGAAAACCATTTCGTATGAGAGTAGAAAGTAAGTTAAAGACACATATGGTAACATAAACACAAATATTTAGCATGAAACTGGAAACATGTCTGATGAACCTGACATATTTTGCTGCTCCTTCCTCATACACTGATAATTTTTCTCCACAAATCTTAAATAATAATCACAAATATTAAATGCTGTGGCACTTCTGGAATCTCTGCAGCCACCCTTCAGTATACTCAGTGATGCTCTGTACCAGACTCTATACAACACCTTAATTTGTACCATCATCATTATCACTCCTCTGCTGTGAAAACCACTGTATAATATCACAATCATGATCTTTCTATCTATCATTGTTTTTTGTATGCACATCTGTTTCTTTAAATCACTGTCAGTAAAGAATTTAAACTTTTCCCAGTGCTTTATATCATACTAAGCAATGCCATAAGCTTCACGAAGGTGATGAACAGAAACACTTGTCCAGATTTTGTAACTCTCCCTTTTTTCTTCTATTGTTATTGTGTTATTTTTGTGTTTTGTGCCACAATTTCAATTTTCTTCATTTTTGAAGTCATAGCTAGCATGAAGTAATGTTCACAAATAAAAAAAATTGGAGGTAAAAAATTTTCTGCTCAATGTTAGCCACACACACACACACACACACACACACACACACACACACACACACACACACACACACACACACACACACACACACACTCAAGCACACATACAGTGGTACCTTGGTATACATCATTAATCTGTTCAAGAACCTTGGACTTTACCAAACTGGACATGTATCAGAAAAGTTTTTCCCATAAGAAATAAAGGGAAAATTATTAATCCATCTCCATGAAAAAAATCCTATTGTTGTTGGCATATTATACAGTACATTGATGGGGTTGTATGAAATAGTTTAAACACTGCTGAATACTAAAATACATGCTGTATTTGTTGGCATATAAGGGAGGAGGCAGTAAACACCTGCCAAAACGATAATTACTCCCAGTGAGGTCTAAAGCACTGTTCAGGGGGTGCTGTGAACTTATCATTAAACCCAGCTGTGACCCCACTGAACATTTCCCTTTGTGTCTCACAACACAAGGGGGCAGTCACAGCCTGCCCTCTAAAGACAACTCTCTTCCTCCACACAAAATTACAAGCACCTAATAACACACACACCCTTCATTTAAAATTTTCAAAATTATCATGGTGACTCCTACACCAGCCTCAGAGTCCCCATCTGGGGAGGGGACCATAAATGTCCCCAGGTCGGACTGCCTTTCTGTCAACGACTGTAAGTGTCTTGATACCCCCCTCAACTTTTTCTTCATTAACTTCTGCAACATTTGCAGTCTAAAATCTAATTTTCAATCTGTAGAACACCACCTATCCTTTCCTAAACCTCATCTTCTTTTCTTCACTGAAACTCAGGTGCCTGAGGCAACTGACAGTAGCCCCTTTTCTGTTCCCTCCTACTTCCTCTATCCTCATTTTTTATCCAAAGCTGGATGTTGCATTTATGTGGGCAATGACTTAACCTGCTCTCGTGCCCACGCTCTTGAATCTTGTGAGTTTTCCACCATCTGGCTACAACTACAGAGTCACTCTCAAACTAAATTTATCTGTGCTGTATACCTCTCACCTAACTCCTCTGACTATAAGAAATTCTTTGACTACATAACTTCCAAAGTGGAAAACATTCTGACCCTGTTCCCTTTTGCAGAGATCTCCATTCCTGAAGACTTCAGTGTTCACCACCAGCTTTGGCTTTCCTCTCCCTTCACTGACCATCCTGGTGAACTAGCTATCAATTTTGTTATCCTACATGACCTAGAGGAATTGGTGCACCACCCTACTCGTATATTCTCGACCTAAACCTTCCAAATCTTGGTTTAACACAGCTTGTTCTCGTGCTATACATGATAGAGAGGTGGCCCACAAAAGGTATTTAAGCCTTCCATCACCAGAATCTCATGCACTTTTATATTTCTGCCCGGAACCATGCCAAGTCTGTTCTCCAACTAGTTAAAAACTCCTTCATTGACAGAAAGTGTCAAAATCTTTCAAGATCTAACTCCCCTCGTGACTTCTGGCATCTAGCCAAAAATATCTCCAATAACTTTGCTTCTTCTTTCCCTCCTTTATTTCAACCACATGGCACCAATGCTATCACATCTATTTCTAAAGCTGAACTCTTCGCTCAAATCTTTGCTAAAAACTCTACCTTGGACGATTCTGGGCTTTTCCTCCGTCTCCTTCACCATCTGACTACTTCATGCTACCTATTAAAATTCTTTGCAAGGATGTTTTCTACCATTCCTTCTTGCTGGAAGTTTGCCTACATTCAGCCTGTTCCTTAAAAAGGTGACTGTTTTAATCCCTCAAACTACCGTCCTATTGCTTTAATTTCCTGCCTATCTAAAAGTTTTTTAATCTATCCTCAACAGGAAGATTCTTAAACTATCACTTCACAACCTTCTATCTGATCGCCGGTATGGGTTCTGTCAAGGCCACTCTACTGGTGATCTTCTGGCTTTCCTTAATGAGTCTTGGTCATCCTCTTTTAGAGATTTTGGTGAAACTTTTGCTGTTGCCTTGGACATATCAAAAGCTTTTGATAGAGTCTGGCACAAAGCTTTGATTTCCAAACTACCCTCCTACGGCTTCTATCCTCTCTGTAACTTCATCTCAAGTTTCCTTTCTGACCGTTCTATTGCTGCTGTGGTAGATGGTCACTGTTCTCCTAAATCTATTAACAGTGGTGTTCCTCAGGGTTCTGTCCTGTCACCCACTCTCTTCTTATTATTCATTAATGATCTTCTAAACCAAACTTCTTGTCCTATCCACTCCTATGCTGATGATACCACCCTACACTTTTCCATGTCTTTTTCATAGACGTCCAACCTTTCAGGAAGTAAACATTTCACGCAGGGAAGCCACAGAACGCTTGACTTCTTATCTTTTTAAGATTTCTGATCAGGGCAGAGCAAACTTGGTATTGTTCAATGCCTCAAAAACTGACTTCCTCCATCTATCAACTCGACACAACCATCCAGACAACTATCCCCTCTTCTTCAATGACACTCAACTGTCCCCCTCTTCTACATTGAACATCCTCAGTCTGTCCTTTACTTATAATCTGAACTGAAAACTTCACATCTCATCTCTAGCTAAAACAGCTTCTATGAAGTTAGGCGTTCTGAGACGTCTCCGCCAGTTTTTCTCAACCCCCCCAGCTGCTAACTCTGTACAAGGGTCTTATCCATCCATGTATGGAGTATGCTTCACATGTCTGGGGGGTTCCACTCATACTGCTCTTCTAGACAGGGTGGAATCAAAAGCTTTTCATCTCATCAACTCTCCTCTATGTGACTGTCTTCAGCCTCTCTCTCATCGCCGCAATGTTGCATCTCTAGCTGTTTTCTACCGCTATTTTCATGCTAACTGCTCTTCTGATCTTGCTCACTGCATGCCTCCCCTCGTCCCACGGCCTCGCTGCACAAGACTTTCTTCTTTCTCTCACCCCTATTCTGTCCACCTCTCTAACGCAAGAGTTAACCAGTATTCACAATCATTCATCCCTTTCTCTGGTAAACTCTGGAACTCTTGCCTGCTTCTGTATTTCCACCTTCCTATGACTTGAATTCCTTCAAGAGGGAGGTTTCAAGACACTTATCCTTCAATTTTTGACTACCGCTTTGGACCCTTTTTATGGGACTGGCATTTCAGTTGGCCTTTTTTTTTTTTTTTTTTGATTGGATTTTGTTGCCCTTGGTCAGTGTCTCTCCTACATAAAAAGAAATAAAAAAAAACTCCATTTCAGCAGGGCATATTCAGAAAAAAAATGTATTTAAGCATATAATGTTTAAAGAAAGCTGGTGGCACATCTGAATAAAAAGCAAGCAATCACAATAGTAAAAAATATCCTACATGATTGCAGTAATAAAACAGAGGCAGTGGCCTAGTCATGGAGGCAAGGCAAAGAATGCAGCCCAGCTTCTGAGATGTCAACAACAGACTTGGTGCATCACTGAACAGGGCTGCATTTTCATTTCCAACATTTCCTTACGTGATATTATGGTTAAAAATACGATATAGCAGCCTTACCTATAATATGGTGGTGTAAATCTTTGGGTGTACGTGTGAAGGAAATTTCAGAATTAAATCTATGGGAGGCCTCATATTCACATAAATGATACAGGGTAATATTTTGAGTCATTTTAATGACAAAAGGTACATTTTATTTGCTGTCAGGTATGGTAAATACAAAAACAATTAGATGAAATAAATGAAAATTTAAGCTCACTTTACCTTGCTGAGAAGAATCAAGTGTCTACTAGGATAGTGCTGAGAAAGGAGATGTTATTGTTTGGAAGGAAGAAAGGTTTAGAAGGTGGAAGTCCCACCAACCTGGCAACACTGCTCGTGGGCAGTCATGACTGTCTCAAGAGAGATAAACAAGGGTAGCGTGCAGTGTCATGACTCATTTTGACCCATACAAGTTCTAGCTTACAAGTTATATTCAAACAAAGGTCAAGTACCAAGCAAATTTTTTCGCATCCAAACATCGCATCCAAAACCAAGTTGGACTTCTTCCAAGGCAGATGTATACCGAGGTACCACTGTACAACATTGGGGTTCTTGAATGAACTGGTGGTGTGGTGCAGAATTGTTCCCATCATCAAAATTCCTCTTGTGTTTACTTTCTCTATTTTCTCTTAACATTCCACATGCAGAGAACAGTAATTTGTCAATACAGTAATTCACCAATTTAACAAATTGAGGTTTACTGTATTTTTGGGTTTAACTTATTACAAAAATCAGTTTGTGAGTAATTGCATCTGGATTGTCAAAATTTCAGAAATTTTGAATGATGCATTGGGTGGATAGATTGTATAGGCAGCTCATAGTTCATTACAAGGCCTCATTCTGGCAAGAAGTGTCCACACGTTTGCAGGATTATTGCCTATTGTGTGTTGTATACACGTATGTAGCTATGCAGTGCATGTATGCATGTAGGTGTATGTACAGGGTGTCCCACAAGTTACGGTATGTGATAGTTCAAGTAACTTTAAGTCAAAAATACTCTCCACACATATGCTGTGTTTTTTTTTTGGGGGGGAAAAAATTAGCATGTTTTGTTTATTTATTTATTTATTTATTTATTTATTTTATTTTACTTATTTTATTTTATTTTTTATGTAGGAGGGACACTGGCCAAAGGCAACAAAAATCTAATAAAAAAAAGCCCACTGAGATGCCAGTCCCAGTAAAGGATCCAAAGTGGTAGTCAAAAATTGACTTGAAACCTCCCTCTTGAAGGAATTCAAGTCATAGGAAGATGGATATATGGAAGCAGGCAGGGAGTTCCAGAGTTTACCAGAGAAAGGGATGACAGAATAGGGGTGAGAGAAAGAAGAAAGTCTTGTGCAGCAAGGCCGCTGGAGGAGGGGAGGCATGCAGTTAGCAAGATCAGAAGAGCAGCTAGTATGAAAATAGCGGTAGAAGACAGCTAGAGATGCAACAATGTGGCAATGAGAGAGAGGCTGAAGACAGTCACTTAGAGGAGAGGAGTTGATGAGGTGAAAAGCTTTTGATTCCACCCTGTTTAGAATAGTGATATGAGTGGAACCCCCCACCCCCCCCAAACATGTGAAGAATACTCCATACATGGATGGGTAAGGCTCCTGTACAGAGTTAGCAGCTGGGGGATGAGAAAAACTGGCAGAGACATCTCAGAATGCCCAACTTCATAGAAGCTGTTTTAGCAAGAGACAAGATGTGAAGTTTCCAGTTCAGATTATAAGTGATGGACAGACTGAGGATGTTCAGTGTAGAAGAGGAGGACAGCTGAGTGTCACTGAAGAAGAGGGGATAGTTGCCTGGAAGGTTGTGTCGAGTTGATAGATGGAGGAATTGAGTTTTTGAGGCATTGAACAATACCAAGTTTGCTCTGCCCCAATCAGAAATTTTTGAAAGATCAGAAGTCAGGCATTCTGTGGCTTCCCTGTATGAAATGTGTACTTCCTGAAGGGTTGGACATCTATGAAAAGACGTGGAAAAGTGAAGGGTGGTATCATCAGCAGAGAAATGGATAGGACAAGAAGTTTGGTTAAGTAGATCATTGATGAATAATAGGAAGAGAGTGGGTGACAGAACAGAACCCTGAAGAACACCACTGTTAATAGATTTAGAAGAACAGTGACCATCTACCACAGCAGCAATAGAACGGTCAGAAAGGAAACTTTAGATGAAGTTACAAAGAGAAGAATAGAAGCCGTACGAGGGTAGTTTGGAAATCAAAGCTTTGTGTCAGACTCTATCAAAAGCTTTTGATATATCCTAGGCAACTGGAAAAGTTTCACCAAAATCTCTAAAAGAGGATGACCTAGACTAAGTAAGGAAAGCCAGAAGATCACCAGTAGAGCGGCCTTGACGCAACCCATACTGGCGATCAGACAGAAGGTTGTGAAGTGATAGATGTTTAAGAATCTTCCTGTTGAGGATAGATTTAAAAACTTTAGATAGGCAGGAAATTAAAGCAATAGGACAGTAGTTTGAGGGGTTAGAACTGTCACCCTTTTTAGGAACAGGCTGAATGTAGGCAAACTTCCAGCAACAAGGAAAGGTAGATGTTGACAGACAGAGCTGAAAGAGTTTGACTAGGCAAGGTGAAAGCACGGAGGCACAGTTTCAAAGAACAATAGGAGGGACCCCATCAGGTCCATAAGCCTTCCGAAGGTTTAGGCCAGCGAGGGCATGGAAAACATCCTTGCGAAGAATTTTAATAGGTAGCTTGAAGTAGTCAGAGGGTGGAGGAGAGGGAGGAATAAGCCCTAAATCATCCAAGGTAGAGTTTTAGCAAAGGTTTGAGCAAAGAGTTCAGCTTTATAGATAGATGTGATAGCAGTGGTGCCATCTGGTTGAAATATAGAAGGGAAGGAAGAAGCAAAGGACCTGAGTGGGCCTCCACCTCCTTCCTTCCCTCCTCGGCTCGCTACATACTTGAGTGGCGCTGTGCGGCATTAAGTGATAATTTTTTTATGTACAATTTACACAGTTAAATCCTTACAGGAAACAATTAGCAAATCACAAATTAAATTTTTTGTATGTGTTAGTGAAGAAAATGTACAGGTAACACAGCAATACAGTCGTCCTTCAGTGCTATTCACCAGCTTCATGATGACTACCCGGTGTTCCCACTACTCTTGTAAATGTCCCTTTCGATTATTTGGTATCCTTTCTAAGTGATGTTAAATTGTGCCGTTCCTTGAATTTTGTCCCTTTATTTATTTGTGTATTTGTGTTTGTATTCTTGTACTGATGGTGGGGCTTCATATTGTCATCTGGAAAATACCATTTTGAGCTGCTCCAGTATGTACAGCTGCTGCAGAAGTACTGGGGAATCATCCTCTTTCACGGAGATCCTGACACACACTGTAAAATACTATGCTGTCTGGGTGTCTTCTGTCTGAGTACCTGCATCTGTAGTGTGTCAGAATGTCAACTGGGTTCAGGGACTAACATTTGCAATGATTTGTCATGTATGTCTAAAAAGTGGCACTCAGTAACCACTGTATTGCTGTATTATCTGTACATTTTCTTTACTGACACATACAGAAATTTAATTTGTCATTTGCTGTTTCCTGTAACTTTTTTTTTGTAGGAGGGACACTGGCCAAGGGCAACAAAAATCCAATAAAAAAAAAAACCCCACTGAGATGGCAGTCCCAGAGAAAGGTCCAAAGTGGTAGTCAAAAATTGAAGGATAAGTGTCTTGAAACCTCATTCTTGAAGTAATTCAAGTCATAAGAAGATGGAAATACAGAAGCAGGCAGGGAGTTCCAGAGTTTACCAGAGAAAGGGATGAATGACTGAGAATACTGGTTAACTCTTGCATTAGAGAGGTGGACA
The DNA here is from genome assembly GCF_035594125.1 of Scylla paramamosain. Taxonomy (NCBI): domain Eukaryota; kingdom Metazoa; phylum Arthropoda; class Malacostraca; order Decapoda; family Portunidae; genus Scylla; species Scylla paramamosain. The sequence continues at coordinate 6,876,774 of NC_087180.1, forward strand.
GGATAAGGGTGAGAGAAAGAAGAAAGTCTTGTGCAGCAAGGCTGCAGGAGGAGGGGAGGCATGCAGTTAGCAAGATCAGAAGAGCAGTTAGCATGAAAATAGCAGTAAAAGACAGCTAGAGATGCAACATTGCGGCGATGAGAGAGAGGATAAAGACAGTCAGTTAGAGGAGAGGAGTTGATGAGATGAAAAGCTTTTGATTCCTCCCTGTCTAGAGGAGCAGTATGAGCGGAGCTCCCCCAGACATGTGAAGCATACTCCATACATGGATGGATAAGGCCCTTGTACAGAGTTAGCAGCTGGGGGAGGGGTGAGAAAAACTGGCAGAGACGTCTCAGAATGCCTAACTTCATAGAAGCTGTTTTAGCTAGAGATGAGATGTGAAGTTTCCAGTTCAGATTATAAGTAAAGGACTGACAGTGTAGAAGAGGGGGACAGTTGAGTATCACTGAAGAAGAGGGAATAGTTGTCTGGAAGGTTGTGTCGAGTTAATAGATGGAGGAATTGAGTTTTTGAGGCATTGAACAATACCAAGTTTGCTCTGCCCCAGTCAGAAATTTTAAAAAGATTGGAATTCAGGCCGTTCTGTGGCTTCCTTGCGTGATATGTTTACTTCCTGAATGGTTGGATGTCATTGAAAAGACGTGGAAAAGTGCAGGGTGGTATCATCAGCGTAGGAGTGGATAGGACAAGAAATTTGCTTTAGAAGGTCATTGATGAATAATAAGAGGAGAGTGGGTGACAGGACAGAACTCTGAGGAACACCACTGTTAATAGATTTAGGAGAAGAACAATGACCATCTACCACAGCAGCAATAGAATGGTCAGAAAGGAAACTTGAGATAAAGTTACAGAGAGAAGGATAGAAGCTGTAGGAGGGTAGTTTGGAAATCAAAGCTTTGTGCCAGACTCAATCAAAAGCTTTTGATATGTCCAAGGCAACAGCAAAAGTTTCACCAAAATTTCTAAAAGAGGATGATCAAGACTCAGTAAGGAAAGCCAGAAGATCACCAGTAGATCAGCCTTGACAGAAACCATACTGGCAATCAGATAGAAAGTTCTGAAGTGATACATGTTTAAGAATCTTCCTGTTGAGGATAGGTTCAAAAATTTTAGGTAGGCAGGAAATTAAAGCAATAGGATGGTAGTTTGAGGGATTAGAATGGTTACCCTTTATAGGAACAGGCTGAATGTAAGCAAACATCCAGCAAGAAGGAAAGGTAGATGTTGACAGAGAGCTGAAAGTGTTTGACTAGGAAAGGTGCAAACATGGAGGCACAGTTTTGGAGAACAGTAGAAGGGAACCCATCAGGTCTATAAGCCTTCCAAGGGTTTAGGCCAGCGAGGGCATGTAAAACATCATTGCGAAGAATTTTAAGTAGCATGAAGTAGTCAGAGGATGGAGGAGAGGGAAGAACAAGCCCAGAATCATCCAAGGTAGAGTTTTTAGCAAAGGTTTGAGTGAAGAGTTCAGCTTTGGAAATAGATGTGATATCAGTGGTGCCATCTGGCTGAAATAAAGGAGGGAAAGAAGAAGAAGCAAAGTTATTAGAGATATTTTTGGCTAGATGCCAGAAGTCACGAGGAGAGTTAGGTCTTGAAAGATTTTGACACTTTCTGTTAATGAAGGAGTTTTTAGCTAGTTGGAGAACAGACTTGGCATAATTCCGGGCAGAAATATAAAGTGCATGAGATTCTGGTGATGGAAGGCTTAAGTACCTTTTGTGGGCCACCTCTCTATCATGTATAGCACGAGAACAAGCTGTGTTAAACCAAGGTTTGGAAGGTTTAGGTTGAGAAAAAGAGTGAGGAATGTATACCTCCATGCCCAACACTATCACCTCTGTTATGCGCTCAGCACATAAAGACGGGTCTCTGACACGAAAGCAGTAGTCATTCCAAGGAAAATCAGCAAAATACCTCCTCAGGTCCCCCAACTAGCAGAGGCAAAACCCCAGAGGCACCTTTGCTTAGGGGAATCCTGAGGAGGGATTGGAGCGATAGGACAAGATACAGATATGAGATTGTGATTGGAGGAGCCCAATGGAGAAGAAAGGGTGACAGCATAAGCAGGAGGATTAGAGGTCAGTAAAGGTAAAAAATGTTGGGCGTATCTCCAAGACGGTCAGGAATACGAGTAGGGTGTTGCACCAGTTGCTCTTGGTTGTGGAGGATAGCAAAGTTGAAGGCTAGTTCAGTAGGATGGTCAGTGAAGGGAAAGGAAAGCCAAAGCTGGTGGTGAACATTGAAGTCTCCAAGAATGGAGATCTCTACAAAAGGGAAGAGAGTCAGAATGTGCTCCACTTTGGAAGTTAAGTAGTCAAAGAAGTTAGATTACATAGATTATACTCAAAAAAAATTATCTCCTAATGCTGTGTGGCGCCACTGAAGTACATAGCAAGCTGAGAAGGGAAGGAGGCAGAGGTCCATCCAGGCAAGCAGTTCCCGCAACACACAACTTAAACATTAATTTCTCACAAAATAAAGCAAAACGCAACATATGTGTATAGAGTATTTTCAACTTGGAATTATTTGAACTATCAACACTCAAAGTATGTACCTAAACTTGCGGGACACCATGTATACATCAGTATACGTATACACTGATTTAATAGAGGTTTCATTTTAATGGTGTGGTTCTACACACTTTTATATGTTAAATTGCTAAGTTACTGTATACTGAACTCCACAGATGTTGTTAATGCATAAAATCTATTATAAAACTTGCACATATAGTATGTTTTGGTGCTCCATTATTACTTTTGTTTTCTGACCTAACATATTCCACAGACAACAGAATGATAGCAATTTCCCAGTATAACTCTATACAAATGTTGTTAATGTGTAAAATGCACAAAATACCTGGTAGATGTTTTGATGCTCATGTTTCATCATAGTGCACATACACAAAGGTGTTTGACAAAAGAGGGGGATGGGAATTCACAAAACAGCCATATCATGCTGTGATTGCAGTGTAGACTGCAGCCACTCGCAGTGAACCAATCATACAGCCATAGCATATTTATAAGATAGAGAATATAGTAGGGATGTATTGGATGTCCACATCCGTGTAGTTTTTGGCATCTGTATCCGCAGTTCTGATAGATTAGTCATCCTCATCTACATTTGTGATGAAATAAATATCCACATCTGCACCACACAGAGGATGTGGTGGATACATTTTATACATTACAGACTACACAGTACAGTGCTTGTAAAGTTGAAGAAAATTAATTAATACATGTTTACTTGATTATCTACTAAATTTTGAGAGAGAGAGAGAGAGAGAGAGAGAGAGAGAGAGAGAGAGAGAGAGAGAGAGAGAAATGTACTGTATGGGTGTATGTAAACAATATATACATGCATTATGCATGTATGTGTATGTAGACCCTATTCACTCTTATCTTAAACATCACAAGAAAAATTTCAGTGTTTCATCCTTAACTATCTATATTATGTAATTATGCAAAAATAAGACTGAAAAATATGAACTGGCAGTGCTGAGCACTTATCACAATGGCCATCTGACAAGAATTGGTACTATATGAGGATTTTATACCAAAATCCTGAGCTCATCCGTATCTGTGAGGATATCATAGTTTGATATCTGCATTCACATCTGCTGTTTGGTAGAAATTGATAGCCACATCCATATCCACATTCACAAAATATGTACATATGACATCCTTCTCATACACATCCACATCCATGGATCTCTGAATTCTGACATCCAATGCATTTCTAGAATATAGCCAGCTGAAAATGTGCCAGATTAATGGATGATTGATAATCAGCCTATATAAGCTAAAGTACCTATTACCAAGTAAAATCAAGATATTATAGCTGTACACATCTAAACCTATTAGAAAAAAAGTTTCAATATTGAGCTTAAGCTCTCTTGGACATCCCCATAGTCATGCAAATAGTTGTGCATCAGTCTGTTTCCCATGTCATGCACATCCCAAAAATCCTCCTAACTATTGCAGGCACATATTTGTTGGTCATTAGACACCAAAGGATTTTCAAACCTAATTCTAACCATACTTTATAACCTTTTAACCTAAACATGGATCTTCATCCCAAATAGACCTCCCCAGTCGCATTAACTGCCAATTAATAAGGCATTATTTTGTTAGTGTAGTGCTGCCTAGGGTTAGTGTTCCACAGATCTTATCCTATAAGTAGTACCATGCTTGGGTATTAAGGGAGTGGATGGCAAAAAATTATGATTTTTCAACCCAGACCTCGACTTTTTAACAGCATAGTCCCCTTTGAGGTGTCTGTTGTTTCCTGTGAAAATGGGAAACTAATAGCATCATCCCTTATATGTTTAAATTGCCTTTGTTTACAGTTATTTAAAGGGATTTAAATGCTGTACTACATGCTAGGCCACATGTTTTTTTTTAGAAATTCATGATTTTTAAGCTTTTTAAGTTTTATTTGGTGTTTTTACCATGTTTGTGAATGTCTGTATGGCAACAATGGTACAGAAGAGCAGGAGGTGGAGCTCTGAGCCACCACACCATGACAGGTTCAACCATCTCAGTGTCTACCAAGATGTTAAAGAGAGGTACACATGCTCAGCTGTTTAGCACCTCACCCCATTTTTCTTGGCTTTTTTTTGCCCATTCACAAGTTTGGAAGCAATCATCATTCAGAGGCATAGCTTCCATGACTTGAGGCAGTAGAGAAAAGAAAGGAGGAGGCAGTAGACACCTGCCGAAACGATGATTACTCCCAGTGAGGTCTAAAGCACTGTTCAGGGGGTGCTGTGAACTTATCATTAAACCCAGCTGTGACCTCACTGAACATTTCCCTTTGTGTCTCACAACACAAGGGGGCAGTCACAGCCTGCCCTCTAAAGACAACTCTCTTCCTCCACACAAAATTACAAGCACCTAATAACACACACACCCTTCATTTAAATATTTCAAAATTATCATGGTGACTCCTACACCAGCCTCGGAGTCCCCATCTGGGGAGGGGACCATAAATGTCCCCAGGTCGGACTGCCATTCTGTCAGTGACCATAAGTGTCTTGATACCCCCCTCAACTTTTTCTTCATTAACTTCTGCAGCATTCGCAGTCTAAGATCTAATTTTCAATCTAGAACACCACCTCTCCTCTTCTAAACCTCATCTTCTTTTCCTCACTGAAACTCAGGTGTCTGAGGCAACTGACAGTAGCCTCTTTTCTGTTCCCTCCTACTTTCTCTATCCTCATTTTTTATCCAAAGCTGGATGTTGCGTTTATGTCTGCAGTGACTTAACCTGCTCTCGTGCCCACGCTCTTGAATCTTGCGAGTTTTCCACCATCTGGCTATGACTACAGAGTCACTCTCAAACTAAATTTATCTGTGCTGTATACCTCTCACCTAACTCACCTAACTCCTGTCCTAAAAAGGGTGACTGTTCTAATCCCTCAAACTACCATCCTATTGCTTTAATTTCCTGCCTATCTAAAGTTTTTGAATCTGTCCTCAACAGGAAGATTCTTAAACATCTATCACTTCACAACCTTCTATCTGATTGCCAGTATGGGTTCCGTCAAGGCTGCTCTACTGGTGATCTTCTGGCTTTCCTTACTGAGTCTTGGTCATCCTCTTTTAGAGATTTTGGTGAAACTTTTGCTGTTGCCTTGGACATATCAAAAGCTTTTGATAAAGTCTGGCACAAAGCTTTGATTTCCAAACTACCCTCCTACGGTTTCTATCCTTCTTTCTGTAACTTCATCTCAAGTTTCCTTTCTGACTGTTCTATTGCTGCTGTGGTAGACGGTCACTGTTCTTCTCCTAAATCTATTAACATTGGTGTTTCTCAGGGTTCTGTCCTGTCACCCACTCTCTTATTATTATTCATTAATGATAAACCAGACTTCTTGTCTTATCCACTCCTACGCTGATGATACCACCCTGCACTTTTCCACGTCTTTTTCATAGACGTCCAACCCTTCAGGAGGTAAACATATCATGCAGGGAAGCCACAGAACGCTTGACTTCTGATCTTTCTAAAATTTCTGATTGGGGCAGAGCAAACTTGGTATTGTTCAATGCCTCAAAAACTCAATTCCTCCATCTATCAACTCTAAACAACCTTCCAGACAACTATCCCCTCTTCTTCAATGACACTCAACTATCCCCCTCTTCTACACTGAACATCCTCGGTCTGTCCTTTACTTATAATCTGAACTGGAAACTTCACATCTCATCTCTAGCTAAAACAGCTTCTATGAAGTTAGGCGTTCTGAGACGTCTCTGCCAGTTTTTCTCACCCCCCCCAGCTGCTAACTCTGTACAAAGGCCTTATCCGTCCATATATGGAGTATGCTTCACATGTCTGGGGGATTCCACTCATACTGCTCTTCTAGACAGGGTGGAATCAAAAGCTTTTCATCTCATCAACTCCTCTCCTCTAACTGACTGTCTTCAGCCTCTCTCTCACCGCTGCAATGTTGCATATCTAGCTGTCTTCTACCGTTATTTCCATGCTAGCTGCTCTTCTGATCTTGCGAACTGCATGCCTCCCCTCCTTCCACAGCCTCGCTGCACAAGACTTTCTTCTTTCTCTCACCCCTATTCTGTCCACCTCTCTAACACAAGAGTTAACCAGTATTCTCAATCATTCATCCCTTTCTCTGGTAAACTCTGGAACTCCCTGCCTGCTTCTGTATTTCCACCTTCCTATGACTTGAATTGCTTCAAGAGGGAGGTTTCAAGACACTTATTCACCAATTTTTGACCACTGCTTTGACCCTTTTATGGGACTGGCATTTCAGTGGGCATATTTTTTTTATTGGATTTTTGTTGCCCTTGGCCAGTGTCCTTCCTACATAAAAAAAAAAAATACTTTTCAGAAGAAAACAGCTTGTATCTCAAAACTTGTATTTTCCACATTTCAAGTGCAATTTCTCTGTTTACTTACAAGGTAATACAGATATAAAGGCATCTTCAGAAAGAGGAAAGAAAGGCTTTTTTATCTACCAAAGACATATTTCCCCCCCAAAAAATGTTCATATATATATATATATATATATATATATATATATATATATATATATATATATATATATATATATATATATATATATATATATATATATTTTTTTTTTTTTTTTTTTTTTTTTTTTTTGTCATCAAAATTTGTTTCTGTCTTATTTCTACATGAAATGTCTTATCAAAAATCCATCTCTGGCGAAATGAAGATATACGTATGTGTATTATGGAGAATGATTTTCAAAACAGTTGAAAAACAAATGAGAAATTCAAGTAATACTGATGCCGTTTTTTTACATTTTCAGTGTCATATATTTGTATAATGAGCGTATCTCAATGAAAGATGGGGATTTGATGTTTTGCATACTAAGATACTTGGACACCAAAAATCATGTTTATCAGAAAAGAATTAATATCACCTCTAAGAGTAACAGGCTTTCACTCCCCTTAAATTGGTTAAGGTCAGATTCATTTAAACTAATTTTTATTTATTTATTTATTTATTTATTATTTATTTTTTTTTATTTACTTCCATCAACTATAATTTCTTCTTTCAGGTGATAGTCATGGCTTCCTCCAGCACAGGTGAGGGAACCAGCTCCAGCAGCATGTCTCAGTCACAGATAGCTCAACGCACATGGGAGATGGCAAACAACATGGAGGCCGTCAATTCTGCTGATGAAATTTACCAGTATGATGGTAAACAACAGCAGGATATTCTCCAAGCTAAACCGTGGGAGAAAGAGTGAGTTGCCTTTATTGTTTGTGGTTTAGCAAATCATAACTAGATGGTGGCAGGTGTCTTTCTGAACATAAGGTTGGTGTCTTCTTTCATACCATATGCTGTATCTTACATTCTTTATCTTATTTATGGTATTCATTGGTGATGCTGGATTAGAATTTTATTCACTGGTGATGCTGGGTTAGTAACCCACTCATCCTTGCCTATTTTTCCTGTGGCTGAAAGTGCTTGAGCTATTGTCCATGTGGCTGCAGTCTGTGAACTGCCAAGTCTGTGTTTTGGGATGTGATGCATTTTAGTGACTAGAAAATATGCTAATGTGACGGTGCCTCAAAGTCATCACTAGCACATTTTCTGTCAGTCTTCTTCATCAACTCTGGGTTCTGTCAACTTTTCCATTACCTTTTTCCATTTGCATCTTCAAACAGAAGTGATCGCCTTCATGGAATAGGGTTATTGTCAACTTTTGCTGTCAAATGAAAATCCATTGTTTATGATATAAAGATATGCTAAGTAAACCTTAATGTTTTTTTTCTTTCAGCTTGAATAGATTTTAAATAAAGAAGAATATAAAGTTGTTTCATTTGTGGATATATAACCGCAAACAGTGGGTCATATGACTTGATATATGTTTACACTTTTTGAAGGTTTCTGCTTCTCTACTCCTGCACATTGGACACCATTTAAGCTCATTTGGCTCATCTATGATTTACAAAACTTGTAATAAAGTGCAAAGCAGCAACTGATTGCCTGTGTGTTAAAGGAGCCATGTTTGTTTACTGTCAACAAAAGTACAGGCAAACAGCTGTGCAAGTGTGATGAGGCACACTCTAGAAATTGTTGATTTTCAGAGTTGATGAAAAAAGTTGACAGAAAATGTGCTTGTGTGATGGCACCTTAAAACAATCTAAACCTGAGAATTGCCTTTTTTTTTTTTTTTTTTTTTTTTTATATGAAATTACTGGTTCTGCTATATTCTTGACTTGTAAAGAGAGTATGGATTGAGAAAATCAGATCCTTATATATATATATATATATATATATATATATATATATATATATATATATATATATATATATATATATATATATATATATATATATATATATATATACATTCTTTCTGTTGAGTGATTTTTAAGAAACTTTTTGAGGGCTTGTGTGGAAGTGTTGCCTTCTGATGTCTATGGATGAAACAAAAAAAAGTTCAAAATAATGGCTCAAAATCTGAGTGGGATGAAGTAATTAGTAGTGTCACAGTGATCAGTTTTAGGACTATTATTACTTTTATTATACATAATGATCTTGGTTAGTGACAATGTTACTAAATTTGTGGACAACACAAAGTTTAGTGGAATAATTAGGTATTGTTTTGCAGACAGACTTAGATAAGATGAACAACTAGACAGATACGAGTAGATGGCAAATGCAACTTTATGTAAGCAAATGTAAAGTACTTAGCATAGATAGAGGAAACCCACACATTATGTACACAGTAAAGAGTTAGACTAGTAAGATCAGAGAACAAAAAAGGCTTAAGATTTATAGTTTGCTATATACTATATGTTATATTTGGTGCTGGTCAGACCTCATCTAGATTATGTTCTGCAGTTCTGGTCCCCATATTACAGGATGGATATAGATCTAATAGTTTTTAGAGAGTAGAATGACCAGAAGGATACTGTGGATGAGGAGTATTCATTATGAAAGACTGAAGCTTTTAAATTTACATTCCTTAAAGAGGCATAGGTTAAGAAGGGACATAATAGAAGCCTGAGTGATGTAGGGAATATAACAAGGGTGACAAAAGCAAAACTTCCAGGGTCATTTGTGAGGATAGGACAAGAAATAGTGGGTTCAAGCTTGAAAGGATATAAAATAAAGCTGGGAAGGAATTGGTTCTTAAACAGAGTGGTAGATGAGGTTGCTGAGTCATTAGGGAGCTTTTGAAATTTATAGATGAGCCTGATTGGTAGAAATATTTCATACAGGGACTGCCGCTTTTAGGCCTGACAGCTTCTTCCAGCTTCTCTTATTTTCTTGTGTTCTTATGTTGTTAGGTGATTTGAGGATTGATATATGAATGTGTTGTTACAATGGCATATATTTAGCGAACACATGAGCATGCTGTGTGTATGAGGTAGCCTCATATGAGTACTTATGTGAGTACATATGAGTACAAGTGTGAATGACTTAGCTAGTGCTGTTGTGTGTCTTGTTCAGTTGTTCAGAGGCTGTCACCATTATCTACAATGCTAATGGAAAGAGAACTGACACAAGCCTATAGGTTGACCTCTGAGGCCCTGGGGTCATGAGGGTGTCCATGATCATGTGTGTGTGTGTGTGTGTGTGTGTGTGTGTGTGTGTGTGTGTGAGGGTTAGCTAACCATGGAATAATTGTTATATGGTACTGTTTAAATGTAGTTCTGTGAATGTAAGTGCATGTATTGTATAAGTACCAATTATCCTCACCAGTATTGATAATCTTCATGACTCGTACTTATATCTTGCAAGCTAGAATACATGTAGTTAAGTGTCACCTGGCAGAGGTGGTGACATGGGAGGCAGGGTGTGAGGCACCCTATGACACTGAGGGACAGAGAAAGAGAGTATTGAGACTGCAGTGTGACAAGATGTGTGAGGAAGGAGACAAGGAAAAGTGAGTTGAGTCCTTGTGGGTAGAGCCTGCATGTGACTGACTGTGATGGTGCGAGTGCTTGCTGCCCCTGTACCTGCCTGTGTGTCGTCACTGTATTGCACGGTGACTTGTGTACTGTTGTGTAGTATATGGACATAAGGAGAAGTGTGTTTTCCTCTCCCTTGTCTGTGTGACTGTTCTCACTGAGAGGGACCAGGTGAGTCAGAACCATAGCTGTACCCAGCTGCCTAGGTAAAGTCCTTCTCCCTAACACACATTCCCTTCACTCTGCAATAGTGGGAGGTGCCCCTTGTCTGCTGGTGGGAGCACATTTCAATATATATATATATATATATATATATATATATATATATATATATATATATATATATATATATATATATATATATATATATATATATATATATATATATATATATATATATATATATATATATATATATATATATTTTTTTTTTTTTTTTTTTTTTTTTTTTTTTTTTTTAGGAAGTGATAAGAGACAAGGGTGTATGTCTTTGATGTTAAGTATTTCCATCCACTTCACATCTACCTAAAATACAACATAAAGAACTTGAGACCAGGGACAAGAATGCCTCTAATGTATGGCCCTGACCGTTTGAAGTTATCATTGACAATAGTTAATAGAATTACTGTATGTTGCTCACTGCTGAAGAATATGAATTTTCAATATAACTAATACCATGAGACGTGTTCCTCCATTTATGTTAACATTTGGGTTGAAAAAATTTGTACTTAATTTTTCATTCATGAAAATCTATTTTACTGTGCTCCAGGAGTGATTTTCAAAATGTATTATGGTCATACTACAACCAGCATTTCATTGTGTGGCTTAATGTTTCCCTATAGTCTTTGGTATGATTCAGGTAGAGAAAGAAAAAGAAGTCCTGATTAGCAAATATTGGTGCTCTGAGTTAAAAAAAAATATATATATATATAGGCTCTAAGATAAAAATTTTAATGGTTCTGACTGATCCTATCAGCTGATTGGAATGAGAAGGATGCTGCCGTGCAGTATTGGTGGGGAAACCTGTATGAGTGGAGTCTGCTAGTGGACAAAATTGGTACATTTTTTTCCACATTGGTCGTTTTTAGTTAAACAAAATTTGCTTTTTATTGGGCTAGTAGCTAAAATAAATAATGACAGTTATAAACACTAATATTTGCTTCTTTCAGCCCACACTTCTTCAAACAAATCAAGATATCAGCCCTGGCGCTGCTAAAGATGGTGATGCATGCCCGGTCTGGGGGCACTCTTGAGGTATGTTTCTCGTGTAGCTAACATTTCACTGCAGTAAAAAGTTTTCTAGGTTTTAACCCATATTTCATTTTAAAAGACAGGTTCCATGTTTGTGTCTTTGTAAAGTAATGGCTTTGTGTAAGTTGCTTACATATTGTCTTTGACAGGTTCCATGTTTGTGTCTTTGTAAAGTAATGGCAGTGTGTAAGTTGCTTATGTATTGTCTTTAACTGGCTTGCCTGTCTCCGGATTTCTAGTCCAACCTCAGAATATTAACTTTTGTTTAATTCTTGTGCTTTCTAAGCTCATCCAAGAATATGTTGCTATAAGTCTACTTTCAACATCCAGATGGTTTATGCTAGATGAAAACTGTTTCTTTACAAGTCCATAATAAGTTTTATAATTTGATAAAGGTGCATCAAATAGTGAGAGGCTTTTAGCAACATTGTGTACATTTTTTCCGTCTTTTGTTTCATATGCATTTTTCTCACAGGTGATGGGTCTGATGCTTGGAAAAGTGGATGGACCAACTATGATTGTCATGGATTCATTCGCACTGCCAGTTGAAGGAACAGAGACACGGGTCAATGCTCAGGCCCAAGCTTATGAATATATGACTGCCTATGTGGAAGCTGCCAAGCAGGTTTGTCTTGTAGTTTGGTTGGATTATTTTATAGTGGAGTTGTTTGTAGTATAATTGTGAATTGTGTTTGTAGTTATAGCACTCATGGGTTTTGAAATTGTATTGTTTTCAACAAGTATGTATGTTGAAGGAAGAAATTTTTTTGTATTAAATTACAGGTTGGACGCCAAGAAAATGTGATTGGTTGGTATCACAGCCATCCTGGGTATGGCTGTTGGCTGTCTGGCATTGATGTGTCTACACAGATGCTGAACCAAAACTACCAAGAACCTTTTGTAGCTATTGTTATTGATCCCATTCGCACCATAAGTTCAGGGAAGGTCAACATTGGAGCTTTCAGGACATACCCCAAGGCAAGATTCTTTGTTATTCAAATAGAGTATTGAAAATATTAGGAAAGTGATAAAACATTTTGATATCAGCAGAATTGATATGTCCTGTTAGACTGGATAACAGAATGAACACCTAAAAAATATTCACTAATGCTGAACTGTATGAAGTAATTTTTCCTCTTAATTTCTCCACGATAATGCCTCAGATTTATTTAATATACACAGACAGTACTTACAGGAGAATTTTACAATGAATTTTTAATAAAGCCATTTATTGTAACTACTAGGATTATGAGCATATTTGACATTAGCTGACATTTGATGACCTCCTTCAGGGTTACAAACCACCTGATGAAGGTCCCTCAGAATACCAAACAATCCCTCTCAACAAGATTGAAGACTTTGGTGTCCACTGTAAGCAGTATTATTCCTTAGATATCTCCTACTTCAAATCCTCTCTAGACAAAAAACTTTTGGATTCTCTTTGGAACAAATATTGGGTAAATACACTGAGCTCCTCATCACTCATAACGGTAAGTGCTTCTTTTATTTTAAATTTTTGTATTATGGATATCTATCCATGATACTAAATGTTTATTACTTCATCCACAAATTCCAAATTGGTCCAACATGCATACCAATACATATACGTATGTTTTCTCATTCTCAGCTTCCTTCCTTTTATGAAGTGTTCTGGTACTGCAGTTCCACTTTGTAATTGACATTTTCTTCCACAACTGTAGCATCATTTTTACTGTTTTTTATAAGTTCCCCATTTCTGTTTTGTGACAAAACCAACTCTAGGTGTCATTCCCTCTAACTGTTTATTAGGAGGCATTTATTCTTTCAGCATCTTTATAAAATTAAATGTGATAACATATTTCTTATGGGCTTAAAGAATTTTTCCAAATGTTTGTTTTCATCATTGCTCATATATTAAAGAAATACATAGTATTATGATGTATTTCACTCTCCTTTTCAGAATGCAGAGTACATGACAAGGCAGATATTTGACCTTAGCGACAAACTGGAGAATTCAGAAACTGCCCTTGGCCGAGCTGGTCTTTTTGGTTTGGATCCACAGGAAAAGAAGACTGAAGACAAGTTGAGTCGTGTTACCAGAGATTCTTGCAAGACCACCATGGAGGCACTGCATGGACTTATGGCACAGGTGGTCAAAGATCGCCTTTTCAATCAAATACCTCAAACGCAGGCACAGGATCCACCTCAAGCTTCGCAAGCACAAGCCTGAAGTGTTAAGATGTTACTCTTTATACTGAATCCTCTAATACAAATAGTGCAACACATGTGAGTATTTATATTGCATCTTAGCTTTTTCATTGAAAAAAGTTAATTTTCAGTTCAAAATTCTAAAATATATGGCTATAACATCTCCACAAGGACAAGGTCTAAATGAAATGAAGTATATGCACACACACACACACACACACACACTATAATGTTATCTATCTATCCATCTTTCTGATACCTCATTCCCTCCAGGAGCACCTCCAAAGAGGATGTCCATGTCGTATCCAAACATTCCCTTCTTACTTTTTTGAGACTTGACCTCTATTAACACCATGCTTGTCATAGTCTTTTCCTGGCACCCTATTACACTCATTCCCAAAAATTTTTAGCTTTATATAGAAGCACTGCCTTCCTCTACTTATGTGGTACTTCTTGTTTCCATGCCAGATCACATTAGAAGCATCCATTCTACCACCATTTCACCTACACTAATTCTGGGCCACCACATTTGGGATTATCAGCCTGGTATATAGTTTTGCCACACCAGCCTAGCTATTGCTCACTCTAGCTCCTTCCTACCAGCTCCTCTCTACATAAACACTTGTTCTCTGCTGCCATACTTAAACTAAGATACTGTTGTTTCCCCTTCTGCCCTCTCATTTATTAAATGGTGAAAATGCCTTTTCCATGCTTTCCACCTTTCTCCTTGCTACTAACAAGAACTCCATAATTTTTCAATATCCTCACCTTGCTCTCTATCTCCCCCTTCTTTCTAACTTCCTTCAAATTAATGTCTTATGGTTTTATTCACTTTTCACACTGAGCTTCCTGTCAAATTCTTCATTTACTTTGATCAGTTCCTTCTTTTCACTGTCCACTAATACACTCCCCTTACTCCAATCCCCAAGTTTTTTTTATATCATCCAACTACTTGTGCTGCAAGGATGTGAGTATATTAAGCACCACCTTTACACTTGATTCTTCTACAACTTTTGGACCAGCTTTTGTATTTTCATCTACTTTCTATTCTTCACATCTAGCCTTACACTAGCCACTGTCGTTCACATTTTCTCATTTCCATAGTTACCACATTGTGATCTGAACCATTAAACATTCCTTTTACAATCTTGGTATCCTCAATCAGGCTTTTCTCTTTCATTTTGTACCTGTGGTCATTTTGTTAGAAAATGATGTTTGCCTGAAACCCTTTTTCATTCATTTCATCTACTCCCCATTTTTCTTGCCACATCTGCTACTTTGCTCCCTTCTTATACATTTATCTCTCGTTAATTCTATCCTCCTGTTTCCAGTTTTCCCGAGGCACACATTTACATCATTCTAAAATTTTCTCTTTTCTTGGATTTACAGGTGCATACACACAAACCCAAGCATACTTAAATATCCCTGCTTTCCCTTCAGCCCAAATTTTTAGTTTCTTTCCAAAATACAGCTGCACCAACATTCCTCCAGCATCAGTGCCAACCCTCAGGGTGTACTAATGAGGTGCATCTTAAGGTAGAGGGTGGGGGATGGGGTGGGCTAGCACACTGTTCTATTAAAGGGTAAGTCCAGTTGCCAGCTTTTCCATACAATCCTGGCTTTTCATCCAGCAAAAGTTGCACCCAGGTTAAACCTCATTGATTATACAATACTGTCAGTGCTATAATTTAATCATGCAAATTGTATATTGGTGACCTTTGTTTTTGGTTGCATAAGTGCTCATCACTTTGTACAAGATGAAAAGAACTTTGTAATTAAAAGAAGAATCCAACGCAAAACTTTATTTATAATATAATCTTTAGAACAGACAGGATATATTACTACTACACTGGAATCCAAATGTTCCAGTAGATTAATCAAGGATGGTGAATCTTATAGTCTTCATTATGCAATAGTGTGTACATTTTATATTAATGGATCTGAGCTATTATTTGTATCTGACTATGAAATCTGTTATGACAATGAACATCTAATGTCATGAGATATTTCTTTACCTTTGAAGAAAAATTGCCATTAGTCTATATTTACTATTAGACCAAAACACAGCAATGTGTGTATACAAAGTGTTCCTATTGTTTTCTAACTTCTTCACTACAGGAATTATTGAAGCAGTTGTGCAGTAGGAACATCTTGTTAGTGGTTTTCAGTTTAATATCATAACAGATCAGCTTACTGCCTACTGGTCATGTATGAAAATATCAATTATTAACTTCGTCAATAAAAGGTGCATATACACAAAGAGTAAGTTTTACAATATGGTTAATACTCATAATTAATATAGTACCATTGTTCACTTTTGTCAAAAAAATATTAGTAATGTGGTCTCCCATCCCTTTGCCGATATGACCTGTTAGTGAAATGAATACTAATGTTGTCCACCTGGTAGGACATTCTTTTCTCAGTTTTCAGCTCATCCTGTAAAGTAAACAAATATTAAATAAATAGCACATTGCTAATGTACTGTCGTAGGTTTAAGTTGTCCTGCTTCATCGCCATGATGAATCATAACCAGCTCATGTTTGAAAGTTTGAACAACAGTGCATTGTGAAGAGGAGTGTGAGGTGCTGGTGTAGGTACAGGAAGGGTTTCTCCCTCCCATGCCAGCATCTCATACTTCTCTCTTCACAATGGACCATTGTTCAAACCTAAGTTGGTTACAATTCATCATGGTGATGAGGCAGGACACAACTTATGACTGCAACTGTATGTTGATGTGAGGGAAATATGCAATAGCAACAAATATCCAGAGAGAGATCTGGTGGCATTACAAACTGCATATGGGATTTTGATAATTAACTCATTCTTGCCACTCATGCTGTTTGCTGATCTATTTTTGGGTTATGCCTGTGGGCATGGCCAATGCTGCTCCTCCCTGCTCTGCTTTGCATTTCTATCTACCATATTTTTTCCTCCAATTACCATTTTCATATGACTTCAGTTTATATTAATAGTTTGAGTATTATGCTTCAACTTAAAATAATAATAAATTGAATCATAATATGACTTCCAATTAAATATAAATAAAAATACAAAATACTTAAAACACAATAATAATTTTCATGTATACTAAATACATGGAAATTATTAAATCAGTAATTTTGATTTGTAATGAAGCAAACAAAAGATGTATAGAATTCAGTAAACTTTAAGCATTATTACTAGTAATGTAATTATTAACGACATACTATTTAATATTAACTGAATTATTTAGCATTAGGAAATGGCAAAATATATACAGTAAACCCTTGTCATACTGCACTAATTGGGGCGAAGCCACTGACGGTTAAAGGCAAAAATCAAATTAAAGCGGCAGTGAGTGGTTCAAGAGCATCACAATCTCTAACCCCCCTTTCCTACCCTCCTCTCCCTTCCTTCCTTCCATCTATCCCACCCTCTCTCTCTCTCTCTCTCTCTCTCTCTCTCTCTCTCTCTCTCTCTCTCTCTCTCTCTCTCTCTCTCTCTCTCTCTCTCCTGTGCCATGGGCATGATTTTCCGCCTAGCAGTGTGAGCAGGAGAGGAATGCCATCTTGATCAAGGGGGGTGAGTGGTCAGGAGCACCACAATCTCTAATAACATCTGCCACTGGAAGACTGAGGCAGCAGTAGTGTGTGGGTGCCAGGGTTGCACTGCCAGCCAACCCAAATAATTATACAGCAATGTGAAAATGACATTTTTTTCTATACATTATGGCATAGTGTATGGTAGACAATGACAGTTGGCAGATGAACACCAAATTATGACAAATACCATAATTATGGCAGACAGTGCAATCCTGGTCAATGCAGTGTGTGCTCACCACCACCACCCCGCACCATCCCCCTGTTAGGAGCTCCACTAGAAGGGAGCTCCTAACATGCCTCATTTACCAATATTTATCTAGTAAATCTGATGGATGGTCCACAGGCCACACATGTCTTAAATGCAGAAATCTGCTATAACAAGGTCCAGTATAAAGAGGGTCTAATATTTTATATATATATATATATATATATATATATATATATATATATATATATATATATATATATATATATATATATATATATATATATATATTATTGTGGTAAAAGGAAAATTAAGGTAGTTACAAATGTGAAGCAGACCAGGAAGGTGCAGCTTTGGCTCTGCCCATACACATGATGTCAATCTAGAAACTTATCATTGAAGAGTAGTAGCAATGGCAACAAGTAAATGGTCAAAATCTATTGTAATGGCTTGTGAGCGGCTATCAAATCTCTTTGGGTGTTTGCTGCTATTGCATTTCTCTCACACTAATATACGTATATTTTCTTTATCTTACACAAAAGAAAATTTTGCAAAAAAGTAATTTTGCCTAGGTAGAGATCATTAGCACACATTTCAGGGATGTGTTATAGTCCTCCAACAAGAATAAAGTGTAATCTGCATATGTGCACTTGATGGACAAACATGGGTTGGATTCCAGTATTATATCTTGGTGGCACTGGAGGCAAGATTGCGCTTGTACAGTGGCCATAAACCAACTGGAAATTTCCCCTTGGAAATATTACCCAGCAGTGTGCAAACACTACATATCTTCATGATTGTTGCAAGAAAAGGAGCACTACCAGTAGCTGCAATGTATGTATTGTGAGTTTTATGGACTGGTGGCTTGCCATCCTACCTTTGCTGGTTTCATGGAGCCTAATTTCTTCCATTTTATGAACAATAGATTAACTTTACATTTTCCTTGCAAAGACAACTCATTAAGGTGACCTTTTATTGGAAGGGTAAAACTATTTTCCCTTGCAAAGACAACTTAAGATGACCTTGTATAGGAAGGAAAAAACCATGTGAAACACTTGCAAGGAAAAAGGCTCAGACAGACAGAAAAAGAGAACTGACAGATGGCTCAAATTAGAGAGTATTTAGTAACCTTTAATTTGAACCATCAGCCAGCCTTCTTTTTCCTTTCATGGCCACCTGAGCCTTTTCTTATAAGTGGTCACTCAATATCAGAAAAATAAGTGCATCTAACCGAGACTAATACCTTCTTTACATTCCTGTCAATCAATATCAGAAAAATAAGTGCATCTAACCGAGACTAATATCTTCTTTACATTCCTAATTCTATCTCCCCACAGTTTTGCTCTCTAAATACAAGATAAATGTGCACTTTATTTGCAAGAAAAAAGTTAGATTTACCCATTGTTTATAGATACAAGAAATGTGGCCTCAGAAACACAAGTGAAGCACACACAGGTACCATGTCTCTCTATGACAGCCAACTGGCTACTGGCATCTTTCTGATTCTTGCAGCAATCTCAACCCTGTACAATGCTTGAATACTGCTGCCAGACACATAACTGAAAATAACAGGGCAATATTTGCTACAGATTTAAAACCTAAAACATTTATTTCCAGTTCACTTGCAGCCATTGTAGAACTGGACACCAGCATCAAGAAATAGGGACTAAATTTGCTCTGGAATCTGATGATTGTTCTTTCAGTATTCTGGATATACTCTAATTCACTTCCAAGTTAAAATTAAGATTGTTACAAATTACCTGTTACATCTTAGTTGATCCAGCTTCAAAACAAGCAACAATATTTCTATTACCTGTTACATCTTAGTTGATCCAGCTTCAAAACAAGCAACAATATTTCTAAAAAAAATAATAAATAAATAAAAAAAAATAAATAAATAAAAAAAGCGGGCAACCTTGCCTACTTCAGTAACAACAGGTGAAGTGGACTAGATTACTATGAAGACAACAAATCCTAATTTAATGTTTGCCACAAGTGGAGGGATGTAACTACATAGGTTATGAGAAACAAGCAGAAAATATACTTGTAACTAGTGTTGTCACATATGCTAGTTAATTCATGAAATGAACATTCAAATACTTTTCCTTCAGTCTATTCTATATGGACAAGCAATTTCTATTCTTCCTTTCAATCCAGCCATTCTTTCACACCTTTCCTAAAGGTACCAACAAACCCATATCCCACAAACCTATTCACTGTTCCCCTCCTTTATATTGTCAGCATATATAATATTCCAGTCAACATTTGGGAAGAGAAGTGAGGAATTTTACCTTATGTCAAACATATACCATATTTAAATGACAAATCCAGGTGAGTCTGATATAGTTCTGAAGAATGTGAATCTAATCTGGAGACCTAGCACTGTTTTACAAAAACAGTTGAGATAAAAAGTAGTACACCTTTGTTGTTGCAGTGTTTTGGAGTATATAAAAAAAAATCTTAAGTAAAGCCTTTCAAAGATCAGCCCTGCTTCTACTTGGAGCAAAAGATGCATATCTGTGGCCATGCACTATAAAAAATGTCCATGACCTAATGCTCTCCTTTACTGACTGGCTTGTATTCCTACCAAAATACTTCTTTATCTGTAAATATTTTATTTTTACCAAAACACTTATCTGTAGATATTAATTTTTTTTATCATTAATTTGGTACCTTGTAAATTACAAAAGATTGTAATACACAGACCAAACAGCAGTGAGAGCATCTCCCAGTGACAGCATTAACATGGTCATATGTCCTCTGATGGCAATATTACTAAGGTAGTGACACTGAATACAGTTGATATACAAAAACAATACATCAGAGACAGTGAACACTAATCTTCTAAATGGATTGTGTGAATGCAAGAAGAAGCAAGGTAGTTTCAGTAAATGATGTACCACAGAATAACATTATTAAAACTTCATTTTGCACAACAGGAATACTGGTCAAGTCTAACCCAAGAATCGGGTACTCCTGTATGACTTATCAGAAAAATTGGTGTGATTGCACTCACTGGGTGATATTCCTTAATACATTATATAATAGCAGGTACTAATCAATGCAAAAAGCAACATCATAACTACATGAAATGTTTCCAAGAAATCTATTTTTAATGGTAATCACTCAAAAAAGTATATTTCATTACCAAAATAAAGATTACTTGCCAGTAAGAAGCCTATGTGATGAATTAACATATAAAATGTTGAGATTTTATAGCATAAGTAAAGAGGTAAAGGAAAATTAAGTGATTCTTGCCTGAAAAAAAAAGAGTCAAAGTCAGCTGTCACTTAGCTAAGCCTTTCACTTGCAATTTTGGCTTAGAAATAGCCAAGTTGTTGAAGAATGAACCTATAAAATTGCTAATTAAATTAAGAATGGATTTACTAGTATGTTGTTATCGTGATCTAGCAAGAAGATTTGGATGCCTCATATAAAACTAGTGAATCTTTTTATATCCTATGATTCATTCATATTCAAAAAATATATTTAATATCATAATTTTTCAAAATGCATAAAAGCTGTAGAGATTCAATGACTAGGGTTGCAAGTCTGACACTCTTTACCTGGCTTAACAGGAACTTTTCCTAATACACTATTCTCATCTATCTACTAACGAAGCTAAAACGTCAAAGTATAAAGGAGCTAAATAATATGAATAATTTTTCATAATTCAGTCTTGTACAACAATATATCTGATAAAACTCATACTTTCTAATGAACAGCATGAGATGCTGTGTTGCAATCACTGACAAGGGTAGTGTTGTTTGTGGTAGAAACACCTGACAGATTTTCACCACCACTGACATTTTCAGACACATGAAGAGTTTGGTCTTGGGTGGCTGAAGAATGCTCTTGCGATGGGGAGGAGGCTGCCCCGCCTGCACATGCTTCACTGGCCGATTCTTGCTGAGCAACAAGGGCTGCCATGGCCATATCATAAGAGGGAGGAGGCTCAGGGAATATACCCGGCAGCTTCTTTCTGTGAAAGCATTTTGATTAATTTTTTAATTAATTATTACATTGAAGGAAGGCACTGGAGGTGTAAGGCATCATCTAATAGTAATATTTTTGGCATGCATTAGTACTGTATTCTAGAGATGTATCGTATGTCAGAATTCAGAAATCTGCAGATGTAGATGTGTATGCGGATGTCATGTACATATTTTGCGGATGCTGAAGCAGATGAGGATATCAGTTTCTACTAAATAATGATGTGAATGCAGATGCAGATATTAAATTATGACATCATCAGGGATGCATGTGCATTCAGGATTTTGGTATAAAATCACTATATAGCACCAATTATTACCAGCTGGCCACTGTAATATGTGCTCAGTGCTGCCAATTCATATTTTTTTGTCTTATTTTTGTAAAATTACACAATATAAAGTTAAGGATGAAGCACTGAAATCTTTCTTGTGAATTTTAAGAAGGAATAGGGTCTACATACAGACATACATAATGCATGTATATATTGTTTACTTATACAAACACACATACACACACACACACACACACACACGTTTCTCTCTCTCTCTCTCTCTCTCTCTCTCTCTCTCTCTCTCCTTGTCAGCCAGGCTGCTTTCCTTCATACTTAATTACTTATGTAATATTACATATAGTACATACAGTACTATTACACAGTACATACATACATACTTTTACATATTTACATGATACATACACAGTCACTATGTAAAATTCTCACCCTCCTGCCCTTCTACAAAATTCTTAACACATTAGGTTGTGTAAATTTGAAAGAAAATTAATAAAAAGTGCAATCTTAGTTGCCAATTAAGTAAACATGCATTGATTAATTTTTTTCAACATGGCAAGCTCTGTGGCCTATGCGTGGTGCAGATGCAGGTTTAATTTATTAGAACTGCAGATGTGGATGTTAAAAACTATGCCGATGTTCCATGGATGTGGATGCAGATATCCAATACATCTCTACTGTATTCAGTTGATGCCATCATTGTGTCATGCCAATACCATTTTTTTTCCCATGCAAAAAACTAATAAATTACTTCTGTAACCATTTTATCAATAATCTATAAGAATCTAATGTTTGTTATCATTTTCCTTTTGTTTTTTTTCTTTTTCAAGCAAGATAAAGGCATAAAATTCCCATATTCTTACAAGACAAATTTTTCTATTTAGATTTATTTCGAGAGCAGCGAGAAATCCTCATTTTGTATCATGCTGATACCAATTTTTTTTTTCTGAAGTGATTTTGTAGTTTGATTGCCATCTCATGTTTACCTGCTCGATGTACAGTGGACCTACGGTAGCACTGCACTGTCCACAAGCCTAAGGCTAATTTATTGGATTTGTTCACAAGTTGAGTGGTGGAAGAGAGTTAGCTGAAGTGTTGTATGGGTGGTCACAAGAGCAGATTCTGTGTTGCTATATTGGTAGTTTGAAGTAGAGGGATGCACTGTGCATATGCTTATCACCACTACAGCAAGGTAACAAAGACACCCAAGGATAATGAAAATTTGAAAAATTTGTGGCCTCTCTCTTAAGAACACCTGAGCCTTGCTTAAGAAATACTGCATGTAGTTTGTATTTTGTGACATATAATGTGCATCATAAGCCTTAAGATAATTTGAAAAATATTCAGTGATTAAATGCTTGGTATTTAGAAAACACCAGCAGAATTGTTTTTTCAGTTACATCTATCAATGCAGTTTTATATTCTCTATTTACTAGTAACATGTAGATCTTGAAATTTTAATTACTTATTTTATTTTTTTAATTATTATTATTTTTCTTTTTACATGGGGTAAGCTTGGACATGAGTGATGACATGTCTCATCATCAAGACTGGGTTTTTGTTGATTTGCTGGAGGACACTGTCCTCGGATGAGACCCCACCCATGTCCATTTAACACATTCAGCTTCCTATCACGCTTGAAATGGCTTGACAGTACCTATTTCTCTCAAGCCAACAACTGTCCTCATTTCCACACTGTAAACCCACCACACGGTTGGTTGTGAATCCTTGGCAGAAGGCATCATCTTGGTATCTGCTGCTAATGATTGCAATGGGAATTTACTGTAATTTGCTAAGCATGAACTGGCCTTAAGCAAATTTGTATTTTTCTGGTGTAGTTTGTACTGTTTGAATTGGCAACAGTGTACCTGCATCATACAAAACAATGCAAATGGCAGCTGGGTTGGGTCAGCAGAGAAACTATAACATGACATAGACAATCCTCAACCAACTTATATTAAATATAAGTTGGTTGAGGATTGTCTATGTCATGTTATAGTTATATAATCTTTCATAGACCATAACTGTGTTTATAATATGTTGCCACAATACAAGGTAAACAAAGTAACCAACATGAAATATGTCAGTTGAGTCACAGAATAAAAGGTGAACAAATTAACCAACATGAAATTTTCATGTTGGTTAATTTGTTCATACCTCCACTTGGGTATCATTATTTTTATATTTAGATGTGCTATTCAGGGCATAGCTACAGATGAAAGGTAAAAGAACAATTTTGCCCTCCTTGTCATACCAGGGATGGACTCCCTGGTATGGTATCATAGTAGTAGTCAGCCCCTACTAGTAGAGAGGTGTTATTGTCTGTTGTGATGTTAATATCTGCTAGTACATATATAATTTTTTCAACCTAATTAAGTCTTTATTTAACCACCTATGACTTGTCTGTTGAGGTTTTTGATTTACTACTGCAGCCTTTATGAAGTATTCATTCCCTTTATACTTATAAGAGACAAAGGCTATGTCATTCCTGACATGCTCCCTGTGAATCTCTGTAGTTTTTATCTTTCCTTGACAATTATTTTATATTTTATTGATGGTAAAGAGGACAGGAATATGAAAGTTTTCTGTGAGCAATGATCTAAGAAAGCCCTTAATTTTATCTTACCTCTTGCCTAAAATAGGTAATATTAAGGTAGGCAACATGGTCCTCTCCTTAGATGTAGCAACAAAGTTATTGTTTCCTTTACCCTTAATTCCTACTTGTTTGTTAGTTTAAATTTTGAACAAAAGGAATGGTAGTGTTTTTCTTTCTCACAGAATTTACAACTGATGATACTGGGATTAGTACAGCCTTTGTTACCAAGTCCAGAATCTAAGCATCCATTACAGAGTCTGGACCCTTTTTAATTTTAATCTAGTATTTGGGTACTTATGGCACTAAGCTATTAATGATTTGGCCTTGGCATAGTCTACACTGGGATTTGTTTTTCTCTTCCTTTGGTTGCCCAATGTTAAAGGCATATATAGTTTGAGATTTAAACCCCCTTTCAGCCACAGATCTGCTGCTCGCTATTGTAAATATTTCATCCCTCAAACAATTAAGAAGCCCCCTCAATATCTAGGATTTGTTTCTTCAACTCTTTTTATATTTTTTCTTGTGGAAGCTTGAAGGTAACTTAGGAAGAATATTGGGTAAAATTTGTCTCTGGTAATAATCTTAACATATAAAGACTTAAAGGACTTTCAAATTTGGTGATAAATTGTTTGAGGCTGGTAAGGTTATGTTTAGGCTTCTGCAAATTGGCAATTTCAGTCACCAAGACATACCTTATGCTCTCCTCCCTGCCATATGTATCCTTCAATAGTTCAATGGTGGACCTTAAGAGCAGGTGAGTTTCTGAGTGCTGATTAAGTCTTTATTTTTGTGAATGGAACACGTACATGTCCCAAAACTCTAACCACTTGGTTACCTTGCCATTAAAAGAAGGTAAATTTCATTTTGATAATTTGAATCCTATTCTTTCTTTTCTTATTCTGAAGGTTTCTGTGAAGTCTAATCTGTTGAGAATTTCATTTATTTTTTCTTCATTCTTCTTTATGTCCTCCACCACTGCCTCTTGCAGACAAGCAGGGTCTAAAAGATTGTAATTTTTTTCATTGTTGGTATTATTCTTTGCTAGTGTATTTTTTATGGTTGTTTGTTAGCTTTTAGTTCATGCATGTTAGTGGCATGAATAAATGACAATATTTACTTATGGCAACGATGTTTGCTTCTAATCCTCCTCCGACTCATTTTAATTTCTTCAGATCCTTCATTTTAAACTTTAGGGATGGTAACAAATCAGAGTATTTATATAAATTGAAGTTAATGCAAACAATTTGTTAATGATGTGTGCTGCTAATGCACCATAACTACCACACTGCTGCCAAGCTGCACCACAAAGTTAGGGAAATGGATTTCACTGCTGCCTGACACTGCAAACTCATCATAAATGTGAGGGCAGTGAATTATCCATGGTGTCAGATATAGGTTGGCTGCTTAACTATGTACAACCTTCTGGTACACAGTTTCATTCTCTGCCAGCAACGGACTGAACTCACAATTGACAAAGCTATGCGCCCCACTAGGATAGTTTTGGCCTCAGCCATGCTGCAGTGCACTCAAGTAACACACAGTGAGAAGCTTTAGAGCAGTGATTCTCAACCTTTCCTCCTCCATTAATCCCCTTGACTTGATACATTTCTCCATTCACTTCCTTACTTCCACACAAAAAACTCATAGCTATCACAGAGACAGAACAAAAAGGTCATAAACACACACATTTTTAGCATTCTCTCTCTCTCTCTCTCTCTCTCTCTCTCTCTCTCTCTCTCTCTCTCTCTCTCTCTCTCTCTCTCTCTCTCTCTCTCTCTCACCTTATAAAATCAAATTTAATTATTTTCAATTATCAGGTACATCAATTATTTACCCAATGCCGTTCAGTTTTTTTACCACAAGGCATAAATTTATCCCTGGTTAAGGAAGGTAGGATTACCTTACAGTATTTCCTTAATGTTTTTTATTACAAATATTCTAAGTGCAATGCACTTTGTTTGACAGATGCAAGACTGAAGATGAAGAAACTTGGTACTCAATGCCTTAGTGAATAAAAACTCATAGATTGCATAAGTCACAAAGAGAGGTAAGATAGTACATGATGAAAACTTTAGGGAGAACAAAGCAAATTAAAATTTCTGAAGAGGAATCAAGAAATTTTGCAACTTTAAATGATACCTTAAGATAAATGAGATTGGTCCCCATACATATGTATCTGCTTTTTCACATGGTTTACAATAATCCAAATGAAATCTGCATTAATACAGCAAAAATTGTGATAAATATTGTAAATAAGCAATACATTATTTCTAAAAAAAATAATCACCTGTATTGTGGATCAGCTATGGCTGTGTCATAGTCTGGGAGATCTTGACCCATGACTAGGGTCTGACTTTCCTGATCTACTGGACCAGACACTCCTCCCAAGTATCGCAAGACAGATCGGCCAGCCTGGGCTTTCAGCATAAGGTACTTGTAACACCGCCAAACAATGCTAATGCAGTATGCCTGAAATGTAGTACAAAATTATTCAGTTTTTTGTAGTATGGATTACATTTCAAGTATGTATATTGTAAAACAATAACACCTAAAATATTTATATTTACTGCTTGGTTACTGATATGGTTGGCTAACATCTATCGTTATCTATATTCACATGTAAATTTCTAAGGCTCTAGGTTGGCGAGGAGAAAAGAAGTTCATTAAAAAGGTGTTGATCGACTGTTTAGCACCTCCATAGAGCAGTGGCTAGTGTGACTGGCTATAAATCCACAGGCCCCAGTTCAAATCCAGGCTGGGTCAGTCAGGGTGCAGCTCAATTCATCCTTCTTTAGGGTTGCTTGATAAATATCTGGGGAAACCTTGAGAAGGTAAGTATTGGAAATCCAGATGTCACAGTGGTCCTGTGTCCTAAGGTAAGGGATATCATCCACCACAGGCTCAAAGGCCAACAAGATGGAGAAGGGAGTTGAGGCTACATGCAGGTATAGTGTATTCCCCCAACTTTACACTGGTCACACATGAGAATGTAAATGGTAAATCATGCTCAGAACATGTTTAAAAACTACAAAAAGAAAAAAAAATATGGTTTTAACTAAGGGAAGAGTAATTTAGATATCTTTCAAACCAATAAGAGAAGCAAAGGTATTTGAGAGAGAGAAAAAAAAAAAAGTGTATATATGCTACGTAGAAAATAACAATGCGGCTAATTCTTGAAATCTCCACTGATACTTACCTTGACCATCAAGGTTGATATAAATATTAACATTGCAAAGAAGGTAAGGCATTTAGTATTCATGGCAAGGAGCTGCTGCTGGAATGGGAAGGCTGGGTTGTCCTGAATCAGCTGGCGGATGTTTGGAAGATAGGAGACATAGCCAATCATTGTCATGCTGCACAAAGAAAGAGAAAATACATCACTTCCCAGTTTAAAACAGTATTCTAGAGTGCCGAAAATGACTGAGCATGAGTAAATTAGGCTGTTATGAGGCTAGCTGGCATATTTAATAAATGCTGGCAACAAGAAGTGGCACCTAGTGATTGGCAGGAGGCCAGTTTTCAGGCATTTTCATCACATAAGGGTTAAGGAGACAAAAATGGTTGTGTAACCTAGAGTATATTAATAGTAGTTTTTTTCTAATGTACTGAGAATAATTTAGAAGATTACTGTCAGAGTGAACTTTATGGCTCAGCGAGAAATTGAGTTTATCAAGTTTATGAACAGAAAATAATTAATGACAGGGAGTTTATCATGTGTGGCACTTATGGATGTTATAAAAAAACAATTAGACCAAGAGGAATGTAGTGCAGACACAATTATAGCATTAGTAATAAAATGACGAGGAGTGAGAAGCTTCTACAAATAACATACAAACTAAAGCATGTGTGAATAAGACCTTACAAATTTATGTAGCACAATGAAATTGTTGTTAGTGTGCCCCACTTACAACTCTGAGGTCTCAAGTTCAAATTCCTGATTAGACAAAGACAAATACTGAAAAATTGGTTTTCTTGGGACATTCAGTGAGTTTATCCTCCTATAATTATTACACTCATTCCTACATGAGTACAATAACTACTTTTCTCCACTCATCTACTACTATTTTACTGCTTTCCATGCCAGATCACCTTTCTGGAACATCCATTTTACTACAATAACACTTCAGTTGTGTTCCACCTACACCTGCAGCTTTGCCACACTTTAGCCTGGAAATTACTTTGTCTACTTCCTACCTATCATGATAATTCCTTTCTGCACAAACACTTGTTCACCTGCTTCCATACTCATACATGATGCTACTACTCTCCTTACTGTCTTCTCATTCATTAAACCACCATAATGCCTTTTTCCATGCACCTTTCACTTTCCCTGTTGTTTCCATAAAACACTCCCTTACTCCCCTCCTTCTGTCTTAACTTTCTTCCAAAACAACTTATTCCCACTGAATTTCTCATCAAAACTACCTTCCAAAATCATCTACTCTTTATTTTTTATCAATTCCATTACTTTCCTATTCCAAGATTTGTACTTATCCTTTTTGCTTTAATTCTCTCGGGCACATTCTACTGCAATATTTCCATATACGTTCTACTCTTCTCTTTAACTCCTTCCATAAGCTCAATTGTCCATCTCTCTTCATTTTTCATGCATTCTACACTGCACCACTTCTGATGCTGTGCTCACTATGCCTTTACATAAAAAAAATTCCTACTTTACACTTGATCTCCCTTCAGCTGCTTAGAATAGCAGCTGAAGGGAGATCAAGTGTCTCAGTCTCTTGCTACCTTTCATACTGCTCCCTAAATTCATTCCTCTCACTAGCTTACACAACTCACAATTCCTCTACAACCATTCCTACTACACTTCCAATTATCCCTTATAGTGCAGTGATACCACTCTTTGAACATTCCTATTACTAGCTTGGCACCCAATACATCCTCCTTGAATTTTTCATTCCCTGCTTACACGATCTATTACACTCTCCTCCATGTGTGCATATCAATTATTTTATGCTGAAAGGTGTTTTGCCAAGATCCTCCTTTTTTTTTTTTACATTTCTCTACCAAATGCTATTCTCTTTTACTTTAAATATTCCACATTTTCCTAAAATAATGACAACCTCATTATCTCCAACCTTTCCACTCTCAACTCTCAATAAAGTTATCCTACCCCCTCCCAATTTTCTTGGACTCTCATTCAGGCCACTCCAAGATTTCCTAATTTCCTTGTTGTGGCTATATGAATAAGTAAACTAGAGAGAAACTTTGGCAAGTAGTTAACTTCCTCATATGTCCAAGACAATTTATTAAGCTTAAACTAGGCAATGTGCAAGAGGGGACAGCTGAATATAGACTCATCAGTAACCCTAAATGAAGTCAAGATAAAATATACAAATTAATACAATAACTCAAACAAAGCAGTATAATGGCCACCAGAAAGCAACAGTGTAACAAATAAATAGATCAGCATGTGTCATCTTTAAAGCTAATGGCTACAGACTGAGCGTTTAAAGCTGTGGGTGCTGAGACATATGCTGAAGAGGCTGTGTATGATGCTTTAATCACTGGTCTCTCCACCTCCTTCATCGGCCAACATTTGTTGAAAAAGTCGTCCTTCACTCTTTGAAGTAGTAATTCGTTAGGACCACAGTTTAGAACTGGCTTAACATAATGCCAAAATATATATTTTACACTCTTCCCATAGCTGCCATTCTGCTGCTGTGGCTTAAGTACTGGAAGAAGAATAAGAGGAAGCTGGCATTTCATCTGAAACTGCTGCTACTACCACAAAGTCCTCATGCCCTTACTGTGGATGCTCCTTTCATCCTCCTTACATTTGCCCAACTCAAAACAGTTTCTGCCATTAGTGCAGAAAGAAGGGATACTTTGCAAGAGTATGTCATTCACTGGCCTCCAATGCTGGCTGCTACAAACCTTGCTTTCCATGACAACAGCTTTGACATTACTCCTTCATAGTACTACAGTGCCAACACTCTTTAACAAGGTAAAGGTCAAGGCGACAGTGGAAGTACCTCCACCTTCATTAATGTTGCCTCATGTGTAGGCCTTACAACTTCCTCTTCCAAGGAAACTATGGCCTCTTCCCCCTTGGTTACAGTAATTAGATGTTGTTTTGCTAATATTAAGGTAAACAGGAGAGAATACACCCAATTTAAGCTATGTTTTCTTCCTGATCTATATGATGATGTCATTTTTATGAAGTTGCATCAGTATGTACAGTTTATTCTAAAAGGACCTAAATTGACCATCTGTCGAGTTGCTAGATTGAAACTCACTGCTCCTAATCTTTTTCCCAACCTCAGACGCAACTAAAACCATCATCACTTCTACTTGCTGTCACTCTGATTCAACTTTAATCAGGAAGGAAATTGCAGCTCCTTTATGTGAGTGTGTCACAGAAGAAAGTGGTTCTCCTTAGTGAGCTCAGGTATTAGTAACTATAATTAGGGATAAGTAGCAAAAAAGGCATTTGGCAATAAACTACTTTTGAACCATCAATCACTACACACTACTGGACACTTACCCCATACCTAGAATCAACGAACTAGTCCACAAACTGTCTTCAATCAAGTCTTTAGTAAATTAGACTTGAAGGATGCTTAACGTCAAGTTCCTCTGAGAGACGAGAAGCTCTACACTTCACTTAAAGCCAATGATGAATTATTCCTCATGAGAATCCCATTTGGTTTAATACTGTGTCCGTTTGTCATTATCCTATAAAAGAATTAATTTCAGAGAATACGGTGATTGATACTTTTACAAAAATAATGTACCCCGGGCATCTTTTTCCCACTCAACCTTCCACCCCTTCTAATCTTTGGTGGATTAACTTATCAACAAGTAAAAGCTTCCATAGGAAGGGCAGCGGTTGACTTAAAGAAAGAGGATCAAGTAAAATTCTTCTTCCTACTCCTCCTCTTCCTCTTGCCCCCACATCTCTCTCTCTCTCTCTCTCTCTCTCTCTCTCTCTCTCTCTCTCTCTCTCTCTCTCTCTCTCTCTCTCTCTCTCTCTCTCTCTCTTTTCTTCATATTATTATTATTATTATTATTATTGTTACTGTTATTATTATTATTATTATTATTATTATTATTATTATTCTCCATATGAAAAATAGAGCTGTGATTCCTTTCCCACACTTCCCTGCTACTTACTGTTAAATTTTAAGCACTTAAGGCAATATATATATATATATATATATATATATATATATATATATATATATATATATATATATATATATATATATATATATATATATATATCATTGAATGTGATAGCTAGTTGAGCATTTATTATTTTTCTTAAGATATTTTCCTTATATCTTATGATTGTCTTATATTCTTTTTTAATTGGCTGTATGACTTCGCCGAAGCTAGTTATTTTCGCTAGATCGCGATTTCGGGTCCTTGACCCTTCTTCAGTAGCGAAGGTCTATCCGTGTTGAGGGTGTCGGAGAGAATGGCTCAAGCTGATTGCGGGGGTGTATTTATACCGGTAGGCTTGTCACCCCGCTGCACGTCCTGGTCTCTGATTGGCTGACGGCTGTCGCGGGCTGTGCTGGGTTGCTATCCAAGCTGGGTCTACGCGCGCTTGGTAATGCTTGTAGGTCTTCGGATTGTTGATTTAATGTGGGGTTTGTCTCTTTTATATATAGTGCTTCTAAGATGGGGAGACGCCTGGTGTCTGGGCATGTAGTTAGGATCACCGTTTTATCTACTAGATCTAGTAGATGTAGTTAGGATCTCCGTTTTATCTACTAGATCTAGTAGATGTAGTTAGGATCTCCGTTTTATCTACTAGATCTAGTAGATAAAACGGAGATCCTAACTACATGCCCAGACACCAGGCGTCTCCCCATCTTAGAAGCACTATATATAAAAGAGACAAACCCCACATTAAATCAACAATCCAAAGACCTACAAGCATTACCAAGCGCGCGTAGACCCAGCTTGGATAGCAACCCAGCACAGCCCGCGACAGCCGTCAGCCAATCAGAGACCAGGACACGCAGCGAGGTGACAAGCCTACCGGTATAAATACACCCCCGCAATCAGCTTGAGCCATTCTCTCCGACACCCTCAACACAGATAGACCTTCGCTACTGAAGAAGGGTCAAGGACCCGAAATCGCGATCTAGCGAAAATAACTAGCTTCGGCGAAGTCATACAGCCAATTAAAAAAGAATATAAGACAATCATAAGATATAAGGAAAATATCTTAAGAAAAATAATAAATGCTCAACTAGCTATCACATTCAATGAGATATGTATTAGAGAAAGACTCCTGCCCATATACACCCTTAATATATATATATATATATATATATATATATATATATATATATATATATATATATATATATATATATATATATATTGTTCCTCCCTCTCCTCCACCCTCTGACTACTTCATGCCACCTATTAAAATTCTTCGCAATGATGTTTTCCATGCCCTCGCTGGCCTAAACCCTCGGAAGGCTTATGGACCTGATGGGGTCCCTCCTATTGTTCTCCAAAACTGTGCCTCCGTGCTTGCACCTTGCCTAGTCAAACTCTTTCAGCTCTGTCTGTCAACATCTACCTTTCCTTCTTGCTGGAAGTTTGCCTACATTCAACCTGTTCCTAAAAAAGGGTGACCGTTCTAATCCCTCAAACTACCGTCCTATTGCTTTAATTTCCTGCCTATCTAAAGTTTTTGAGTCTATCCTCAACAGGAAGATTCTTAAACATCTATCACTTCACAACCTTCTATCTGATCACCAGTATGGGTTCCATCAAGGCCGCTCTACTGGTGATCTTCTGGCTTTCCTTACTGAGTCTTGGTCATCCTCTTTTAGAGATTTTGGTGAAACTTTTGCTGTTGCCTTGGACATATCAAAAGCTTTTGACAGAGTCTGGCACAAAGCTTTGATTTCCAAACTACCCTCCTACGGTTTCTATCCTTCTCTCTGTAACTTCATCTCAAGTTTCCTTTCTGACCGTTCTATTGCTGCTGTGGTAGACGGTCACTGTTCTTCTCCTAAATCTATTAACAGTGGTGTTCCTCAGGGTTCTGTCCTGTCACCCACTCTCTTCTTATTATTCATTAATGATCTTCTAAACCAAACTTCTTGTCCTATCCACTCCTACGCTGATGATACCACCCTGCACTTTTCCACGTCTTTTCATACACGTCCAACCCTTCAGGAGGTAAACATCACGCAGGAAAGCCACAGAACGCCTGACTTCTGATCTTTCTAAAATTTCTGATTGGGGCAGAGCAAACTTGGTATTGTTCAATGCTTCAAAAACTCAATTCCTCCATCTATCAACTCGACACAACCTTCCAGACAACTATCCCCTCTTCTTCAATGACACTCAACTGTCCCCCTCTTCTACACTGAACATCCTCGGTCTGTCCTTTACTTATAATCTGAACTGGAAACTTCACATCTCATCTCTAGCTAAAACAGCTTCTATGAAGTTAGGTGTTCTGAGACGTCTCCGCCAGTTTTTCTCACCCCCCCAGCTGCTAACTCTGTAAAAGGGCCTTATCCGTTCATGTATGGAGTATGCTTCACATGTCTGGGGCGGTTCCACTCATACTGCTCTTCTAGACAGGGTGGAATCAAAAGCTTTTCGTCTCATCAACTCCTCTCCTCTGACTGACTGTCTTCAGCCTCTCTCTCACCGCCGCAATGTTGCATATCTAGCTGTCTTCTACCGCTAATTTCATGCTAACTGCTCTTCTGATCTTGCTAACTGCATGCCTTCCCTCCTTCCGCGGCCTCGCTGCACAAGACTCTTCTTTCTCTCACCCCTATTCTGTCCACCTCTCTAATGCAAGAGTTAACCAGTATTCTCAATCATTCATCCCTTTCTCTGGTAAACTCTGGAACTCCCTGCCTGCTTCTGTATTTCCACCTTCCTATGACTTGAATTCCTTCAAAAGGAAGGTTTCAAGACACTTATCCACCAATTTTTGACCACTGCTTTGACCCTTTTACGGGACTGGCATTTCAGTGGGCATTTTTTTTTATTAGATTTTTGTTGCCCTTGACCAGTGTCCTTCTTACATAAAAAAAAAAAAAAAAAAAATATATATATATATATATATATATATATATATATATATATATATATACAGTAAAATCCTCTTATCCGGCATTAATGGGACCGCCGACATGCCGGATACTTGTACTTGAATAGAAGTGAAATTATGTCCACAATCACCACCCTACACTCACGCATCTTACCATAACAAAGATCAGCTAATCTTAATCAGCAGCTGATCTGATCAGCTGCTTAAGTGTAAGCACAACACGCTTCCTCTTTTCTACAACTTTAGGCATGTTGAAGGCGT
>NC_087180.1:6914114-7024114 GCF_035594125.1 Scylla paramamosain
CAGCATAAAAATAACAGTAGAAGATAGCAAGTGATGCAACATTCTGGCAATGAGAGAGAGGCTGAAGACAGATAGAAAAGAGTTGAAAAGACAAAAAACTTTTGATTCCACCCCATCTAGAAGAATGGTATAAATGGAATCCTCCCAGACGTGTGAAGCATACTCCATACGTGTATGAATAAGGCCCCTGTACAGAGTTAACAGCTTGGGGGCAGAGAAAAACTGGAGACAACTCAGAACACCTAACTTCATAGAAGCTGTTTTAGCTAGATATGAGATATGAAGTTTCCAGTTTAGATTATGAGTAAAGGACAGACCAAGGATGTTCAGTGTAGAAGAGGGAGACAGTTGAGTGTCACCGAAGAAGAGGGGATAGTTGTCTGGAAGGTTGTGTCGAGATGATAGATGGAGGAATTGAGTTTTTGAGGTATTGAACAATACTAAGTTTGATCTACCCTAATCAGTAATTTTAGAGAGATCAGAAGTCAGGTGTTCTGTGGATTTCCTGCATGAAGTGTTTACTTCCTGAAGGGTTGGACGTCTATGAAAAGATGTGGAAAAAATGCAGGAGTATCATCAGTGTAGGAGTAGGTAGGACAAGAAGTTTGATTTAGAAGATCATTGATGAATAATAGGAAGAGAGTGGGCAACAGGACAGAACCCTGAGGAACACCACTGTTAATAGATTTAGAAGAATAGTGACCATCTACCACAGCAGCAACAGAATGATCATAAAGGAAACTTAAAGTTACAGAGAGAAGGAAAGAAGCTGAAGAAGGGTGGTCTGGAAATCAAAGCTTTGTGCCACACTCTATCAAAAGCTTTTTGATATGTCCAAGGCAACAGCAAAAGTTTCATCAAAATCTCTAAAAGAGGATGACTAAGAATCAGTAAGGGCAGCCAGAAGACCACCAGTAGAGCAGCCTTGATGGAACCCATACTGGCAATCAGAAGGTTGTGAAGTGATAGATGTTTAAGAACATTCCTGTTGTGGACAGATTAAAAAACTTTAGATAAGCATAAAATTAAAGCAATAGGACAGTAGTTTGAGGGATTGGAATGGTCAGCTTTTTTCAGGAACAGAATGAATGTAAGCAAACTTCCAACAAGAAGGAAAGATAAATACTGATAGACAGAGTTAAAAGACTTTGACTAGGCAAGGTGCAAATATGGAGGCAGAATTTCAGAAAACAATAGGAGGGACCCCATTAGGTCCATAAGCCTTCTGAAGGTTTATGCCAGTGAGGGCATGGAAAACATTAATGTGAAGGATTTCAGTGGGTAGCATGAAGTAGTCAGAGGGTGAGGAGAGGGAGGAACAAGCACTGAATCATCCAAGGTAGAGTTTTTAGCAGAAGATGAGTGAAGAGTTCAGTTTTAGAAATAGACGAGATAGTAGTGGTGCCATCAAGTTGAAATAACGGCGGGAAAGAAGAAGCAAAGTTATTTAAGATGCTTTTGGCTATGGTCTGACCATTTTGAATTAAGTGTTTAGGCACTGTCCTTTCTGGAGATTTCCCAGCTTGCTGGGCTGCCAAAACTTGTACTGGGCCAATTATCAGATTAATTCCTATGTGTCACTGATAACCTTGTTCCCCACACCTCTCTCTCTCTCTCTCTCTCTCTCTCTCTCTCTCTTTGCATTTACAATCTGCATTTCATGTAAATTTATTTCTATCAGAGATCTATACTTGCCTATGAATCACCAAAATTTGAGAAGAAATCTGCCTCTCAGTCAGTCAAGCTGCCCCCTCTCCCCTACTGCCCCCCCACCCCCCCCCCCCCCTCTCTCTCTCTCTCTCTCTCTCTCTCTCTCTCTCTCTCTCTCTCTCTCTCTCTCTCTCTCTCTCTCTCTCTCTCTCTCTCTCTCTCTCTCTCTCTCCACTGTGAATTTCATTACAATATTTTTATTCTTTAGTTATGACTTTTTTCCACACTACCATAGAGGTACAAGTCAAGGCATGTTGGCATGTTGGTAAATGCCAGAGGCACCTCTGCTTTAGGGGATCCTGAGGAGAGATTGGAGTGATAGGATAAGATACAGGTATGAGATTGTGATCAGAGGAGCCCAACAGAGAAGATAGGGTGATAGCATAGGCAGAAGGATTAGAAGTTAGGAAAAGATCAAGAATGTTGGGTGTATCTCCAAGAGGGTCAGGAATATGAGTAGGGTGGAGGATAGCAAAGTTAAAGGCTAGTTCACCAGGATGGTCAGTGAAGGGAGAGGAAAGCCAAAGCTGGTGGTAAACAATGAATGGAGATCTCTGCAAAATGAAAGAGAGTCAGAATGTGCCCCACTTTGGAAGCTAAATTGTCAAAGAATGTCTTATAGTCAGAGGAGTTAAGTGAGAGGTATACAGCACAGATAAATTTAGTTTGAGAGTGACTGTATTCATAGCATAGATGGTGGAAAACTCGGAAGATTCAAGAGCATGGGCACAAGAGCAGGTTAAGTCATTGTGCACATACACGCAACATCCAGCTTTGGATAGAAAATGAGAATAAAGTAGGAGGGAACAGAAAAGGGGCTACTGTCAGTTGCCTCAGACACCTGTGTTTCTGTGAGGAAAAGATGAGGTTTAGTAGAAGAAAGGTGGTGTTCTACAGATTAAAATTTAGATCTAAGGCCACAAATGTTGCAGAAGTTAATGAAGAAAAAGTTGAGGGGGGTGTCAAGATGCTTAAGGCCAATACCTGAAAAGCAGTCTGATCTGGGGGCATTTGTGGCCCCTTCCCCAGATGGGAACTCTGAGGGTGGTGTAGGAGTCACCATATTAATTTTGAATTTTCAGTGAAGTGTGTGTGTGTGTGTGTGTGTGTGTGTGTGTGTGTGTGTGTGTGTGTGTGTGTGTGTGTGCATGTAGTTTTGTGTAAAGGAAGAGAGTTGTCTTTAGAGGGCAGGCTGTGATTGCCCCCTTGTGTCATTAGACACAAAGGGAAACACTCAGTGAGGTCACACCTGGATTAATAAATTCATAGCACTCTCTGAACCAGTGCTTTAGACCTCACCGGGAGTAATTATTATTTTAGCAGGCAATCATGGAGGCCATCTGCAAATGGAGACTTTTCCTCACTGGAACAATGTTTGAAATAATAACAAACCAATAGATGGTTTCTTACTTGCTTCACCCTCACCATTCTTCCAGAATCATGAACAACCCAGAATCTGCTTTATTCACTTGAATATGTGAAGAAAGTGTGCCATCTGTGTCATTCCTGCTATGACCTAGCTTCTTCAAACCACCTGCTGTCCACATAATTTGTGCCCTTCACCTTTTTGACAGAATATCTGTTGACTTCTTTAGTCCCAAACTTCCTCTTATAACAAATACCTTTTGGTTACCAATGATGAATATTCAAGGTTCCCCACTGTATCCATATCCTGATGTCTGTTCAAATTATAATCAATTGTTTCTTCAAATGTTATTCTCTTATGTTTGGTTGTCCCTCTTCCTTCCATTGTGATTGGGGCACTTGGTTCATGTCTTGAGAAGTGCCAGATTTCCTGTCTAATCACAGCATAGTAATAACCATCAAGGTAATGGACAGTGTGAGAGGGAGAATGACATTATCTGGAAGGCTGTTAGGTTAACTCTTCATATTCATAATCTGCCTGAAGAACAATGGGAACTGATCCTTGACAGTGCTCTTCATTCAATCAGATCTCTCCTCTGCATGGCTACTAACCAGACTTCCCAGATTCCAGAGAAAATTTTTCAATAGTTATTTCCTCGTTATGTGGCTTTTTCCAACTTGGTTCCATGCTAGTTAGAGTTTGTCCACAATTATGGACCTGATCCTATTTTTGAATAAGCTCACCTGTTCAGCATTACAGTACATCACACCTGTATATGCTACAATGACAGATGATAGTATACTGTGTCCACAAAGGAATGTCCTCTACCTGTTACTGAACCAGAACCCAGCATCCTGCTCCCTTTCCTCAAAAGACCCTGTTAAACCTTCAACTAGCTCCAACCGGAGGGATCCATGTTCAGAGTCAGAGGACCTCAGAGCCAAAGTTTAGCTCATGACTTGAGACCACTCATCAACTACACCTACCCCTTTCTCAGATCCCATGAACTACATACTGAATGTTACTCCAGCTTTGGTGCTTCCTGTCATCTCATCACAGAAAGAATCAGAGGTGATCCACTTATGTTAAGAAACATACAGATAGGTTTAAGTATTAAACAAATTCATCGGGGAGAAAGTTAACACATAAAATCACTCCCCCAAGTTACAAATGACTTAGGCTCCAGACAGCTGTTCGTAAGTCATTAATCTGTAAAATATTTTGGATTTACAGCACCCTCAAATTTTGTGTTTGCCTTCTTCCAGACCCATAGTGCTAAACTCAAGTATTGCAAAACTTAGGATATTTAAAACACTGAAAACTCTTATTTATGTTAACCAGTTATCCCAGCACAGTGTGAGTGTGTGATATTTCCTCACATTCAGCATGATGTAGCACTGTGGCTGCAACATGTGTGCGACTTGTCCTCATATTCTGTGTGACATAGCAGTGTGGCCATTACA
The DNA here is from genome assembly GCF_035594125.1 of Scylla paramamosain. NCBI lineage: Eukaryota > Metazoa > Arthropoda > Malacostraca > Decapoda > Portunidae > Scylla > Scylla paramamosain. The sequence goes on from NC_087180.1 coordinate 6,918,654, forward strand.
CGAGCGTACGATTTATCTTTATGTTTGGTGTGACATAGCAGTGTGGCCACCACATGAGTGTATGATTTGTCCTCACATTCAGCACATCACAGCAGTGTAACCACCATTTGAATGTGTTTTTTTGTCATCCAACCACAAGAGTATGTTTTGCCCTCACATTTAGTGTGACACAGCAGTGCAGCTTTCATGTGAATGTGCAATTTGTCTTCACATTAGGCATGACGCAACAGTGCAGCCACCACACATGTGTTTTGTCCTCACACATGGTGTGATGCAGTGGTGTAGCACCATCACATATAGAACTGTGTGTGTATGCATTTTGTCCTCACATTCAGAATAATACAGCTGTGCAGCACTGCAGCAGGAAGTGTAAGCAACACTGTACCTCTTGATTTTAATCTTCATGCTACAGGTGACTTGGAATTTCTCCTGACACAGGCCCCTCATTTTTATCTCTGGATGTTCATAACTCAGATGTTTGTATATCAAGGGAATATCTCTATATAACTGTTATAATCTTGATTTAAGTATTGTTTACTGCCTCTGCTTCTATGTATGTTTCTGAGCTTGTTTTATATACAAGTATGTAGTTCAAAATGTTTTGCAATACTACTTTGTTTGATTCATAGTACCTATTCAAATGTGTCGTCTCAACCTCTGTCTACAGATATCCCCTCCTGCACCCTGCCTAGTTTTAAGCAGAACAAAGCCTTTGCAAGAAGTCTCTTCTCTAGTTTACTTTATAAATGACACCTTCAAAATGAACTGAAAGAATAAGAATAGTTAACTGGTAAATAAAAACAAAAACATGATGGCATCCTGGATGATGCGCAGATTAAATTAAATGAGAACAGGTATGTAGCCCCTAAACTGACTTTCAACCAATATCAGGATGATATCTTTATTAAGAAATGTTAACTGAAGCAAAGAGGAAATAAAAAAACAACAAAATGAAACCATAACATTAACATCACATAGGGTAGAATGGATAAAATTAAGTGGTTTGGCCTGCCTGCCTGATGATCATGAAGAAAGCAGTTATTGATTAGATAAAGGGGACTACTCACCTTGAAATGCAGAAATCAAAGACCTGCAGAAAGAAGAAGGGCATCAGGTGTGAGGGCTGACGGCGCAATGCTCCATGCACCAGCAACAGTGTTACGATGAACATACAAAGTGTGATGAAGAGCGCAACATTTACTTCATCTGTAACAAGAGAAAGACTTGTCACATTTTCTGAGCTCATGAAAAAAAAAATATATAGCGGATGACAATTTTCTATGGCAATTATACAACTTAACAATAGAACAGTAAATTGTACTACTTTTCACATGATGGTGACAAATTTAAGTACACTTGATAGGATGTAATGTACTGCAATATACACCAAAGCAATACATCATCATCTTCATAGAAAAATTAATGTTTCCCACAATCATGTACTAGATCTATGATACAATCACCGTTCAATATTACAAAGTCAAGAAGCACAAAGACTTTTTTCAAGTGATGCCTTGCAGAAACTCATGCTGCCCACAGAAGCTCCTCAATTTACCTCCCATTTAACTTAGAATATATGGGCAACATGTATGGTTTATCTTCAGCCACTTCATGAAGATCAAAAGCTTGGATACACAAGCTCACCACCACTGTTCCATTCCCTGACCATTTGGCCAATGCCTCCCCAATTATTAGTTATTGCAGGTAAGTCTGTGTAAACTAGAAATATATGGATACACTACTGGATATTCACAAAAATTCAGTGGGGACAACATAACCTAGTACACAAGCTTTATCTAACACCGTTCCCATAACTATTTTCATTTTCCATTGCAGACATAAAATATTATGATTTCTTCTCTCTTCTTTTGCCACTTCCAAACTATCTTCCCATTTTCACATTTCTTGATAAGCTCTCCTAAATTTATCCACAAAGAAATTAGTGAGAGATCAGCTTAAAAGAGAGAGAGAGAGAGAGAGAGAGAGAGAGAGAGAGAGAGAGAGAGAGAGAGAGAGAGAGAGAGAGAGAGAGAGAGAGAGAGAGAGAGAGAGAGAGAGAGAGAGAGAGTTAAAGCTGTCAAAATAAACATGGGAAATGGGTAAATGAATACAAATGAGGGAAGTATCACTGTACCTGTGTTAGGGCGATGAGTGGTCATGAAATTACTGAGGGATAAGGAGAAGTCATTAGAAGTAACCTGGTCTGTTTTGCCATCTCCCTGTGCTGCCAGGATACATGGCATCTCAGTCCCACAGTTGACTGCTTGAACATCCAGTGGCTCTACAGACAGTTGCTCTGTCCCAGAATTTATTCCTCCATGACCACTGCCTGATTGTTTCAGAATGTCAGGATGAACCATCATGACGGCAATCAGAGACAGGCTAATCAGGTGCAGCAACTGGGGAAAATATTTTTTAGTCAGACAGAGAAAATTCAGTATTATAATGAGATTAACTGTTGTGGCATGGTGTCAAAGTCAAAAGCATACAGGATAGCTAATTGCTCATAGCTGCAAACAATATCAACATCTCTGATGCCTCACTCCCTTAATCCCTAAGGGGATGGCCACAACAGAAAAATCTCCACCTCTCCCTATCCAAACATTCCTTAATTGTTTGTTAAAACACTTGGCCTCTATTAACCATCTATTGGCCTATTCCATCTAACAACAGACCACCAGATTGTCCATTAAAAACAGCTGTTCAATAAAGCTTTTTTTTCATATAGTCAATATCTTTATAAATAAAATTAATACAAATAAGAACACTAAATGTTAATATCAATTTAAAAGGATAAAAGAATAAGAATTTGCTGGTTGTTTCGGTAGCTTCACAGGTTCCACCCTGCTGGATAAACAAACAAAGTGAAGGTGTTCTCAATACAAATTGTTGCTGCATGTTTGGACTCTTCCAGGTTTCACATTTGGTGCACTTAAAAAATCAAACAAAATATAAAAATCAAACAAATTACTAAAATCAAACAAAGTATTATGTTGAAATGTTTGTCATATGGAAAATTAAACGTACTTACCATGTGCCATATGCCAATGACAATGGTGCCAGTGCGAACATGGCAGCAAATGAAGCAGGTCCATTCATCATGCCATTTCCTCAGTGCCTCCAGTCGGCCCCGCACCTCCCTTAGCCGCTCCACACCCTGCATGGTACTGCTGCCTCCTCCTCCAACACCCCTGCCCTCCAATTCCTCCTGAAAATGAATGACACTTTGTTAACCTGTTGATGTTGATCACATTACATTACCTGCTTACTGATCACTCTGATGTCTCATTCCCTGAGGAGGCTTCCTCCAAAGGGGTGACCATGGTAAAAAAGCCTCCACCTTCCTTTATAAAAATATACAAACCCCTCTAATATCCATCCTAATTCAAACATGGCATGTCCAGATGTTGCCTCTGTCCAGATGCTGCACATGTCTGATTAATTCTTTTCATTTAATGGACATAAATACATTGTATAATATTACATACATGCACTACCAATTCCAAGACATGTTTCTATGATATTTGTGTTGGAAATGCTTACTTGTTAGGATTTCTTTTATCTTTCTCCCTCAGTCTTGGTCCTACATCTGCCATCTGGCATTCTTTCAATGTGATTTATATGTTCACTGTATGTGAATGTATTGGTTGAAGATTTATTAAGTAGGGAAACAAATGTCAGAGTTGTTCATTTCATGTGATAATATTTTATAATAAATCATTCTTGGCAGTGAAAACAAGCAAGTGCCAAATGGTAAGAGGCAACAGGCAATGGACAACAGAGACATGAACATGGCCAAGGGTCAGTGAGAATATACAAGAGTTACAGCTGTGTAGGTGTGTAGAACAATAGTAAATGTGAGAAATATCACCCAGTGAAAAATTATTATCGCAAATATTTAAAACATATCCGCAGACAATAAATGTAAATACAGTAAAAGTCCTGTCTTTTGGCATTTATGGAACTGGACAGGTGCCAAAATACTGAATGTGATGAAAGATCAGATGTGAATTTCATCAGCTACATAAGCAATAATGAATAAATGAAAACATAGGCTACTCCTAGTGAGGTCTAAAGCACTGTTCAGGGGGTGCTGTGAACTTATCATTAAACCTAGCTGTGACCTCACTGAACGTTTCCCTTTGTGTCTCACAACACAAGGGGGCAATCACAGCCTGCCCTCTAAAGACAACTCTTCCTCCACACAAAACTACAAGCACCTAATAACACACACACCCTACACTCGAAAATTTCAAAATTATCATGGCGACTCCTACACCAGCCTCAGAGTCCCCATCTGGGGAGGGGACCATAAATGTCCCCAGGTCAGACTGCCTTTCTGTCGACGACCCTAAGTGTCTTGACACCCCCCTCAACTTTTCTTCATTAACTTCTGCAACATTTGAGGTCTAAGATCTAATTTTCAATCTGTAAAACACCACCTCTCCTCTTCTAAACCTCATCTTCTTTTCGTCACTGAAACTCAGGTGTCTGAGGCAACTGACAGTAGCCCCTTTTCTGTTCCCTCCTACTTTCTCTATCCTCATTTTTGATCCAAAGCTGGATGTTGTGTTTATGTGCGCAATGACTGAAACTGAGGTGTCTGAGGCAACTGACAGCAGCCCCTTTTCTGTTCCCTCCTACTTTCTCTATCCTCATTTTCGATCCAAAGCTGGATGTTGTGTTTATGTGCGCAATGACTTAACCGCTCTTGTGCCCACACTCTTGAATCTTCCGAGTTTTCCAACATCTGGCTACAACTACAGAGTCACTCTCAAACTAAATTTATCTGTGCTGTATACCTTTCACCTAACTATAACTCACCTGACTATGAGAAATTTTTTGACTACTTAACTTCCAAAATGGAGCACATTCTGACTCTCTTCCCTTTTGCAGATCTCCATTCTTGGAGACTTCAATGTTCACCACCAGCTTTGGCTTTCCTCTCCCTTCACTGACCATCCTGGCGAACTAGCCTTCAACTTTGTTATCCTCCACGACCTAGAGCAATTGATGCAACACCCTACTCATATTCCTGACTGTCTTGGAGATACGCCCAACATTCTTGACCTTTTCCTGACCTCTAATCCTTCTGCTTATGCTGTCACCCTTTCTTCTCCGTTGGGCTCCTCCGATCACAATCTCATATCTGTATCTTGTCCTACCGCTCCAATCCCTCCTCAGGATCTTCCTAAGCGAAGGTGCCTCTGGCGTTTTGCCTCTGCTAGTTGGGGGGACCTGAGGAGGTATTTTGCTGATTTTCCTTGGAATGACTACTGTTTCCGTTTCAGAAACCCGTCTTTGTGTGCTAAGCGCATAACAGAGGTGATAGTGTCTGGCATGGGGGCATACATTCCTCACTCTTTTTCTCGACCTAAACCTTCCAAACCTTGGTTTAACACAGCTTGTTCTCGTGCAATACATGATAGAGAGGTGGCCCACAAAAGGTACTTAAGCCTTCCATCACCAGAATCTCATGCACTTTATATTTCTGCCTGGAACCATGCCAAGTCTGTTCTCCAACTAGCCAAAAACTCCTTCATAAACAGAAATTTCATTAACAGAAAGTGTCAAAACCTTTCAAGATCTAACTCCCCTCGTGACTTCTGGCATCTAGCCAAAAATATCTCCAATAACTTTGCTTCTTCTTTCCCTCCTTTTTTTCAACGAGATGGCACCACTGCTATCACATCTATTTCTAAAGCTGAACTCTTCGCTCAAACTTTGCTAAAAACTCTACCTTGGACGATTCTGGGCTTGTTTCTCCCTCTCCTCCACCCTCTGACTACTTCATGCCACCTATTAAAATTCTTTGCAATGATGTTTTCCATGCCCTTGCTGGCCTAAACCCTCGGAAGGCTTATGGACCCGATAGGGTCCCTCCTAGCGTTCTCTGAAACTCTGCCTCTGTGCTTGCACCTTGCCTAGTCAAACTCTTTCAGCTCTGTCTGTCAACATCTACCTTTCCTTCTTGCTGGAAGTTTGCCTACATTCAGCCTGTTCCTAAAAAGGGTGACCGTTCTAATTCCTCAAACTACCTTCCTATTGCTTTAATTTCCTGCCTATTCAAAGTTTTTTTAATCTATCCTCAACAGGAAGATTCTTAAACATCTATCACTTCACAACCTTCTATCTGATTGCCAGTATGGGTTCCATCAAGGCCGCTCTACTGGTGATCTTCTGGCTTTCCTTACCGAGTCTTGGTCATCCTCTTTTAGAGATTTTGGTGAAACTTTTGCTGTTGCCTTGGACATATCAAAAGCTTTTGATAGAGTCTGGCACAAAGCTTTGATTTCCAAACTACCCTCCTACGGGTTCTATCCTTCTCTCTGTAAATTCATCTCAAGTTTCCTTTCTGACTGTTCTATTGCTGCTGTGGTAGATGGTCACTGTTCTTCTCCTAAATCTATTAACAGTGGTGTTCCTCAGGGTTCTATCCTCTCACCCACTCATTGTTCATTAATGATCTTCTAAATCAAACTTCTTGTCCTATCCACTCCTACGCTGATGATACCACCCTGCACTTTTCCCTTCCCCGCGCCTCTCCTGAATCTTGTTCACTTGACTGCTGCGGTACTCCCCAGCCTGTTGTAGGTCTTCAGTGTCTTTTGCCGCAGCCTCCATAGCCAGAGCAGTTGCCTCTGCCTTCTTGAAGTCCAAATTCCCATCTGCCAACAACCTTGCTTGTATTTTTCGGTCGTCAATTCCACACACCAGACGATCTCGTAACATGTCAGGTAGTTGGTTTCCGTACGCACAGTGCTCCGCTAATTTCCGAAGGTCAGTAATGTAAGAAGACACAGATTCAGTTGGTTGCTTGAATCGTGAGTTGAATTTGAAGCGCTTCATGATTACTGACGGTTTCGGGCACATGTGATTCTCCAACAGCACTTTGAGGTCACTGTACGACTTGTCGGCTGGCTTCTCTGGTAGGCAGAGTGACCTTATCACTTCGTAGGTTCTTGCTCCACAAACAGCCAATAAAGTAGATTTCTTTTTTTTCTCTTCAATAATGTCGTTGGCTTCAAAAAAATGCTCCAGCCGCTCCACATATTGAGTCCACACCTCGGCATCCTGGTTAAATTCTTCTACTTTGCCAATAAATCCCATCCTCGTCGCCAATGTAATAACTGCAGGATTGAGACGTAGTAAGAGATGGACTCCAGGGGTAACAATGTATTAAGGAGCGGCTACCCGCTTGCCGGCTGGAGCTGAACTGGCTCCATACAGAGAGAAGCTTCCGAAATCAACTAGTATGAACTAATACATAAACCAATACATGAAGCAGTGAATGACAAGTAGTACTTTGGTAGTAACAATTATAACACACGTCCAACCCTTCAGGGGGTAAACATTTCATGCAGGGAAGCCACAGAACGCTTGACTTCTGATCTTTCTAAAATTTCTGATTGGGGCAGAGCAAACTTGGTATTGTTCAATGCCTCAAAAACTCAATTCCTCCATCTATCAACTCAACACAACCTTCCAGACAAATCTTCCCTCTTCTTCAGTGACACTCAACTGTTCCCCTCTTCTACACTGAAAATCCTCGGTCTGTCCTTTATTTATAATCTGAACTGGAAACTTCACATCTCATCCCTAGCTAAAACAGCTTCAATGAATTTAGGCGTTCTGAGATGTCTCCACCAGTTTTTCTCACCCCCCCCCCCCTCATCTGCTAACTCTGTACAAGGGCCTTATCCATCCATGTATGGAGTATGCTTCACATGTCTGGGTGGTCCACTCATACTGCTCTTGTAGAAAGGGTGGAATCAAAAACTTTTCATCTCATCAACTCCTCTCCTCTAACTGACTGTCTTCAGCCTCTCTCTCACTGCCACATTGTTGCATCTCTAGCTGTCTTCTACCACTATTTTCATGCTAACAGCATGCCTCGCCTCCTCCCGCGGCCTCGCTGCACAAGACATTCTTCTTTCTCTCACCCCTATTCTGTCCACCTCTCTAATGCAAGAGTTAACCAATATTCTCAATTATTCAACCCTTTCTCTGGTAAACTCTGGAATTCCCTGCCTGCTTCTGTATTTCTACCTTTCTATAACTTGAATTCCTTCAAGAGGGAGGTTTCAAGACACTTATCCATTAGTTTTTGACTACTGCTCTGACCCTTTTATGGGACTGGCATTTCAGTGGGTATTTTCTTCTAATGGAAATTTGTTGCCCTAGGCCAGTACCCCTCCTACATAAAAAAAAAAAAAAAAAAAAAAAAAAACAGCCTCTCTCTCTCTCTCTTTGTGAAAGTAAGAACAATCCTAAGGATTGCTAAATATAACAAGACTAACTGAGAATGAAAATGGAATTACAAGTACAAGTGAGAAAGAATGAGAAAGGATGAAGCAAAAATTACATAAAATGAATGAGGTGGGGTGAGACAGAGAGAGAGAGAGAGAGAGAGAGAGAGAGAGAGAGAGAGAGAGAGAGAGAGAGAGAGAGAGAGAGAGAGAGAGAGAGAGAAAGCTTGGTACCACTTCCTTGTTCCTTATCTCTGACAGATAAGACGGAGGGGAGGTGACAGGGAGGAAGGTTTTAGACAAGATGAAAGAAGGGAGAGGAAAGGAAAAAAGGGAGCAAGAGACAGGCAGTGGATAGGTGAGTAGCAGCTTACGCAGATGGTGAGTTTGTCTTGTGTGTTTTAATGTGTTATTCTGATTAATTCTTTTATCAAAATTTCAGTGCTTGCATGAATGGCGAGTTTGTCTTCCCAGTTTTGGTTCGTTATTACAACTGAATTTTTACTAGAATTCCAATGCTTGTACATGTGGCAAGTTCATTATTCCGATTAAACATTTATTAAAATTTCAGTGCATTACTGCAGTTGTATGTTATAACAACCATGCATTGTCACATACCATACTGTACTTATTTGCAGAAAACAATTAACATCCCCTATGCATATCTATAACGAAACAACAAAACATTTCAAGGCATATTTATAGAAAGCAAATACTATAAATCTAATATAATAATGAACTAAGCCCAGACTGTAGTCCAGTTCAGCCTCAGTAAACTTGATAAAAAAACAAAAATTTTTCTAGCGTCCTTCCACGAAACTTTTTCTGGCTCTTCTTCTTCCTCCTCTTTTGTCTCCAAAGCAGTAGGATTTGTCACACTTAAAATTATCTGCTGGTCAGTCTGCTCCTCAACCACTGGTTGATTTTCGTTCACAAAGACAGAGTGGAGAAATAAACATGGCAGTGCAAACACAATACACTCATTCTCATAGTCTTATTTCTTCTCTGTGCCTATTATGCTTTGGATCACTAATATTCCTTTCCTCTCCTCCTCAGTCTAGTACTTCATATATATAATCCAAGTTTATACCAAAAATATTCTCACATACACCACTCACACCTTTGTACCCATGGGTGCTGTAGCTAACAGTATAGCCAACACTTGATGACAGATGATCATGGTGCTATAGAGCCATTTTCAAATTTGCCACATGCCAATACAGTGGAACCTCGGTTCTTGAACTTAATTTGCTCCTGAATGCCATTCAAAATCTGACATGTTCAGAAACAAACTATTTTCCCCATAGGAATCAATGTAAAATGGATTAGTCTGTTCCCAGATACCAGCACACACTGTCTCAGCAGCTTATGACAGTCTCTCCCACTACTAAGATAGCCACTCCACAACATCTCCAGCTCAGAAATTATTTATCCAAAAAGGATGAACAGTAATTCCTTAACTATCATGGGTGTTACATTCCAAAACTCCCCTGCGATAGGTGAAAATCAGAAAAGTGGAGATAGGACTGTAGTCAGTAGCATGACTCAGGTGGCCTGGGTGATCCAGGTTGTCTGAGTTGCCCAAATGAACAGTTTTGAGCACCTCCCAGGATACTGTAAATAAATCATCGATCTTGCCATGGAAACAACCACATTCTACCGAACTTTGTAGCAGTAAACAAATGGCTGATGCTTACCCACTTGGTGATTTGTATTATGGAGCACTCACTATCCTCAGCAATGAGGTTCGTGGTGAAGATCCATTACTAATATCATTAATTACCCATTCCAATTCCTTTATTTACATTCTTTTATTACGAGCAAAGTGAAGTTTACTATGGAGGTTTGAGTTTCATTTTGAGTGGCCCAGCCTGTCCCAACCATGATGCTATTCAAATGCTAATATCTCTGCAACTAAGTAGCTGACTGTAATGAAATTAGCACCATATGATAATACATCTCTATCAATTTTATATGATATAGCTGTCATCTCTTCTATTTTGTAAACTCAATGGCTAACTTCCACATAGCAGAAGGTTGTCAAAAACAAGATTTCTTAAAAACTACTCAATTTTCATTAACTTTTTTTTTGTCTCAGTAAGATTGGACACATACCAATGAACACGGAACAAAATTTACTACTCAATGGTATACAGGAGAGTCATTCAGCTCTTGCAAAGTTATGAGCTGTAAAATTTTTCTTTTAATATTAGGCTAGGCATTGTATGTCTGGCCCACCTGTAATGCTATTCAAACGCTAATATCTCTGTAACTATGCAGCCAATAGTAACAAAAGTAGCACCACGTCATACCACAACTCTATCAATTTTATATGATATAGGTTTCATTTCTTCTACTCCCTGAAGTCAAATGCTAACTTGCAAAAAGTTGAAAATAAAAAAGTTGAAAATAATATTTTGTAAAGTGACTGTCAGTTTTCTGCAATTTTCACCAACTTCCCTTTTTTTTAACGATACCGGTTACTTACTGTTGAACAATGAATTAATTTTCCTATCCAACAGTATATATATATATATATATATATATATATATATATATATATATATATATATATATATATATATATATATCATAACAATTAGCCTCTCACAAAGTTTTTGAGCTTGAGTGATTTGAATATCAGGGAAGTGAGGTATGTGCGTTGTGCCTGAGATTACCACTAAGTTTTCAACTAATGAATTAATAATTTTGTAGTTAATAACATTAATACAAGTTATAACAAATAATCATGTCAGATTTCTAGACTATTCCCAGCACTATGCATTTAGCTCATCAAATGCCTTCCAAGGCATTTTACTGGTATATTTAAGACTCAGTACATACATGTTTTGTCACTGCATGTATACAAACAGCACTGTAATAATCTGCAATAAATGAGTGGGTATAAGACCAATGTATGTATGTTTGGGTGGCCATTTTTGTTGTGATGTCATCACAACACAGAGCACACCATCCCCTAGCTTACAAATCTTTTTTACACTCTTAAACACTTTTTAAAACTCAAACCTACTCTTAGACACATTCTTAAGATTAAAAAAATTAAATTTGGTACATCCACCTGCAAGATACTACAGATTGATTAATAATGATGATGACATTATGTGCTATTCTTTGTTTACTCACCTACAGTACACTATGTATTTTCTTTTAATATATTTCAATTTATGTGTTATACAGAACAGTACTGTACTGTATCTTTACTTTTATTTATTTAACTTATTGATTTTTAGGCTAGAAAATGCTTATTTTACCACAAAAATAATCAAAATCTCAAAAATTATAAATACCTAGCAGCTGCAGAAATCCACAATATGCTGAAGAGTTCATGATATAAATTTATGTATAGTAGCCAGAAAATATGCGATGTACTAAGGGTGCAATAGGTGAGCCTGTGATAGTCAAGGGATTACTGTACTAAGTGACATGGAACTCATCAGAAGATATTGTTTAGACCATGCAGGTATTCTCTTTATCACCGATCTTGTATGGAAAGCCTTACAGTGCCACAGAGAGGACCAATCCACTTACCACCAAAATAAATGTGATCATAACACTTAGACATCCTACTGCTGAGAAAAGTTAATGGGAAAATGCAGTTGATGATGATGGCAGTGTGGGTCATTGTGAGAGCCACCTGTTCAGGATTATTTCTGAGCACCAAAAACTGTTTGTTTACATTGAGGCTCTTCTGTGGGATCACACTTAACTGATTTCAAAGATTGAATTAGTCTTACCCACTGTCTCTCTCCTCCAAATACATAAAAGTGAACTAAATATTTATAGAAACTATAAATTTGTAATAAACAGCAGCTTTTGCTTTGTCTTTTAGTATCTGAGAACCAAATTGAGGTACAACAACCAAAGCAATTATGAGTTGAAAATTTTTTTCGAACATCAATTTGTTCAAAAAGAGAGGCATTCGGTAACCAAGGTTCCATTGTACTTTTTGGAAAAATAATACTGAAAGATCAGATAACTTCCAGAATGGGAAGTGCAGAAACACCAGGGTTTCTGAAATGCTGGATGCCAAAAAACAGGACTTTTACTAAACATAGGTGTTATGTATTATATGCATATTTCAGCATACAGCTCACACATCTGAATATACAGATTAATAATGTGGATAAACCACTTATTTGCTACAATAATAGTCACACTGCCTTGCCTGCAAGAGAGGGAGGCAAGAAAGGCTGATGTCACACTAAGGCACATTGCAAAAACACAAATGAGGCATCTCACTGTGGTGCCTGCATCAGCACTGCTGCATTGCAAACACATACAAACAAATGAGATGTCTCACTGCAGTGGCCACTGTATCTGCTGTACAGCACCACACTCCCCCATAACACTTGTATGTGTGTGTGTCTGTATAATTAATTAGACACATGTTCACTTTAATATCCAGACAAAGTTATGTCCAGATATTGATGAGTCCGGCTATTGGAGGGATTACTGTACTTGAACAGTCTTCTTGACTGTTCAAGCATTCAGCCTCTGCTAGCACCTCCTTCACACATATACTCCTCTACTTTGTCATTCATCCTTCTAGACGATCCTCTTCTCTTATTTGAATCTCTCTACTGTTTCCTTTCCATCCTCTCTACTGTTTCCTTTCCATCCTTCCTTCTTATATAAGCATGTGCTCTGCACCTGTTTCCTTATCTATACTGGAGACAATTCCAGTTTTCTCATTCACAGATTGATCAAAATATCTTTCCCACACAACTTCTATCTCCTTCCTATCCACATGAATTCTTCATTATCATAGTCTCTCTCTCTCTCTCTCTCTCTCTCTCTCTCTCTCTGAAGTAACTATAACACTCACTGAACTTTCTACTCACCTTCCAGCCAAATTTCACATTTTCTTTTACTCTCTCTGAATTATCTGTAGTACTAAGTGACAAAAATAATGGGTTCAGCATATGGCTTGTATTATACATACAATAACAACATTACAGAATAAAAAGTGTAGAATAACTTTTATCTTATAATATTGTGTGGAGATGATCAATAAAAATTCCCCTCCATATACAGTATAACCCCAGCTATCTGGTATTTAATTATCCAGAATTCTCAAGCAACTAGAAATTTTTTCAAGGGAAGATAAATAAATAAAATAATATTTAAAAAATCATGAATATTTGAAACTAGCACCAAACAAGCAGTGTGAGTGGAATGTTTTGCTTTCCTGCCACTGCCAGCACTGTGAGTACTCCTTGTCACTAGACTAATAAGTTTGTTAGCTGAGCTGACCAGGAGGAGAAGCTAGAAGATTCAAACCCTCCAGGAGTGAAACACTGAGAGGTGTCTACGACAAAATCTTGGAAATTGTGGAGAGTTCAAAGAAGCTTGACATGCCAAAAATGGAACTACAAGAGTCGTTGACTGTTAACTCAGACACACCAGTAACATACATCATGACCACTGATGACATCATTGATGCTCTCTATGACCCACAATGCTATCACTGCTGTACAATTGCATTTTCCCAGTAGCTGCAAGATGTCTAAATGTTATGATCACCTTCATTTTGGCAGTGAATGGGTTGCTCCTCTCTGTGTCACTCTGTAAGGCTTCCCTCACTTGATTGGTGACAAAAAGAATACCCGCACAGTCTAAATAATATCTTTTGATGAGTTCTGTGTTCATTCAATACATCCTTTCTGGATTAAAAAAATTCCTAAGCCGAAGATGTTGTGGAGCGACCATCTTAGCAACAAGAGTGTCTTTCATTACCTGCTGACATGGTGAACTGGTGTCTGAGAACGAATTAATCTATTGTACATTGATTCCTATGAGGAAAATAGTTTCAGTTTTCAAACATCCAATTTCGAACAGCATTCAGGAACTAATTAAATTTGTAAATCAAGGTTCCACTGTACTAGTGTACAGTATTTTTACTTTAGTTTTTACTGAAAATAGAATATTTATAAAAATAACACTCATCCAACTGGAATATCCAGCTATCCGGAACATACTATCCTCCATGGGTGCCAGATAGCTGGGATTATATTGTACCTCTAGTTGTAGAAATATTGTAAACTGTTTACTGCATATTGCACCAATCTTATCTGTTATATAATAAATACTTCCTGCAACATGCAAATGAATACTAGAATGTTTTTTAGTAAATGCTTTAAAACGATGCAATTATCATCATGCATATAAACTCTGTAACATTAGTAAATGTGAAACCAAAATTGTATAATGCTTAATTTTGACAACAATTTTATATAAAAAATGATCACAAAAACCTTACCCCCCTCGCCTGCACCCCACACCCGCCACTAGTTCCTTGCTGTATGGTCTCCGTGCTGCCTGTCTCCTGGATGCCTCCCTCAGAATTAGTGCCACTATCAGGCACACGAGTCACTGCACTCTGAAAAAAGCTTAATTAATGAACAACTCTCTGCACAAAACATTAGTTCAATTACACTATACAAGACAAAATCTGAAAACAACATAATTATGTTAAGGTGGCCAGACAGTTTGCAGATTGAATCTTTAATTTTTCCCCTTAGATTTCCTGAATGAAAAATGGACAGCTGGACCAAATAGTAGAAAAGAAATTTTCAAGAAAAAATACAGTACAAAGCTAAGCTCTCCCATATGAGGCATGCTATCCAGTAAACCCTCTATATAAGAAACCTGCTTGTTGAATTTCTGGTATAACGACCCATATTGAACAATCATTTTATTTTACCAACTGACTTTGCAAGTTAAGGCATTTTCAAAATTATCAAACACTTGCCTTATTTTACGAACATACTAGGTTGTAAAATGTGGGAGAGTTGATTGACAGGCAGTCAACCCAAGCTGGAACATGTTGGGCAGTTATAGGTGCAGCATACCCAGTTTGCTTGTCATGTGACTCCACCCATACCAACACCACTCTGCATCACTGTGTCTAACCCCCGGCTCATACATCATGTTTTGTCACGCATTTGCACATCAAGACAGTTTGTACTCAAACAATAGCATCAAAGACTAATACTTTCTCTTCTCTCTTTTCCTCATTTAGTCTCTTCTTGTTATATATTTTTTTGTGTGAACTGAATTACTGATCCATTGACTGAATATTGTACTGTACTGTATTGACTGAATACTGTACTGTACACACACAAACACACTCAATTTAACACACACACCAATTGGAAATTTGAAGTGTACACATCCTTTTCTTTGCATTTCAATGAAGATAGTACTGTACAGTACTTCACTGTACACGACAAACAATTGTTATTCACCTCTGTGAACAAAGTGTGCTACAGGAAGTGCAGTTGGGAGAGATGAGAGGATGCGTATGACCGAACAACTCCCTTAAAACAGTAACAAATCATGCTTGTTAAATATATATCTTAATTAATGACCTCTAGATATAGCAAATTTTCATCTTTAGCAACCTACTTTTAACCCATATGTGTTCATTATATCGAGGGTTTACTGTACATATTATAAACAAATCCAAGCTACTTCAATCTCACTCATCCTCTTTGCACACCCAATCAAAACACACACAATGTCACATTTTCATTTCGTTCACATGCATCACTACAGCTCAGATTCAATCAAGTACTAAGCCAAGCCAAGCCAATTAAAAAATAATGAGAGAGGAATTAGGGTGAAAACATTTGCCTAAACACATTACCTAACACCTGGTCTGTTTGTTTCACTTCCAACAACCATACCTAAAAGCTTCCACCATTACCACCATTTTGTCATAATAATAATCTTCCTATATTCGTATGAACTGGACAAATTAACATTAGAGCCTATGTGCAAGGGATAGCTCTTACCCTCAGCACACCACCCTTCTCTCTCTCTCTCTCTCTCTCTCTCTCTCTCTCTCTCTGCATATAATTTTTTTTTTTTAAAGGAAAAGCAGATTTGTAGGACTAATGTCACTCACCCTAGTGGTTTTTCTTGTTTGGGCAACATTACTTGGGAGATGAATTATGGGTCCTTTATTTCCCTTCTCTTCTGAGAAATATTTATTTACACAATAAATAATGAACTTTTTCTAAGCTGTAAAACAGATGAGAGCAAGTAGCAAGGACAGGAGCTTCTATTCTGTGGCAGTCATAGAGATGGACAACTGACACAGTCTAGCTGTCACTTGATCTACCCTTGCTGAATCACTCATGGAGGCATGACAGGCAGAAAACAACATAACAAGTGATGTAGCATTTATAAAATAGTAATGTAGTCATGGCCATTCATTAATGATCACTGATAACTAAAAATTTTGCCTGATGATCAATAATACTGTTTATCTACATGGAACTCTATATGTACATCACTTCTTCCTGCACGCTGCAAAGTAATACTGTGCATACACAGCATACTAATATCTTGTTTAAAGAAATCATATTCTCCTCACCAAGCACACAGATACATGCAAAATACTGTACTTCCTGCTATATCACCCACTTTCACCTATAACAATGGTTAGGTAGTAGATAGGTATACATGTGCAGATTAAAATTCAAACATCCTTGTTTAATGAAACTAGTTGTAGTTCTACACAATAGTGTTCCATTTGATAAATTCAAATAGTGTAATGCTGAAATGTAAATGGCTATGACTCAAGAGCACAGAATTTGGTATTCTTATCTCATGTGTTTATGTGCTCAATGGTATATAGATAACCAAGATAATGTCAATCTGCTCCATGAACTTCATCTACTGATATCAGTGACAATATACATCTGCTTCAACTAAGTAGCTGACTGCATTCATGGTGTAAACTCTCAATTCCCTTTGTGCTATAATAAGCCTTGTGTAAGACAATTAAATATGAATGATAGTCCCTAGCTCAAGTCTGGCTCATACCATATTCCCCAGTGAATGATAAGACCATGCAAAATACATTACCCACTTTATGGGAAATTAAAGTTTTTAGAGACCACAGAACATGTGCTCTCCACATCTGACTGCATGTAGTTAATTCTACTGAGTTGTCCATCATCTTAAATAATTCACTGAATTGCCCATTATCTTAATTAAATGACAGATATTTCATAAATACTACTCCCACACAAACTTGATGCCAAGGGGAAATGTTGAAGTTTGAGTATTTTTTGGTTAGCCATAATGGTCTTCTCACTAAATATTCTTTGCTAGATTGTAGGCATATTTTAACCTTTCAGTACACTCATACAGGTAGAAAACTAATTTTATTCGTCATCATTCACTTTAGAGTTAGATCTTATGTTCCACTGCATCTTATACAGCTAGAAATAAAGTAACTTTTATTACAATAGCCATAATTCATTACTGAGTATCAAAAACAATTCTTGGAAATCAAATATGTAACACTAAACATACTCACTCAAATAACTGAGATTATAGCAGTATTAATAAGCACACATTACCAACATCATTTGCATGCTGAAAGATTAGTCAGTATCACACAAGTCTTAACTAAGTCTCTATTTACATGTGTAGGCTGCAGTGAAGCCTCCTGTGTGTAATCTGTGCCATTATCACCACTGCGCACCACCATTTCCTCCTGATCCATTAATATTCTCCTTATTCTATCTCGTCGCAATGCTTGTCTGTATGCAGCAGCTAACATGGCTATCCTTGGGTGAGGTTACCTAAAATCAAATTAAATAATTGGTAAATATTTGAGGGCAGTGGCAACAGTGAAAGGAAAGGATAATTTTAACTCCATTTAATCAAAGAAGTAGAAACCCTTCTATTTTAAAGCAAGTCCTGACACAGTTGCCTTGAATCATTGTAAGACCTAACACTAGCCTTAATACAGTAGCATTTTGTACCGTTTAATCTTCCTGAGTTTATCTCTGAGGATATCATCCCAAGTTACACATATACTAATAATATTTCCTCTTCCCTCCCTATAAACATCTGGTCTACTCTTACTCTGGCTTAACTTGCAATATTCTCTTAAGTAATAATTGAAGGCTACTTGATTTTTTTTCTCAGTATCATATGCTAAATTGTTTAAATGTCATTACTATTGCAAAAAATGGATACAGGAATTATTTTCACATGGATAACAAATAGTTTGTAGGTAAAAGAAATAATTAATAAAAAAAAATAAATAAAAAATAAAAATTAAAAAAATTTCATGGTCTATAATGCTTGTGCCATGACCAAGTTCACAACCCATTAAAATGAAGTTGGACTGACCTGGGGTGGTCCGTGGGTCCTGCCACCCCTACTTGGTCAGGCGAGAGTGGTAACCCGAGATCAGTGGGAGAGAATGGATGAAAGTACTTCAAGGTCCAGACTTAGTCTCAGAACAATGCAGTTCTATTGTTAAGAATTATTTAGAGATCTGCCACCTCAGCTATTTTTGTGAGTGGATTAGCAAAGCTTTGGTCAAGTCAACAAATCTAAGATAGATATTATTGGAGTTTATAGGTCAACAAATCTAAGATGGGTATTATCTGAGTTTATAGGCCAAATCTAAGATGGGTATTATATAAGTTTATACTAATTCACTTACCTTGTTTTTTTTAACCAGTTTTTCTGTCACAAGCTAATAGTTTTCAAGCTAGGAATTTTTAATTATTATTTGGCCCATGCAGAAGGGCTGTCATGGCAGACCTGTTCAGCTTGCATCTCATGACAGTTAACTCTGCTGCCACCTACCAATTTTCTTCAATACTAATACTGAATGCTCCAGTCACATTTGATTTATCATTTGATACCCAATCAAGCGCGATCACCTCTCATTCCACCCTGTGTGCAGGCAGATTTGAAATATCAGTTACAGTACACGATGGCCAAGCTGTGTGGGGCACACTGCTACTCCATGATACAATTAAACTTACTTATAAGGATAACGTGTCCTCATCGAAATTTCTAAGAAATCACAGGTTCTGCTAGCCATAGTTTCCTTACCTATCTCCAGCTGATGACTCCAGTGATAATGAAAGCTAATGTGGCATGCATGTTACTAGGTTAGGTTTGTTAGCTTTCATTAGGTTGGGTTGGGTTAAGTTATGTTGAGTTTGGATTAGTTTGGTTGGGTTTCACATTTTCTTGACGATTCTACTTTTTCTAGGTTGTTTTTAAGATTATTCGATTTGGGCCTTACTCTTCTGTCAGACATCCTTTATTTTCCAATCCTCCCTTCCTATGGGTTGAGGTGGGAGGAATTAGAAATAACTTGGCATTTCCACCAGAATCCTCAAATTCGTGTGAATCATGTAAAACAACAAAGAAATAAGTAGAATCATCAGCATAAGGAAAGGCTGGTATAAAGTAAAAATTTACCCTAATCTGTCCTAATCAAACGTTACTTTAACCACCGTAAAAGTAGCTGGGGTGGCTCTCTTCCTGTGGCTCTTTCAAGCCAGCAAACAAACACAACGTTCACTCCATAACGTTATCTGTACACCCTTACTCCACGACTATACAGTTCTCACTCACGTACAAAACACACACTCCAGTCGTGTTTGTGTCAAGTATTCCATCAGAGCAATGCTTGCCTCGTATCTCTGGCAGCTCACCCACGTAATGACTAAGGAACCCCCTCCCATCACGTGCCACTTCCCATACCCTTTGTCAAGTCATTTCTGAGAACATTCGGTGGCGCTAAGCAATATTAGTACTTTCTGCACCCAATCCACCAACTTTCATTACGACGTGAAGTGGGTTTATAATTACCCAACAAACCAAAACAAGCGTATACTTAAAGAGGTGCGTTGTGGTTTCTTATATATGCAACTCCACCACACACGCAGGATCTAACCCAAACACCACCATGGTAGTAAAGGGAGCAACATCTTCATTTATCACTGATGCACCTAATATCAGTGTTATCACGGTGATAAGTGCGAAGACTTAACAGGAGTGTGGGCGTGACGTAATGACACAAGCACCTTCCCTCGCTCAAATGGTCTACTTTAACCTTCCCTCAAGTTCTACCACACTTAATTTAACACTGCCATTAGCTGTGGTACCATGATAACCCCCATAAAGGAGAGGAACACATCACTTACACGTAGTAACTCAGCTCCGTCCCCACACCAGTGAAGGATTATGGAGTATAGAGAACTGCCACCCACAGTTACCAACTACTATTTGCTGGCCTGCTGGTTGTCAAGGTTAAGGATGAATGAAGTGCACAAAAGAGCAAGTCGTGCAACAAATATCGTGAAATAATAAATAGAATAAAATAAATCCTAAGGAAAAAGGAGGGCTTAAAAGACGATAAAAGTAATACAGGTCAACTGATGCCATGTTTTCAACTGCGTCTATTACTTTTTTTCTTCTCCACTTCGCGCCCTGCTTTGCCCATCAATATTATTCCCTACTACCTCCTGACTTAATAATTATACAATCAATAAAAATATGAACTGATGCCTTCTACTCTAGTAAATGTTGGTTGGTGTAAGTGTTAGTCTAGCAAGGAAAGTTACTTGGTTGGCAATAGTGAAACAAGTCAACAAAACGCAGGCGCCGCCGAGATAGTAGTAGTGCAGTGTTGCCACTTCGTGGATTTTATCACACATTTGTGAATAAAATCATCTGTGGAACCCTATGTGGATAGTAGAGTTAAACACAGAATTTGTGGATCTTTTATTGTGGATATGTAACTGTATGTGGTTTCTTTTGTGGAAATTTAATATTTTGTGGATTTTTTTAGGGTAAAGGAAGTCATAGATACGCTAAAAGCAAAAAATAAAACAAAATTATATAGAAAACTTTTGTGCATTGTTAAATGTTGTGTCCAGAACCAAGAGTATAACACATATAGCCCCGGTCTAGACGCGTTTTTATCCCATACACATCACCTCCCATCACTCTTGTCTCCGATCAGACTGAACGGTTACACTCCGTTTCAGTAACGTCTAATGCTGCCTGTGCCTCTGCAGTCTCACAATGTTTCACTTTTCTGTACAACAGCTGTGGAAATGTACTCCTCATATCAGTGTCATGAGTGAGAGGAAATATAGTCAGAGATTTCGTTCTGAGTGAGAAATTTATTTAAGATTCAAAGGTATGATGAAAATTTTTATAATGTACGTTTTTATTCTTAACTGCAAACCTTTCTTCTTAAACGTGCGATTACAATATATTTTAACAAGGAAACATACTATGAAAGGAGTGGGCTTGATGGATGGGTTAATTTTTCATGGTCAACCACAAATAGGAGGCCTTGATAGTTTAGACGACAAGAGCAAGCGACCCTGCCCAGGCTCGTCCCAGCAGGACAAAGCACCATGCCCGCCGAGGATCTTCTCGTGGTGGAACCCGGCTTAGTTTCCCTGGAAGACATGGACATTGTTGAGAACCCTCGTCCCACACCATCTACCCAAGGCAATCAACAGAATACTGCCACTACCGACCAGCCTTCACTTAGGCGCGCCTCCGTTCCTGCCCCAGACTCCAGACAAAGACGCCGCCTGTTGTTCCTCCCTGGCCATGGAAAGACCACCAGTGAATTGTTCAGCTGGTTTGCAGCCTTGCTTAAACAACACCCGGACCTGCAACTGCCCTACAAGGAGGGAAGGAACCAGCCGTACATCATGGTGAGCTCTGAATCCTCCTTTTACACCACCGTGGTGAGTGAAGGCTTCATGGGCATTGTTATGGAGTGCCTTGGTGAGGAGGGCACTCACGCGGTCATCATACATGGTGTGTCGACCCACATTAATGTTAACCTTATTGAGGTGCCAGCTGGCTTTCATGGCCTCAAGAGGAGGATGGTGGGGCAGAAGCCAAGGCCTCAACTGTTGGGCGTGACTGGGAAGGTGCCCAGTGAAGTGCATCTCCTGAGCCTTGGACGTCGGCGTGTGGAGCGGTACACGCCAGAGGCGGACCTGTGTCACCACTGCAGTCGCTGGGGCGACAAGGATTGGCGTTGCCAGTCTGCTCCTCGGTGTAGGTACTTTGCTGGTTCCCACAAGTCAGTGCAGTGCCTGGACAAGATCAAGGAGGGCACCAAAATCGCTCCTCGCTGCTGCAACCGGAGGGGGGGGTGGGTGATCACAACGCCCACTCAACCCTCTGCACTGTCAGGCCTCGGCCCCACAAGGAACCTGCCACTGATGAGGTGACTCGGCCCAGACTCGTGTCCCGCCAGGCTCCACCTCCTCAGACCAACGCTTGGACGAATAGGCCTTCATTTTTGTCTACTGCCCCTCACCTGCCTCGGCCTTCCTGCTCCACCTCTGGCACTTCCGCCACACCTGCCGTGTTAACGCCTCTGCCGCAGCACACTGCTACAGTGCCCTCTGCATCTGCCACAGCAGTGCCCCAGCTTGGGGGCACTCAGGAGCTGCCTGCCACTAACTCCACCCAGCACCTCATGGCAGTGGTGAACGCGCTAGCTGCTAAAGTGGACAATCTCTCTGAAACGGTCTCTGCCCTCAGTAATCAGTTTGCCACTTTTAAGAAGAAGCAGCAACAAACAGTGCCTGGTGGGACGCCCCCTGTGGCCCCCACCCCGTGTCCAGTCAGTGATGCTAACCAGGACCAGGGAGATAGTGACGTGTGCCTGCAGCGTGTGTGTGACCCACCCCAGGCAGAGGACAATACTGCAGGGCAGCGTGCGGGTGCTGCTGCACCCTCTTCGTGGAAGGCTGCCCCCACCAAGCCAGTCACGGGAGCCACGCGACAACCCCGGGGCCCCTCAGGGATGGCCCCTGCTTCCTCTGTCTCAGAGGACAAGTCACCTGAGGCAGACCATGATGGGGATGCCGCCGGTGAATGGACGTTGGTCACCCGCAGGAAGAGGCGCTGCTCCGCCCCCATTTCAGTCCCGACTGCCAGCCCCGAGCCAGACCAGGGATATGTGATGTCAGCCCTGCAGACTCTGGTGGAGTAGATGTCTCACGTGACACGGGACGTGGATGATCTAAAGACCCGGGTGCAATACCATCACAATGAACGATAAGACTTTCCGCACCTTAACATGGAATGTCAATGGTCTACATGCTCGGTTCACTGACTTACACTCTCACGTCCTTCTCCATAAGCCTGACATTATTGCCTTACAGGAGGTAGGGCCACGGGTGCCTGAGCTTCGGGGTTATGCCTCCTACACCTTCAGTTGTGGTGACAGCAGTAGTCAGGGGATGGCTACTTACATTAGACATGGGATTCCGGTTATTTTCAGGGAAATGGGGGTCACCGAGGGTATTGAATTTATTACTGTTTGCTTGCACACCTTGGGTGAAGTTATTTACTTTGTAAACATGTACATTCATGCTGGTGCCTTAAATGTTGCAAATTTTCCTGATTATGTCCTTGAGGAGCAGACTGTTATTAGGAATTAGGAAGCCATCTCACCACCAATGCTAATGGTGTGCGCTGGAAGGGTTTCCTTGACACCACAGATACAGTAGTGCTCTCTGGGGAACATGCACCCACACATGTACAAGGAGGCAGACTTGACTATGTAGCCCTTATCAATATGCCAACATATACTGCCGAAACCCTTCTTGTCAGGTCTTTGCTGAGTGACCACTTCGCCCTGGAGATGACCTTTCCGGTGCAGTCCGCCCCGGCAGTGCCCAGGAAGCGCCCGACGGTGCCACCATCCAGGATGGCGGGTCTCATTGTCCATGTGATGATGTAGTACTCTGCCGTGAAGGACTCCCCCGATGCAGTGGCACTGTACGACGGACTGCTACACACCATCGAGGGATTCATCATGACTCCAAGGGCTCTGGCAAGGACCCACACTTCACGCTGCTGGACTTATGCCACCAACCCTGTAATCCTGAACTGCCAACAGACGCTCGCTGCCTACCAGACACAGAGTCACGGGATGCTATGGTTACTGTGGCTCAACACCTCACAGATCTGAGGCAGCAGGAAAGAAAGAAGTACTGGCTCTCCTTCCTGGACCTGGTGCGCAGGACCCGGTCCCTCCAGGACGTGTGGCACCACGTTTAACAGTGTCCGGGGCAAGCCCAGGCGGCAGCCTCTCTTCAGCCTCTCTCTCAGCGCCACAATGTTGCATCTCTAGCTATCTTCTACCGCTATTTTTATGCTAACTGCTCTTCTGACCTTGCTAACTGCATGCCTCCCCTCCTCCCACGGCCTCGCTGCACAAGAGTTTCTTCTTTCTCTCACCCTATTCTGTCCACCTCTCTAACGCAAGAGTTAACCAGTATTCTCAATCATTCATCCCTTTCTCTGGTAAACTCTGGAACTCCCTGCCTGCTTCTGTATTTCCACCTTCCTATGACTTGAATCCCTTCAAGAGGGAGGTTTCAAGACACTTATCCATCAATTTTTGACTACTGCTTTGACCCTTTTATGGGACTGGCATTTCAGCGGGCATTTTTTTTTATTGGATTTTTGTTGCCCTTGGCCAGTGTCCCTCCTACATAAAAAAAAAAAAAAAGTATGTGACCCTGATCCTGCCGGCAGTGCACAAGAGCTCGTCCTGCAGTGGAAGGAAGCCTCATCCTTCTCTGGCCTTCCTGTGGAACACCAGGAGGCACTTGACCAGCAAAGACCACAAAGGATGGAGTTGATTTGCCAGATGACACCTGTGTGCCTGTCACACATGATGAACTTCTCTCGGTAGTTAAGTTGGGCAAGTCAACAGCTTCTGGCAAGGATGGCATCACCTATGACATACTCAGTGCCCTGGAGGTAAAGGTAGACAAGCCTATCTTAGACCTATTTAACATCTCTCACTGCAGGCAAGCTTCCCCACTCCTGGAAAACAGCCATTATCATCCCAATCCGCAAAGGTGATGGCACCTTTCACCCCATTTCTCACCAGCTGTCTGTGTAAGATGATGGAACGGGTAATATTGAACATGCTTATATATAATGGTGTTCATAGCTCAAAGACTTCCTCAGAGGAGACTGCACCTTGAAACCAAACCTGTGCTGTTCTATTGCACAAGTAGTCCTTGATCCATCCTAATAATTTACCTTTGACACCTTTGAGAATGAGTTCCTCCATAATAACATCTTTGTTGGCCCTGTCGAAGGCACCCTTGAGATCAACGAAAGCTCTGCAAGTAGCATTCTTATTTATCTTATAAATAAGAATGCTATTTATCTTATAAATAAGAATGCTACTTGCAGAGCTTTCGTTGATCTCAAGGGTGCCTTCGACAGGGCCAACAAAGATGTTATTATGGAGGAACTCATTCTCAAAGGTGTCAAAGGTAAATTATTAGGATGGATCAAGGACTACTTGTGCAATAGAACAGCACAGGTTTGGTTTCAAGGTGCAGTCTCCTCTGAGGAAGTCTTTGAGCTATGAACACCACAGGGTGGATACCTTAGTCCAATGCTTTTTAACGTTTTAATGGACAAAATTGTGCGTTGTTCCTTCCCGCAGGGCACCCAGGTCCTCATCTATGCTGACAACATACTCCTCCAGTGCCCCACACCCAGGATTCTCCAGTTAGTTCTGTCACAACTAGCAGCATTGTGTGTTCAAATGGGACCTGTAATTAATGAATGTAAAACCAAATTTCAAGCCAAAGGGAAGGTCTCTCGTCTGCCCTCTGTAAATAATGTTCCCATCCCTAGAGTTCATACACACAAGTACCTGGGTGTACAGCTGAGTTTCAGGAACTCACTCCACGCTGTACACTATGTTCGAGACCTCTGTCTGCCACGGCTGCTAGCAAACTGGGGTCTGGGGGCTGGTATTCCAGTCCTAATGATGTTCTACTCGTATATATCTGTTGTACAGTTCCTCATTGACTACGCAGCCCCTATTTTAATACAGTTTAGTGCCACTCAGCTCTGTCCCCTGGAACTTGTTCAGAATTAAACCATGAAAATAATTTTGGGATGCCCAGGGACTGCTTGGATTGAGGTCCTCAGAGCTGAACTGCACCTGCCGAATATTATGTGTAGGATACAGGAAATTACTTGTACTGTTGGTCGGATGCTATGCATGGGGTCCGACTCTCTGAAGGGATCACTGATCCCCATGTATCGTGATCCTCAGACTCCTACAACTCCATACCTCAGGAAGATCTTGGGAGCCTGTATTAACGTTGTTATGTCACCGCTCCAACCCATTTGGAACCCTCACCGTGTCAGTGTTGATATTCACTCACTGCATCAGCCCAAATGGGACTGGCTCCCTCATGTGCTGCAAGACATGTTCATGACTAAATTGTCCAAGTACCCCCATGTTCAGGCTATTCATGTTTATTGTGATGGTTCAGTCAATGGCAGCAGGTCTGGAGGCTGGATGTGGGCTGTTCATCCGTGACTACATTTCTGCCAATTGCTACACTGACACAGGTTTCCAGGCAGCTCCCTGCACACATGTCCTCCACTAGGGTAGAACTGTATGCTGTTCTGGAGGCGCTCCATATTGTGGTGCCTCTCCATAAGGATGTATTCTTCTTTGTTGACAGTCAGGCTGCACTGTATGCTCTCCAATCTACCTCCCCCATGGACTGTGATCTAGTTAATAAATATCTTGATCTCATCCACGCCCTAGAAGATGCTGGTGCCACAGTTCACTTCACCTGGATACCCTCTCATGTGGGTATCCCACTCAATGAAGAGACAGACTGCCTTGCTCAATGTGCCCTTCAGGACAACGCAGTGGACCCTGGCGCTGAGTACACTCTGTGCCATGTTAAGAGTAGCATTAAGGACTTTGTACATAGTAGCATCAGTGATCAGTTGGAGCTTTGTTGCCATAGGGGCAGTGGCAGTAGTCTTCACTATGTACGTGCCTCCCAGAGCTGTGCTTACACCTATGGGAGACGCACTGCATCACATGATAGGGTGGCAATGAGGCTCAGATTAGGCTATAAATACTTTTGGGAAGTCAGTGCTTCTCCTGGAGTGTACTGTGTGCTGTGTGCTGCACCAAGGGGACACACTCTGACATTATATCGCGGAATGCCCTCTCATTGCTAAATTTAGGCTGCAAGGTCAACATGACTTGTATACCCACATTGACCATTTCTTAGACTCAGCCACTCTCAGGGCTATACTCAAGGAATATCCTATGTTTGCTCCCAGACTGTAGGATATTTATGCAATAAGGTGTGCAATATCCGTATTTATTTATTTACTTATATTCTTGTAATGTAAACTATATTTTTTTATATTTTTGATACTCTACCCTGAAGTCTTTGCCCAGGGGATGGGTGGCAAGGTCTGTCCTCCTCCTCTGTTGTATTTCATTATTAATGCGACAATTAATGTATCAATCAATCAATCAGTCAATGAGCAAATAACCCCAATGTTTAATGGTAAAAAGGAAAAAAAAAAATGATTCACAGATATATAAAGTAAAATTCATTTGTTGGTTAGCTGTGCCATCATATACGCTTGTGTGGTGCTTTATTTGTGACATAATTTATGAATATGCTGGGAAATCTTAAAAAAAGTGATACACTATTTTTTTAAATTGTTATAAATAAATGGCTACAACCATAATGTCCTGGGGATTTGATCTTGATCTTGATGCTGCATGTGGCTCGGGATTACTCCTGACCCAGGCCTTTATAATGGCAACTCCCGTAGGAAAACAGAAAACATCATCATCTTTTACATCACTAATCCCTACATCTAACATCTCACATTTTCTCCAGGAGTTCCTTCACTTCCTCAATCATACTTTCATTTTCGTCTCTCCACACAGTCTCAGCACCAACACCTTTCGTCTTCTCTACTCTGACATTCTCCAGTTCCCTCAGCACCACTTGTATCATTTCATCCCTGCCTCTGGCATACTTCACACACTCCAGCACCACATGCTCCACCGTTTCATCCTCTCATGTCACACAACTGGCACACTGCTGGGGGACTCTGACCATCTGTAACTCTTTGCATTCACATCCATACACTGTGCCCTAGCTCGGAAGAAATAATCACTATCCAGGCTTCCCACATACCTCTTTTCATACATTGGGGCGTCTTTCTCTCTATACTCTTTTGTTCCATTTTATTTTTCCATTCACTCAGTCCCACATATTTCACTACTTTATCTCACTCTTCCACTTTCTTATATCCCATTCTAGACCCCCCCCATTTCTAGCAATCATACTCCAGTCACTCAATATGTCTACCCTCAAGCCACTGAAAACCCCAACTAGTTTCCAAGCCACTCTTTACTACCATTCTAACGCTTCCCTCTCCTGCTACTCTTAACATTCCACAGAAACACCTTTCTCACTAATCTTGCATCATCCATTCGCTCTAATGAAGCCTTTTATCTCAAGGTTGCCTTTACATGCCGCCCCTCTAACAGGACTAACCAGTGGAACTGCCAAATTTGAGTGGACACCAGACTATCAGCAGGCATTCAATCAACTCAAGAATCTCCTAGCTCGCGAACCGGTACTGCAAGCACCGGACTTCTCCCGATCATTCTCTCTACAAACCGATTCTAGCGACATCGCCTCAGGGGGAAGTCCTCCTACAGAAGAACGGAATATATCATCCGGTGGTCTATCACTCAGCCAAATTCAACAGCCACCAGAGGAATTACAGCACCATCGAGAAGGAACTGCTCTCAGTGTCTCGGCAATTCAAAAGTTTGAATCCTACCTGCACGCCAGCGTCAAGCCCTTGCAGGTATTCACCGACCACAATCCTCCGACATTCCTACAGCGAAACAAGTTTACCAACCAGCGTCTTCTCCGGTGGTCACTTCTCCTCCAGCCTTATGACGTGACCATCATACACATAAAAGGCTCTGAAAATATAATCGCCGACGCTCTCGCGAATCCACCTCTGATGATGACGAGGGCCTCTCCAATTTTCCTCCCGTCTCCACCGTCAACAAGGTTCTTGTTACCGAGTGTCGACGTCCTCCGGGGGGAGGTATTACGGCCATCGTACCGGCCTCGCCAACCACTAATCTCTCCATCTAACCATCGGCTTCGAATACCGTCTCGACCACACCGTGGCGGTATGGTAAAGTCGAAGCTTTGGAAACACGTCTCTACTCGCGTCTCAATCGAGCTAACCGAGCTGACTACTGACTTCCACCTCTACACCTCGTCAGTCTCACTCGCTTCTCGCAGTTGGAACCATCCTTCTTCCTACTGTCTGGCTTCGGTTACATCGACGTGAGTTAGGAGACGTGACGAACACTCACACACGTACACTCTCACACTTCGTTACGTACACGCTTGTTGAGCCATTTATATTTGTTTTATATTTGTGTTGTATTTTGAGTATATATTCGTTTTCCTTTATTGCATGTTATTTAGTATATGTTACATTCGTTGTTGCTTTATTAACTTGTATGTTTTGTCACCTTTGGTTTTCTTCATTAATTATTAGCTTGTATATGTTAACTGTACATACTTGAACCCACGTGGGATCACTGTGTCCTAGATAAGTTGCACGCGCTATGCCAGCTTCAGGTAGTGGATATTTAGTTTAATAATGATTAAGTTTTATTTCATACTCGTTTCACTACCTTATGCTACAAGAAAGGGTACAACACGCCCCTAGTCAACCAACTTCTGCCCGTGCTTGACAGTAGTAATAATAGTAACTATAGCAATAATAACTAATAATGGTAACTATAACAACTGCAACAAGTAAATAATGATGATGATGATGATGATAATGATAACCGTAATAATAACAGCAATAAGTAGTAATGATAATTACAGCAGCAAAAACAAATATAAAATAACTAATAATAATTAACAAATCTGATCACTGCAATTAATAGCATAAAATTCACAGCTTTTGTTTTAAGTAGATACTTTTTGATCTCTTTGTTTATATTTTAATTTATTATTAATAGTAAGATTTTTTTTTATTTTTTTATCAATAGGCAAACTATCAAACAATTTTGGTCCAAAAACTTGCTACACAATTTTGGAATAATAATAATGTTCTAAATATAGAACAAATAAGGTTAATATTTAGTATGACGAACGTTTTCTACCAATTTGAGTATTGCATTGTCCCAGATTTTTATAATATGTGAAGTATTTTTTAATGAATGGAAAATAAAATAGTTATGCCAGAGAACATTAGGGATGTAGACTCAAGCTATAAGAAAATATACTGGGAACCGGAACCGGCGAAAGAAACCTGCCATCCCGAGGAAGCGCCGTATGTCTCTCTTGGAGACTGGCACCAGTACGGCGGACACGTTGGCGGCTCTGAGACGAACACAACCATGCCCCACCTGGTGCCCCAAGTAGGTGACTGTTGCCCCGCCGAATGTAGTTTTGGCCAGTTTTATTGTCAGCCGTGCCTCCTGCAGTCTTGCAGTTTGTGGAACATTACAGCAAGTTGGTGGATATGTTGCTCACAATTATCTGAGAGGATAAGATCATCTAAGTACACCGACACTCCGACTAGGTCTTGGACAAGGTGATTCATGGCCCTCTGGAAGGTGGCTGTGCAATTTTTCATCCCAAATGGAGCCACCAAGTAGTGAAAAAGGCCAAAGTGGGTAATGAAGGCTGAAATTTCCTGAGCTCTCTTAGTGTTGTTTGACAGTAGCCTTCTAAGAGATCAATCTTAGTTATAAATTTGGATTGTCCCACCTCATCAAGGAGATCATCTATTCGTGGTTAAAGATAGGCATCTGGCACTGAGACAACATTCACTCGTCTGTAGTCCGTGCAGAAGCGAAGTTGACCATCATCTTTGGGGACGAATATGCACGGTGAAACCCAAGGTGAGTGACTAGGTTCAACCAATCCCTGTTTAAGTAGATAATCAACCTCTCTCTCCTCATCCGCTCTCGTTTCTGAGGGCGTAGACGGTAAGAAGCTTGGCAGATGGGTGAAGTGCCTGATAAAATTTGCACGTCATGAGACAACAAGGAGGATTGTTGTGGGTGGTTTTGAAAAACCTCGATGTTCCACAACTGAAATTGTCTTGTGCTTGTGAGGAAGATAGGTAACTGAGGTTGTTGTGTAAATGTTCAAGTATATATGCGTTACTGGAAGTGTCTTGTATATCTGGAATTGTCCGAGTCTACTTCCTTAGACTCTGGGATTATATTTGACGCAAAAGGAACAGATAACACTGCAGTTGAGGAGTCCGGTGCAGGCGTTCGGTGCTTGTATAGCCTAAGCAAGTTAACATCAACTAATTGTGAACACTTAAGATTCCTGATGTAATTATATATAATTTGGTATCATTTATTTTCTTGATGTCACATGGACCGTGATACTTAACCTATTCGTAACAACTTTCGTAACATTGACTTTAGGGTTTGATGACACCTTTCTAGCGCACCCTAAGACTCCGGATGGTAAGCGGTCGCTAGAGTCTGCGTAATACCAAGTTCAGTTAAGACAGCCCGGAAGCGATCACTCGTGAAGTTTGTTCCCCTGTCGCTCTGTATTTTCTGGGGAATGCCATAGGTGGTAAACATGAGGGATAGTTTAGACAATAATAGTTTTAGCATTAATGTTCTTAATAGGGAAAGCCTCTGGATACCTAGTAGTTGGGTCAAGTACAGTTAGGATGTACTGGTTACCCTTCTTGGTTATTGTTAAGGGCCCTGCAACATCAATGATTTTCTGAAATGGTTCTGAAGGAAGGAAGGAACCTTTGTAAAGGTTGTAGGGGGGGGGGTAAGAAAGAATGGTTTGGTTAGGTTTGCCTGCAATTTGACATGAATAAACAAATGAGGCTACATCTTTCCGTAGAGCTGGCCAGTAAAAATGACTCATTATTTTATCACAGGTTTTCCTGATACCTAAGTGTCTACAGCAACGTTTTCATGAGCGCTCTCTATCATGGGTGTTCTCATGACTCCTGGCAAAACTATCTGACGGACCTCAGCCCATGCTGAATCGTCATTAAGTTTAGGTGGTTTATACACTCACTCATAAGGATGTCGCCCTGGTACTAAAATGATGGGTAGTGGTGAATGACCTGATCCTTAGGAATATGACTTGGGAGTGAAATTTGGTTAATCCTCTTTCTGGGCCACATTAATGATTCATCCTCTTTCTGGGCCACAGAACTTTAGTAGTGAACTGATTTAGGTTCACTTGAGCTGGAGGATTCGGAGGTTTGGGCAAAAACGGAGCAGCAACGGAATTGTTTTGGGCGGCTTGTGCTAGGGTCACGGCATAAACCGGAAACAAATTACGTTGCTCCCGCTCAAGTTTCCCTGTAGGATTTATATGGGAGTGGCTAGTCTTTAATGACAAAGGGTGGAAAGACTGCACCACCGGCCAAGTCATAAGCCGGTAAAAACTCAGCATTAAGTACGGGCAAAAATTGATCACTACGGACCCCAACAATCACTTCTCCCTTCACTATGGGACTCGAGGTGTACTTTGGCTAACGGGAGTGGAAATGGATCATGAAAATCCTTTAAATACATTTTTAACAGTAGCTTTTTTCAGTCCAGTGACTGCTGATTTTAGTGAAAGTGATTGGCCTCCAGCAGTATCCCTTATGATATTTACTGGCCTCCAACAGTATCCCTTATATTTACTGAATATTTTAAGTTATCACCAAAGGAGACTGATCCTTTTGACATAAATGAGGTAAATAACTTGTTAGAGGGATCTGTTTTCGTGGTGTTGAATGTGGCCAATAGCTTGGTAAAAGCACCGTTTGCTACTTTGCACCTGGGATTAGGGGAATCTCTTATGAGGTGGCCAAGCTTTTTGCAAAATGAACACACTGGAGAGAACATGTTATATTTATTACTAACGACCGCCTTGCCATTGTTTACAGCACCTGCACCGGACTTTACAATTGACTCAGCCTTCCTCTCT
This sequence comes from Scylla paramamosain, assembly GCF_035594125.1. Taxonomy (NCBI): domain Eukaryota; kingdom Metazoa; phylum Arthropoda; class Malacostraca; order Decapoda; family Portunidae; genus Scylla; species Scylla paramamosain. Next base: position 6,951,577 of record NC_087180.1, read on the forward strand.
CCCACAGGACCTGGACGGTGAATCAATGAAAACACGTCTGCAATTTCAGCAGCTTTAAGAGCAAGTCTGTCTCGTTTCTGCTGGTAATGTATTACAACTGAATGAGGTACCTTGCGTTTAAATTCCTCTAAGGCGATCAAATTTACCAGCTGGTAATATGTGGTGACTAAAGCCGACTCAGGCCACTTTTGCAACGCTCTGTACTTACCTGATGCAACTCCAAGTATGTCTGGTGCTGGAGTTTAAGATATCTGAATTTTTGTCTGTAACCCTCTGTTGTAATGGAATATGCCTGTAGAATACCTTTCTTAACTGAGTCATAATCTGTTATTTTCTAGACCTCACCAAGATAGTTAAAGTTTTCTCACTAAGCTTGGCCTTAAGGAGCAATGTCCAATCCTCCTGAGGCAATTCAAAGTGTTCAGCAGATGAATTCGAACTCCCTGAAGAAACTTTCGGGATCTTGATCTGAGAGTTGTGGTAAGATGGACAAATAATGTTTATTGATCTTAGCCTTGTTTGGAGGTTATTTTTGCCGCATCTTTCTTCTATTCCTCCTCCGACGACGACGACAGGTAACAATATCCTAGATATTGTTTTAACAACTGATGAGTCAATAAAAGACGTAAAAATTGACCAGAACTTAGTTCAAGCGATCATCGTAGCTTACTTTTCACCATAAATTTTGACGAAGCTAAAGTAAGCGAAAGTAAAGAAAAAGTGCCAGACTATCGGCGTGCTAACTTTGAGAGACTTCGCATATAGCTTGCATCCATAGACTAGAATGAACTGCTGGAAACACCAGACATATTAGCAAAGCATGGGAAGTGTTTGCTAAAATGTTAAATGAAACTGCGATTTTGTGTGTACCGCAACGAAACAACGGTCGGTAAAAATCACCAAACCGAAATGGTGGAATAATGAAATCAGATGCTTCCTTCTGGGTAAAAAAAAATGCGTACCACAAATACATATTAACACAAAATACTAATGATAAACTAGAGCACGACAGATTGCATAGAAAAACTAAAAAGCAGATCAAATGCAGCAAAAAATCTGTTGAAGATCAGATCGCGAACTCGTGTAAAACGAACTCAAAAGAATTTTTACAGCTACGAGTATGTAAAAACAAAATGTGTTTTAACATCAACGATTGGTCCACTAATAACAGAAAATGACAAAAAAATAGAAAGCGAAACAGACATGGCGAACACCCTGAACTAGTACTTTTCAACAACACCCTGAATGAGTACTTTTCAACAGTCTTCACGACTGAGGATGTTCAGGGCAGTCTGCCGACCCCCACGATTCAAACGAGGCACCACGCTGCCAGACTTCACCATCACAGAAAATGAAATCCTCTGTCACGAAGAGCATGAACGTAAACAAAACTCCCGAGCCAGACAAGATATCACCCAGGCTTCTTAAAGAAGCAAGAAATGAATGAGCTCGTGAAACCGCTTAAGATTTTATTCAATAAAACTTTACTAGCGGGTAGTCCCCCACGAATGGAAACTAGCAAATGTCATGCCAATCTTTAAAAAAGGAAATAAATCTCTCCCAGCCAATTACAGACCGATCAGTCTCACTTCAGTAGTGTGCAAGATGATGGAAACAATAATCAGAGATAAAATTGTTATATATTTATAAGAAAATAAAATCATAAAGGATTCACAACACGGTTTCAGAACCAAGCGTTCCTGCTTAACGAACTTACTAGACTTTTTATGAAGTATGTAATTCGTATGACGAGACAAAAGCTGTTGATATTATCTACCATGGTTTCCAGAAAGCTTTCGACGCTGTTTCCCTTAAGAGACTCGTCAGTAAAGTAAAAGCTCACGGCATTTCCGGAAACACCCTGAAATGGCTGAGAGACTGGCTCTCTGACAGAAAACAGCGTGTTGTGATAAATGGAAGAGATTCAGAGTGGCAAAAGGCAAATAGCGGCGTTCCTCAACGCTCTGTATTAGGACCAGTACTTTTTATAATGTACATTAATGATAGTGATGAAGGGATAAATTGCAAAATAAGTAAATTTGCAGAGGACACCAAAATAACAAGTAGAGTAACGTCTGTGTCACAATGGCAGGAACTGCAGTGTGACCTCAATAAACTAACAAGCTGGGCAGAAGAAAAATGGCAGATGAGATTCAATAAAGAAAAGTGTAAAATTCTACATATCGGAAGCATCAATATAGAAAAGTGTAAAATTCTACATATCTGAAGCAACAGTGTTCAGGCGAGATATGTGATGAATAACAAGCACCAATAAAGAAAAAGATCTCGGTGTCGTTGTGTCAAACGACCTAAAGCCGAGTAAACACTGCACAGAAACAGTAAAGACGGCAAATAAATTAGTAGGCTTCATTAGAAGAACCTTTGAATTTAAATAAAAAAAGGTTATACTTGCCTCGTATAACTCACTGGTGTGCCCTCATCTAGAATACTGTGTACAGTTCTGGTCATCATATTACAAAAAAGAAATTGAAAGACTAGAAAAGATGATTCCAAGATTGCGCAATAAGCCATATGAATAAGGACTGGAAGAACTAAAACTATTTAGTTTAACAAAGAGCAGGATAAGAGACCTAATTGAAGTGTTCAGAATTTTCAAAGGATATAGTAACATTGATGCACATAAATATTTTACCATTTATCATTCAAAGGATAAGTAACATTGATGCACATAAATATTTTATCATTGATCATTCTAACTTAAGAAATAGTGGATTCAAGATTTATACCCAAACGTTTTAAATCCCACAAGGTAAAACATTTTTTCTTTAATCGTATAGTAAATATATGGAATAAACTTCCTGCCGAAATTGTGAACAGGAATACCATTGAATCATTCAAAAATAAAATAGACAAATATTTAAAAGCAAATCCGCAACAAGCTTGTATTAACTTGTATTGTAACTTGTATTAACTTTCAGGTAGGCGTATAGATTTCACCGTAGGGTGAATAGTAGAACTTCCTTTCATCCTTTCCTATGAAAATTTCCATGCCAGTTTTTCCATACTGCATGGTACTTTTCCCAACTATTTCCATGCCAGCGCAAGCTGGAGGGAGTGGTGAGTGGGGAGGAGCCTTCTGCTATGCTGTCCTGTCTCTCTTCCTTGTAGCTAGTTAGAAGTAGTTACCAAACAGCCTTGCAAGGACCAAAAGGTCTGTTGCTGTTTGGCTTTCCTTTGTATTCTTTTGTATTCCTCCCCTTCCCCTGCTTCTTCCCACTCCTTCCCTTCGCTCTCCTCCACCTTCACCACTATCAGACGTGGTACAAACAAGCGAACTACAATAAAAAGACCATTGCCTTCCCTTCGCTCTCCTCCACCTTCACCACTATCAGACGTGGTACAAACAAGCGAACTACAATAAAAAGACCATTGCCTGAGTCTATGTCAAATCATTATGAAATTCTCAGCGATTCAACATTTGACAACGAGGACACCAAATTGATTGGCGATTCACTGCTACGAAACCAAGTAGTAGAGTTTTTGCTCACGAGCCCCCAGAAACAGAAAAAGTCACTGCATTCCTGGCGGCAGTATTGATGATATCGCAAGCGCTTTTGATGAGCTGGCAAATGATTCAAACGAGAACACACTATTCCTCATACAAGCCGGGACAAATGACATACAAAGCACGAGATCAGAGGCCCTTCTTGAGAAATACTGTAAGATGATAAACAAGTACAAAACGAATACAAAACGAAATCGAATAACATCGTCTCCAGTATCCTCCCCAGAATAAATGCGGTAAATTCCTTCTATAACAAGGCATCCATCATCAATTCTCGTCTCTGTAATATCTGCAAAGAAGAGCAGGTAGACTTTATTAATCTATGGAACCACTTCTACGATCAGAAAATTCTGTTTTGGGAAGATGGTCTTCACTTAAACTCTGTTGGTTCAGCAAGACTGGGGCGTCTTTTCAATGATGCGGTAACTGCTCATATATAAAAAAAACGCGAGTCCAGCACCAACAATACAAATGACATAAACAACGAAAGTGAAACTGCCCCATCTGAGCGTAACAGCATAAAATTTTGTTACATCAATGCGCATAATACAAGAAACAAATTTCAGGACCTGGAAGAAATTGTCAGTATGGAGGACTACGATATTATTGGCGTAACAGAATCATGGATAAACACATCTAAGAGGATAAACACATCTAAGGCTTTTAGTCAGAATTTTCGTTGCAGGGCTACAATTTATTTAGCTGTGAAAGAGCGTACAGAGAAAAAAGGTGGTGGAGTACTTCTTTATGCCAAATCAAGTCTTCTCCCGCTTTCGAAACCAGTTGAAAAGATGAATAATATTGATGTCTCATACATTCAACTTAGCTCTAGATAAATAATATTGATGTCTCATACATTATTAACTCTAAAGCTCGAAAACTAATAATTGGTGTCATCATTTACCGACCTCTTGGACAAGTACATGAGACTGACAACAAACTATATGAACAAATAGCCGAAATTTGTTCAGAAAACGAAACCATAATTGTTGGTAACTTCAACCTAGCTGTTAACAGATATGTGACGATCCTTTAAATTCACACTCGAGACACGATTTGTATAACAATCTTTTAGAAAGCAGTCCGGATCAACTTGTGCAACATCCTACTAGAGGTGATAATATCTTGGACCTTATTTTAATCACAAATGAAAGCATAATCACTAACGTAGAAGTTGGTTCAGCGTTCAGCACCAGTGACCACCGGGCGATTACATTCGCTACCAAAACAAATGAAATCCTTCTGAATGAAAGTAAAGAAAAATTACCCGACTTTCATCGGGGAAAGTTTGGAGAACTCGGGAAAATTTTGGCTGAAAGCAATTGGAGCCAGTTATTAAGTATAAATTGCATAAATGAAGCGTGGAAAACATTCACACAAACTTAACGTAGTTGTAGAATCCTGTTCCACTGCGAAATAGGCGCTCGATCGCCAACAATAAACCGAAATGGTGGAACTCGGAAATAAAGAATTGTCTCTGCTAAAAAAAAATGCGCATACCAAAAATATAAAATCACTCAAAACGAAAAAGACAAGACCGATCACGACCAGTTGCGACGCCATACTAAAATACTTAACAGAGACGGCAAACAGAAGTATGAACTCCATGTTGCAAACAAAAGCAAGTCAAATCATAAGAATTTTTTAGTTACATCTGAAATAAAAAAAAAAAAAAAGGTATTGGCTTCAACCATAGGGCTGATAGCTCTACAAAATGAAGAATACACGGATGACGAAATCGAAATGGCTGTCAAATTAAATGATTACTTTGCATCCGTCTTCACTAAGGAAAATGATTAAAAAAAATCAGCCAACTGCCAAAAATTACAGTAATAATGTCTTTTTAAATATGTGCAATATCAATGAAAATGAAATTCTGCGCACGAAAAATGAAGTCAAAATAAATAAAATACCTGGTCCCAATAAAATTTCTCCATGGATACTAAGAGGCTAAGAATGCTAAGAACGAACTTGTTAAACCATTATCCATCCTCTTCAATAAATCATTAAATACACATTAAACACAAGTTTAATTTCCTGACGACTGGAAATTAACAAACGTAACTCCGATTTTTAAAAAGTGACAAATCCCAAACTAAAAATTATCGACCGATCAGCCTCAACTCAGTGGTAGGTAGGTAAGCTAATGGAAACAGTTTTGAGGGATAAAGTGTATCATTCTTAGAAAGCAACAACATAATAGATGAGTCACAACATGGACTCAGAAACTAGCGGTCATGTTTAACTAACCTACTCGACTTCTTCCATGACACACATGAATTGTATGATAACAACAGCGGTCATGTTTAACTAACCTACTTGACTTCTTCCATGACACATATGAATTGTATGACAACACCAGAGCGGTCGATATTATATACCTGGATTTTCAAAAGGTTTTTGACAAAGTTCCGCATAAGCGTCTTGTCAATAAAGTAAAAGCCCACGGTATAACTGGTGACATCGCAGCGTGGATTGATGATTGGCTGTTAGACCGTAAACAGCGAGTAATGATAAATAGTAAATCTTCAGATTGGATTAACGTAACCAGTGGTGTTCCTCAAGGATCAGTTCTGGGGCTGATTCTTATTATATATATAAATGGCATCGACGAAGGAATAAAATGTAAATTATCAAAATTCGCGGACACAAAAATTGCAAATAAGGTAGATTTGGAAAACCAAAGACAACTTTTGCAAAGCAATATAAATACTCTCATCAAATGGTCAAATGAGTGGCAAATGAAATTCAATATTGATAAATGCCACGTATTGCATTTAGGAAATCAAAATCCTCAGGTGATATTCAGTATGGATAACACCCCCCATGACGAGTGTGGACAAAGGAAAAGATCTTGGCGTCATAATTTCAGCAGACCTCAAGCCAAGTAAACAATGTACCGAGGTCATAAAAACTGCAAACAAATTAGTCGTTGGTTTCATTGGAAGATCTTTTACTTTTAAATCCAAGAAAATAATATCATATAACTCACTCGTACATCCACATCTTGAATACAATGTTCAGTTTTGGTCACCGTACTACAAAAAAAGATATCGGGAAATTAGAAAAAAAACAACGCAGAATGACAAAAAATTATCCCAAGGTTGATAAACAAATCCTACGAGGAACGCCTTAAGGAACTAAATTTATTTTCTCTTGAGAAGCGTAGAGTAAGAGGGGACCCTTATTACGCTTTTTAAAATTTTTAACGGATTAACAAATATGAATATTGAAAAATACATATCAGTCAATCGCTCATATGTCACTAGAAACAATGGTTTTAAAATAGTAGGTAAAAGTTTCAAAACGAATGAAGCCAAACACTTTTCTTTAATCGCATAGTAAATATATGGAACCGTCTACCATTAATCGCGTAGTAAATATATGGAACCATGTACCATCAAATGGCATTGACTCGGGTAATATCGAAACATTCAAAGTTCGGCTAGACAAATACTTCGAATCTAATCTCCGGTTATCACTGTTCATAACTGATTAACTCCGAATAATTTTACTGATCTCCTGGGCTTCTGATTGTGCTCAAAATCGCCCGTTAGCTTAAGTACACTCACCCTCCATACACGACACAGATAGCTCGGAGTGAACGGTCACTACTTTTGCTCTCGATCTGTGATACTTTTGCTCTCGATCTGTGAAAGGCTGTGGATAGTCAAGTGCCCTGACAGTTGGTGACCCTGACAGTTGGTGATTTAAGGTACCAGGGGTCACCGCTGCAGGGGGTAACTATACAGTGTGCGGCGTCCTGTAAAGGGAAGTGCACTTTTACAGTGGTTGTACGGAGCTAGGGTCTGATTGACTGCTGCCTCTTGAAAGCGCCAGGCAAGGCTGCCACACCACCTCTTTGACTCCACACTGTGTCTACACACACACACAACACTGCCTACATGCACAGATAGCCCAAAGCTAACGGTCACCACTACTACTCTCGACCTGTTACGGGCTGTGTTTAGAGAGGGCCTTGTCAAGTATTGATCACCATCGGGAACTAAAGTACCAGGGATCAATGTTGCAAGGGGAAACCAGCATACGGCGTCCCTACAGGGAAAGTATGCTATCTCGGTGGATTGAACGGAGCTGGGGCCTGATTGAATGCTGCCTCCCTAGAAAGCGCCAGGCAAGGCTGCCGCACCACCCATTCGACATAAACACTGTGCATCCACATCCACGTACACAAAGCACACACCACATTATATTTACCAAGCTTTAACACCTCCCCCCCCACAACACTAGTAGTTAGACATAGATTACATTTTTCCTTTTCACTCTCTACTAAAATTCCATGTGGTTTTTCAATATCACATGGTTTCGCCTTTTTTCCTGCCAGCCTCGGCTGGAGGGAGGGATGGGTGGGGAGGAGCCTTCTGCTTTGCTGTCCTGTCTCTATCACTGGTAGTTAGTAAATAGTCTCAATAAACAGCCTAGTAAGGACCTCAGGGTCTGTTGCTGTTTGTCTTCCTTCGTATTCCTTTGTATTCTTCCTCCTCCTCTTCCTATTCCTCTTCCTCCTCCTCCTATTCCTCTTTCTCCTCCTCCTCTTCCTCTTCCTCCTCCTCTTCCTCTTCCTCCTCTTCCTCCTCCTATTCCTCTTCCTCCTCCTCTTCCTCCTCTTCCTCTTCCTCCTCCTATTCCTCCTCCTCCTATTCCTATTCTTCCTCCTCCTATTCCTTTTCCTCCTCCTATTCCTTTTCCTCCTCCTATTCCTTTTCCTCCTCCTCCTCCTATTCCTCCTCCTATTCCTCCTCCTCCTCCTATTCCTATTCCTCCTCCTCCTCCTCCTATTCCTCCTCCTCCTCCTATTCCTCCTCCTGTTCCTCCTCCTCCTCCTCCTATTCCTCCTCCTCCTCTTCATAATGTACATAAATGATATTGATGAAGGGATAAACTGCAAAATAAGTAAATTTGCAGACGACACCAAAATAACAAGTAGAGTTACGTCTGTCACAATGGCAGGAACTGCAGTGTGACCTCAATAAACTAACAAGCTGGGCAGAAAAATGGCAGATGAGATTCAATATAGAAAAGTGCAAAATTCTACATATCGGAAGCAACAATGTTCAGGCGAGATATGTAATGAATAACATGCCACTGTCAAGTGCTGATAAAGAAAAAGATCTTGGTGTCGTTGTGTCAAACGACCTAAAGCCGAGTCAACACTGCACAGAAACAGTAAAGACGGCAAATAAATTAGTAGGGTTCATTGGAAGAACCTTTGAATTTAAATCAGAAAAGGTTATACTTGCCTTATATAACTCACTGGTGCGCCCTCATTTAGAATACTGTGTACAGTTCTGGTCACCATACTACAAAAAAGACATTGAAAAACTAGAAAAGATACAGCGCAGTCACAAAGATGATTCCAAGATTGCGCAATAAGCCGTATGAGGAACGGCTGGAAGAACTAAACCTATTTAGTTTAACAAAGCGCAGGATAAGAGGAGACCTAATTGAAGTGTTCAAAATTTTCAAAAGATATAGTAACATTGATGCACATAAATATTTTACCATTGATCATTCTAACCTAACAAGAAATAATGGATTCAAGATTATACCTAAACGTTTTAAATCCCACGAGGCCAAACATTTCTTCTTTAATCGTATAGTAAATATATGGAATAAACTTCCTGCCGAAATTGTAAACAGCAATACTATTGAATCATTCAAAAATAAAATAGACAAATATTTAAAAGCAAATCCCCAACAAGCTCTCTTCACGTCCGAATAATTACTAAATTCAATATTAAACACTTATTCAACAGACACCATTTTTAATATAACTTGTATTAACTTTCAGATAGGCGTATAGAGTTCACCGTAGGGTGAATAGTAGAACTTCCTTTCATCCTTTCCTATGAAAATTTCCATGTCAGTTTTTCCATACTGCATGGTACTTTTCCCAACTATTTCCATGCCAGCGCAAGCTGGAGGGAGTGGTGGGTGGGGAGGAGCCTTCTGTTATGCTGTCCCGTCTCTCTTCACTGTAGCTAGTTAGAAGTAGTTACCAAACAGCCTTGCAAGGACCAAAAGGTCTGTTGCTGTTTGGCTTTCCTTTGTATTCCTCCTATTCCTCCTCCTCCTGTTCCTCCTCCTCCTATTCCTCCTCCTCCTTTTCCTCCTCCTCTTCCTCCTCCTATTCCTCCTCCTATTCCTCCTCCTCCTATTCCTATTCCTATTCCTATTCCTCCTCCTCCTCCTTCTCCTCTTCCTCTTCCTCTTCCTCCTCCTCCTCCTCTTCCTCTTCCTCTTCCTCTTCCTCTTCCTCTTCCTCCTTCTCCTCCTCTTCCTCTTCCTCCTCCTCCTCTTCCTCCTCCTATTCCTCCTCCTCCTCTTCCTCCTCCTCCTCCTCCTCCTCCTCCAGAATAATGTGTACAGTTCTGGTCATCATACTTCAAAAAAGACATTGAAAAACTAGAAAAGATACAGCGCAGAGTCACAAAGATGATTCCAAGATTGCGCAATAAGCCATATGAGGAAAGACTGGAAGAACTAAACCTATTTAGTTTAACAAAGCGCAGGATAAGAGGAGACCTAATTGAAGTGTTCAAAATTTTCAAAGGACATAGTAACATTGATGCACATAAATATTTTACCATTGATCATTCTAACCTAACAAGAAATAATGGATTAAAGATTATCATTTTCAAAGGACATAGTAACATTGATGCACATAAATATTTTACCATTGATCATTCTAACCTAACAAGAAATAATGCATTCAAGATTATACCCAAACGTTTTAAATCCCACGAGGCAAAACATTTTTTCTTTAATCGTATAGTAAATATATGGAATAAACTTCCTGCCGAAATTGTGAACAGCAATACTATTGAATCATTGAAAAATAAAATAGACAAATATTCAAAAGCAAATCTCCAACAAGCTCTCTTCTTGTCCGAATAATTACTAAATTCACTAATAAACTCTTATTTTACAGACACCAGTTTTAATATAACTTGTATTAACTTTCAGATAGGCGTATAGAGTTCACCGTAGGGTGAATAGTAGAACTTCCTTTCATCCTTTCCTATGAAAATTTCCATGTCAGTTTTTCCATACTGCATGGTACTTTTCCCAACTATTTCCATGCCAGCGCAAGCTGGAGGGAGTGGTGGGTGGGGAGGAGCCTTCTGCTATGCTGTCCTGTCTCTCTTCCCTGTAGCTAGTTAGAAGTAGTTACCAAACAGCCTTGCAAGGACCAAAAGGTCTGTTGCTGTTTGGCTTTCCTTTGTATTCCTTTGTATTCCTATTCCTCCTCCTCCTCCTCCTATTCCTCCTCCTATTCCTCCTCCTCCTCCTATTCCTATTCAGTCTCAGTCCGTGTGTCCGTGTGTGAAGACGTGTTCTCGTGACCTCTCTGACCTCTCTGAAGTGATCCGAAGCAGCCTGATTGTTCAACGTATACATTCGCTGGAAAGTGATAAGTGTATAAGTATATCTTTATTTCTGCATCACATAGTATTGTATTAACTCTACGTCTCTTTGAATAATTTGTGCTAAATTCGTTTTAAATTCGTATTAAACAGTGATTTAAATTTGTTTTTGCATATTTTGTCAATTTAATTTACAATTCCCTGCTCCTCTGACATTTGATTAGTAACGCAGTATTTTTATCATTGTATCACCCATATTTCCAGCAATATTAGTGATGTGGTGTAGCTAATTTTGTACGTTTCAGATTTTCAGATTAATTATATAATTATTTATTATATTTTGCATTGTCCGGTAATTTGTTTTTTCAGAATTTTTGTATCCCTTTCAATTATTATTTTTCTAATTACATCTGTTCTTTCAGCCCACATTTTGTGTCGTTTATTAATTTATTGCATATTAATATTACTCTATTCGATGTGAATTTGCTTTACAGCCAGTCCTCCACATCTGCTTTTCCCACCGAGCTCAATCCCCTCGGGACCTGACTGCGCTCGACCTGACCGCGTCCCGCCTGACCTTAATCCTCTAATTTCCCTACCTGCTCGTTAATCCACCAACTTTGTACCCTTTAGGTTTTTAAATTTAACGATCATCACCATAAATTTTGTCTGTTTTCGTCTATTTCTTTGCAGCGTTGCAATCATGATCAACATGGAGTCAGCTGAGAGCCTGTGTTGCCTGCAACGGCAAATTTGCGAAACAAATGTATTATTCACTTGGATCAGATGAATGTCGCCTTTGTAAAATGAACGCTCACATAAGAAAAATGACCGAAAAAATGGCAATCTTAGAATCATTCATAGCTGACAATATCGGCGTGGTCACCCAGGACCTGACTCCCTCCGTCCCTAGCCCACCTAGTCCCTCTCCTTCCCTCCTCTTCCCTCCACTTCTGATCACGCCACCTGATGCTCTGATTCCCCGCCTTCATCCCTTCCTTCCTCGTCTACCTCGCCATCCTCCTCCCCCTTCTCCTCCTCTCCCCTCCCCACCGCCTCTTCCTCCTCCTCCACCACCACCCGCTCCTCTCCCTCACCCTTTTCCTCATCTCCCCACTCCCCCGCCTCCCCCTTCCTCTCCTCCTCCTCCTCCTCCTCCTCCATCCTCTCCTCCTCCTCCCCGTTTTTTTTTCATTTCCCTGCCCTTCCCCCCGTCCTCTTCTTCGCCTCCCTCTCCTACCACGTCGTCGTCGTCCTCCTCCCCCTCCTCCTCCTCCTCCTCCCTCACTAACTCTTCATCCTCTCCCCACTCCTCCCCCTCCCCTTCCTCCGCCCCCGCTCTCCTTCCTCCTCCTCCCCCTCCTCGTCATCATCCCCCTCCTCCTCCCACTCCTCCTCCGCCTCCTCCTCCTCCTCCTCCTCCTCCTCTAACTCTTCAAATTTCACCAGTGTACGGAAGGGTGCCAGGCCGACCACAGCTTTCAAGCGACCACTCCCCGCGACAGTATTCAACCGTTTCAAAGTCCTCTGCGATTATGATAACGTAAATGAAGATTGTAGGTTAATAGGCGATTCTATAATCAGGGGACAAATAGACGAGTTCTGCTCCCGTGCCCCGCGCCGACGCAGGAGGCACTGCATCCCCGGGGGAACGCTAGACGACGTCACAGCTGCGTGTGACGACATCAGTAATGACGCGAACGCAAACACCCTCTTCCTCATCCATGTAGGCACGAATAATGTTCAGCAAACACGATCAGAGGCCCTACTAGAAAAATATCGAAAAATGATTAGGAAATATAAAGAAAAGTCAAGCAACGTTATTATCTCTGGTATCCCCCCCGAATAAATGCGGACAAAGAATTTTATAGCAAAGCCTTCAGCACCAATGCGCGCCTCGGTAATCTGTGCAGGGAGGAAGGTGTCGAATTTGTAAATCTGGAATAACTTTTACAACCAAAGGCTTTTGTTTCATAATGACGGATTGCATCTTAACGAAATAGGATCAGCGCGGCTCGGTCGCCTATTCCACGATGCGGTTGTCGCTCACCTAGCTGGCAAAACACGAGAACCAATCAGCACTGCCAGGAACAACATAAGAAATAGTGCTAACACTGCCCCGTCAGCTCAAAATCTTGTTAGGGTTTGTTTTGTTAACGCTCGTAGTATTAGAAATAAATTTCAAGATCTGGAGGAAATAGTTTGCATGGATGAATACGATATTATCGGCGTGACGGAATCTTGGATTAATACAGTAAACAGAGACTATTTGGCCGAATTCTCGATACCCGGGTATAGTTTATTCAGTTGCGAAAGGCACGAAAGAGAAGGAGGCGGGGTGCTCCTCTACGTTAAATCAAATCTTCACCCAATAACAAAATCCATCCAGAAAATAGATAATATAAACGCGTCATTCATCCAACTTAACTTTCAGTCCCGCAGAATCGTGATCGGTATAATTTATAGACCTCCAAGTCAGTCAGCGGCTACAGATAACCAACTCTACGACCAGATAGCTGAAATTTGTTGTCAAAATGAAACCGTAATTTTTAGAGACTTCAACCTTCCTATACGCAGATGGGGCGATCCTCTAAATTCACATACGTGTCTCAGTTTATACGCGAACCTGCTCGAAAGCAGACTTCACCAATTAGTAGAACAACCGACAAGAGGTGAAAATATCTTAGATCTTAGATGTTTTAACTACGAATGAAAGCATCGTCAGTAATGTATTAGTAGGACCCGAGTTCAGCAGCAGTCAGTGACCACCGGGTGATCACCTTCAGTGTTCAAATAAATAAATCTACGGTGGTCAATCACCTTCAGTGTTCAAATAAATAAATCTAAAGTAAAAGAAAGTAAAGAAAGAGTACTTGATTACCAAAGGGCCAACTTTAGAAAACTTAGAAATATTCTTATGCATACCGATTGGAGTGAGCTCTCGAGTAACAATAGTATTTACGAAGCGTGGAAAATATTTACATACATACTAAAGCGGTAGATGCATCCGTACCACTACGAAATAGGCGCTCGATCGCTAACTCTAAACCGAAATGGTGGAACACAGAAATAAAAAATAGCCTTCTCGCTAAAAAACGTGCATACCATAAATATAAGCTCACTAAAGAAAACAGCGATAAGATCGAACATGACCGATTACGCCGTAACTCCAAAGTACTCATTAAGAAAAGTAAGAAAAACCTCGCACTTCACATCACTAATAGCAGTAAATCTAATCCCAAAGAATTTTTCAGTTATATCAGAAAGAAAAAAACACTACCATCAGAAACTGGTCCCCATCAGAAACTGGTCCATTAACAATGCAAAACGGCGAGTACACCGAAGACGATACCACGATGGCAAACAAAAAAACACTACCATCAGAAACTGGTCCCCATCAGAAACTGGTCCATTAACAATGCAAAACGGCGAGTACACCGAAGACGATACCACGATGGCAAACATCTTAAATAGGTATTTCTCAACCATATTCACAGAGGAAGATAATTCAGAACGACAACCGACTCCTTGCATTCTCAGTAATAACGCTTTTTTAACACGTGCACTTTTTTAAACAAAATTTTGAGAGCGATAAATAAAATCAAAGTAAACAAAACGCCGGGTCCTGATAGAATCTCTCTAAGAGTTATAAAAGAGGCTAAAAATGAACTAATTAAACTAAAAAATGAACTAATTAAACTACTCTCCATGCTGTTCTGTAAATCGTTAAGCACCGGAAAAGTCCCCGACGAATGGAAACTTGCGAACGTTATACCTGTATTTAAAAAAGGTGACAAGTCTCAATCTCAGAATTATCGACCAATAAGCCTCACATCGATAGTAGGTAAGCTAATGGAATCGCTCATAAGAGATAAAACGGTAGCATTCTTCGAAAATATCATCATCAAAGACTCTCAGCACGGATTCAGAAACAAACGGTCATGCCTCACAAACTTACTCGACTTTTTCCATCATGTATATAACCTGTTTGATGACACTAGGGCGGTTGATGTAATTTATTTAGATTTTCAAAAAGCCTTCGATAAAGTTCCCTACAAATGCCTCATCAATAAAGTAAAAGCTCACGGTGTAACTGGCAATCTAGTATCATGGATCGAAGATTGGCTATCGGGCCGCAAACAACGCGTAGTAACCAACGGTAAATCGTCAGATTGGACCAACGTAAGTAGTGGCGTTCCTCAGGGATCAGTCTTAGGACCGATTCTTTTTATCATACATATAAACGATATTGATGAAAATATTAAGTGTAAAATATCAAAATTCACAGACGATACAAAAATTGCAAATAGGGCGGACTCGGAACCCAGCGTCACCTTTTACAAAGCGATTTAGACACCCTCATCGAATGGTCCAACACATGGCTTATGAACTTCACATGGCTTATGAACTTCAATATTAACAAATGTCACATATTACATTTTGGAAATAGTAATCCACGAGTGAGCTACACAATGGAGAACGCCCCCATAAAGTGCGTAGAAAGAGAAAAAGATCTCGGCATCACAACTAACTGATCTCAAGCAAAGTAATCAATGCACCGAAGTCGTGAAAACTGCAAATAAATTAATTGGATTTATCGGAAGATCATTCTCATTCAAAACCGAAAATATAATTCTAACCTTATATAACTCGCTTGTACGCCCGCATCTCGAATATAATGTACAATTCTGGTCACCTTATTATAAGAAAGACATTGAGAAATTAGAAAGAATACAGCGCCGATTAACCAAAATGATCCCAAGATTACAAAATAAACCATACAAGGAATGACTAAAAACTAAATTTATTATTCTCTTTAACGAAACGTCGATTACATGGGGACCTCATCACACTTTTTTAAAGGATTCACGAATATGCATCCCGATAACTTCTTAACACTAGACAGGTCAAACTTCACCAAAAACAACGGTTTCAAGATAGTAGGAAAGAGATTCAAAACAAATGAAGCCAAACATTTTTTCTTTAATCGCATTATAAATATTTGGAATGGTTTGACATCGAGCGTAGATGATTCAGATACTATTGAGACCTTCAAAATTCGTATTGATAAATATTTTGTAACAAATCCCCGGTTGTCACTGTTCATATCCGAGTAAATAAATGCGTTTTTGACTTAATGTGCCTCTGATCGTCTAGTGCCGGGTGTTTTTGCGATTACACTATGCCCTCCCTACACGACACAGACAGCCCCGAGTTAACGGTCACTACTAGTACTCTCGACCTGTGAAAGACTGTGAAAAGTCAGAAGCCCTGACAATAGTGATCATCATCGGGAATTAAGTACCAGGGTTCACTGCTGCAGGGGGTAACCATATAGTGTGCGGCGCCCGGTTGTGGGAAGTACACTTTTACAGTGGAATGAACGGAGCTGGGGCCTGATTGACTGCTGCCTCCCTCGATAGCGCCAGGCAAGGCTGCCGCACCACCTCTTGACTTCCACACTGTGTCCACATTTACACTACATTACACTATATCCACACCCACAGATAACCCTGAGTTAACAGTCACTACTCCCACTTTTGACCTGTGACGGGTTGTGTTGTCTGGGGCTCTGACAACTATTGGTCACCATTGGGACTACCAGGGGTCAATGTTGCAGGGGGTAAGCAGGGTACGGCATCTCACAGGGAAAGTACTCTAACTCAGTGAAGTGAACGGAGCTGGGGCTTGATTGACTGCTACCTTCCTAGAAAGCGCCAGGCAAGGCTGCCGCACCACCCCACAGACATTCACACTGTGGCTCCACCTACACACACAAACACCTCATTACATAAACGCCAAGCATTTACACACTCCCCTCACAAATGCAAGTAGACGTAGTCTGATACTTCTTTTCTCTGTCCCTAGAAATTCCATGTGGTTTTTAAATACCACATGGTGCATTTCCATTTTCCGGCCAGCTTCGGCTGGTGGGATGGGGTGGGTGGGGAGGAGCCTTTTACTTTACTATCCTGTCTCTCATACGAAGTAGTTATAGAATAGTTAACCTTTACTTTACTATCCTGTCTCTCATACTAAGTAGTTATAGAATAGTTAACCAAGCAACCTAGTAAGGACCCCAGAGTCTTTGTTGCTTGGTCTTTCCTTTGTATTCCTTTGTATTCCTCCTCCTATTCCTCCTCCTCCTCCTCCTCCTATTCCTCCTCCTATTCCTCCTCCTCCTATTCCTATTCCTCCTCCTCCTATTCCTCCTCCTCCTATTCCTATTCGACCAAGGACGCCACAACTAACACCCTTTATGTTATCCACGCAGGCACAAATGACGTCCAGCGGTCCCGATCAGAAGAACTGATGGCGAAATACAAGGAAATGATTCGCAAGTACAAGACTAAATCAAATAATATTATAATTTCAGGCATTCTCCCGAGGATCAACGCGAACGCAAGGTTCTACAACATTGCGTTCAGTATAAATAACAGATTAAAGACTCTCTGCCAACAGGAAAACGTGGAGTATCTTAACATGTGGAACGATTTTTATAATGAACACAGACTCTTTCAGAGAGACGGCCTTCATCTGAACTCTGTGGGAGCAGCCAGGATGGGCAGACTAATCCATGAAAAAGTTTGTCTCCACAGATCAAAAAACGCGCGGGCGCCACCAACAGGACCAGCGTCGTAAGCACTAACGTAAATATTTCATCCACAGGTTCAGACGAGATCAGAGCTTGTTACTTCAATGCCCGTAGTTTACGGAATAAATTAAATGAGCTGCAAGCTCTTACTTATCTTGAAAACTACGACATCATAGGCGTCACGGAAACGTGGATAAATTCATCAAGCAGGGATTACTTAGCTGAGTACTCACTCCCTGGCTACACCATTTTTAGCTGCGAGAGAACTCACCGTGCGGGAGGCGGTGTTATGTTTTACGTAAAAAGTAATCTTCATCCTCGTTTACTCCCGATCCCAACCATTGCTAATATAGACGTCACTTTCATCCAGTTAGAAAATAAATCTCGTGAAATAACATTAGGTCTCGTCTATCGTCCTCCAGCCCAGTCACCCGCTACAGACGAAAAACTTTATGACCTTATCGCGGACATTTGCTGCGTTAATAATTGCATAATTATGGGGGACTTTAATCTTCCAGTCACGAGGTGGGGTGAACCACTGACGGCTCAGGCAGGCCAGCATCTCTACGGAAGTATCCTTGAAAGCTCCCTCCACCAGCACGTCATGCATCCGACGAGAGGTAACAATATCCTAGATATTGTTTTAACAACTGGTGAAGAGTCAGTAAAAGACCTAAAAATTGGACCAGAACTGAGTTCCAGCGATCATCGTAGCTTACTTTTCACCGTAAATTTTGACAAAGCTAAAAGTAAGCGAAAGTAAAGAAAAAGTGCAGACTATTGGCGTGCTAACTTTGAGAGACTTCGCATGCAGCTTGCATCCATAGACTGGAATGAACTGCTGGAAACACCAGACATAAACAACGCATGGGAAGTCTTTGCTAAAAAGTTAAATGAAGCTACGTTTTTGTGTGTACCGCAACGAAACAGACGAAAGGTAAAAAACACCAAACCGAAATGGTGGAACAATGAAATTAGATGCTGCCTTCTGGCTAAGAAAAATGCGTACCACAAATACATACTAACACAAAATAATGATGATAAACTAGAGCACGACAGATTACGTAGAAAAACTAAAAAGCTGATCAAATGCAGCAAAAAATCTGTCGAAGCTCAGATCGCGAACTCCTGTAAAACGAACCCAAAAGAATTTTACACTTATGTAAAAGCAAAAAGGGTCGTAACATCAACGATTGGTCCATTAATAACAGAAAATGGTAAACAAATAAACAAATAACAAGCGAAACAGACATGGCGAATACCCTGAACGAGTACTTTTCAACCGTCTTCACGACTGAGGATGTTCAGGGCAGTCTGCCGACCCCCACGCCTCAGTCACGAGGCACCACGCTGCCAGACTTCACCATCACAGAAAGTGAAATCCTCTCAGTCACAAAGAGCATGAACGTTAACAAAACACCCGGGCCAGACAAGATATCACCCAGGCTTCTTAAAGAAGCAAGAAATGAGCTCGTGAAACCGCTTACAATTTTATTCAATAAAACTTTGCTAGCGGGTAAAGTTCCTCACGAATGGAAACTAGCAAATGTCACGCCAGTCTTTAAAAAAGGAAATAAATCTCTCCCAGCCAATCACAGGCCGATCAGTCTCACTTCAGTAGTGTGTAAGCTGATTGAAACAATAATTAGAGATAAAATTGTTAAATATTTAGAAGAAAATAAAATCATAAAGGATTCGCAACACGGTTTCAGAACCAAGCGCTCCTGCTTAACAAACTTACTAGACTTCTTTTATGAAGTATTTAACTCGTATGACGAGACAAAAGCTGTTGATATTATCTACCTTGATTTCCAGAAAGCTTTCGACACTGTTCCCCATAAGAGACTCATCAGTAAAATAAAAGCTCACGGCATTGCCGGAAACACCCTGAAATGGCTGAGAGACTGGCTCTCTGACAGAAAACAGCGTGTTGTAATAAATGGAAAAGAGTCAGAGTGGCATCAGGTAAAATAGCGGCGTTCCTCAAGGCTCTGTGTTAGGACCAGTACTCTTCATAATGTACATAAATGATATTGATGAAGGGATAAACTGCAAAATAAGTAAATTTGCAGACGACACCAAAATAACAAGTAGAGTAACGTCTGTGTCACAATGGCAGGAACTGCAGTGTGACCTCAATAAACTAACAAGCTGGGCAGAAAAATGGCAGATGAGATTCAATATAGAAAAGTGCAAAATTCTACATATCGGAAGCAACAATGTTCAGGCGAGATATGTAATGAATAACATGCCACTGTCAAGTGCTGATAAAGAAAAAGATCTTGGTGTCGTTGTGTCAAACGACCTAAAGCCGAGTCAACACTGCACAGAAACAGTAAAGACGGCAAATAAATTAGTAGGGTTCATTGGAAGAACCTTTGAATTTAAATCAGAAAAGGTTATACTTGCCTTATATAACTCACTGGTGCGCCCTCATCTAGAATACTGTGTACAGTTCTGGTCACCATACTACAAAAAAGACATTGAAAAACTAGAAAAGATACAGCGCAGAGTCACAAAGATGATTCCAAGATTGCGCAATAAGCCGTATGAGGAACGGCTGGAAGAACTAAACCTATTTAGTTTAACAAAGCGCAGGATAAGAGGAGACCTAATTGAAGTGTTCAAAACTTTCAAAGGATATAGTAACATTGATGCACATGAATATTTTACCACTGATCATTCTAACCTAACAAGAAATAATGCATTCAAGATTATACCCAAACGTTTTAAATCCCACGAGGCCAAACATTTCTTCTTTAATCGTATAGTAAATATATGGAATAAACTTCCTGCAGAAATTGTAAACAGCAATACTATTGAATCATTCAAAAATAAAATAGACAAATATTTAAAAGGAAATCCCCAACAAGCTCTCTTCTTGTCCGAATAATTACTAAATTCACTATTAAACTCTTATTCAACAGACACCATTTTTAATATAACTTGTATTAACTTTCAGATAGGCGTATAGAGTTTACCGTAGGGTGAATAGTAGAACTTCCTTTCATCCTTTCCTATGAAAATTTCCATGTCAGTTTTTTCATACTGCATGGTACTTTTCCCAACTATTTCCATGCCAGCGCAAGCTGGAGGGAGTGGTGGGTGGGGAGGAGCCTTCTGCTATGCTGTCCTGTCTCTCTTCACTGTAGCTAGTTAGAAGTAGTTACCAAACAGCCTTGCAAGGACCAAAAGGTCTGTTGCTGTTTGGCTTTCCTTTGTATTCCTTTGTATTCCTCCTCCTCCTCCTATTCCTCCTCCTCCTCTTCCTATTCCTCCTCCTCTTCCTATTCCTCCTATTCCTCCTCCTCTTCCTATTCCTCCTATTCCTCCTCCTATTCCTCTTCCTCCTATTCCTCCTCCTCTTCCTCTTCCTCCTCTTCCTCCTCTTCCTCCTCTTCCTCCTCTTATTCCTCTTCCTCCTCCTCTTCCTCCTCCTATTCCTCTTCCTCCTCCTATTCCTCTTCCTCTTCCTCCTCCTATTCCTCTTCCTCCTCCTATTCCTCTTCCTCCTCCTATTCCTCCTCCTATTCCTCCTCCTCCTCCTATTCCTAATCCTATTCCTATTCCTCCTCCTATTCCTATTCCTCCTCCTCCTCCTCCTCCTATTCCTATTCCTCCACCTCCTCCTCCTATTCCTACACCTCCTCCTCCTATTCCTATTCCTCCTCCTCCTCCTCCTCCTCCTCCTCCTCCTCCTCCTCCTCCTCCTCCTCCTCTTCCTCCAGCCAGCATCTCTACGGGTGTATCCTTGAAAGCTCCCTCCACCAGCACGTCATGCATCCGACGAGAGGTAACAATACCCTAGATATTGTTTTAACAACTGGTGAAGAGTCAGTAAAAGACCTAAAAAATTGGACCAGAACTGCGTTCCAGCGATCATCGTAGCTTACTTTTCACCATAAATTTTGACAAAGCTAAAGTAAGCGAAATTAAAGAAAAAGTGCCAGACTATCGGCGTGCTAACTTTGAGAGACTTCGCATGCAGTTTGCATCCGTAGACTGGAATGAACTGCTGGGAACACCAGACATTAACAACGCATGGGAAGCGTTTGCTAAAAAGTTAAATGGAACTACGTTTTTGTGTGTACCGCAACGAAACAGACGAAAGGTAAAAAACACCAAACCAAAATGGTGGAACAATGAAATTAGATGCTGCCTTCTGGCTAAGAAAATTGCTTACCACAAATACATACTAATACAAAATAATGATGAAAGGTAAAAAACACCAAACCAAAATGGTGGAACAATGAAATTAGATGCTGCCTTTTGGCTAAGAAAAATGCGTACCACAAATACATACTAACACAAAATAATGATGATAAACTAGAGCACGACAGATTACGTAGAAAAACTAAAAAGCTGATCAAATGCAGCAAAAAATCTGTCGGAGGTCAGATCGCGAACTCGTGTAAAACGAACCCAAAAGAATTTTAGTTATGTAAAAGCAAAAAGGGTCTTAACATCAACGATTGGTCCATTAATAACAGAAAATGGTAAACAAATAATAAGCGAAACCGACATGGCGAATACCCTGAACGAGTACTTTTCAACCGTCTTCACGACTGAGGATGTTCAGGGCAGTCTGCCGACCCCCACGCCTCAGTCACGAGGCACCATGCTGCCAGACTTCACCATCACAGAAAGTGAAATCCTCTCAGTCACAAAGAGCATGAACGTAAACAAAACACCCGGGCCAGACAAGATATCACCCAGGCTTCTTAAAGAAGCGAGAAATGAGCTCGTGAAACCGCTTACAATTTTATTCAATAAAACTTTACTAGCGGGTAAAGTTCCCCACGAATGGAAACTAGCAAATGTCACTCTAATCTTTAAAAAGAAATAAATCTCTCCCCGCCAATTACAGGCCGATCAGTCTCACTTCAGTAGTGTGCAAGCTGATGGAAACAATAATTAGAGATAAAATTGCTAAATATTTAGAAGAAAATAGAATCATAAAGGATTCACAACACGGTTTCAGAACCAAGCGTTCCTACTTAATAAACTTACTAGACTTCTTTTATGAAGTATTTAACTCGTATGACGAGACAAAAGCTGTTGATATTATCTACCTTGATTTCCAGAAAGCTTTCGACACTGTTCCCCATAAGAGACTCATCAGTAAAGTAAAAGCTCACGGCATTACCGGAAACATCCTGAAATAGCCGAGAGACTGGCTCTCTGACAGAAAAGAGCGTGTTGTGATTAATGGAAAAGAGTCAGAGTGGCATAAGGTAAATAGCGGCGTTCCTCAAGGCTCTGTATTAGGACCGGTACTCTTCATAATGTACATAAATGATATTGATGAAGGGATAAACTGCAAAATAAGTAAATTTGCAGACGACACCAAAATAACAAGTAGAGTAACGTCTGTGTCACAATGGCAGGAACTGCAGTATGACCTCAATAAACTAACAAGCTGGGCAGAAAAATGGCAGATGAGATTCAATATAGAAAAGTGCAAAATTCTACATATCTGAAGCAACAATGTTCAGGCGAGATATGAAATGAATAACATGCCACTGTCAAGTGCTGATAAGAAAAAGATCTTGGGGTCGTTGTGTCAAACGACCTAAAGCCGAGTCAACACTGCACAGAAACAGTAAAGACGGCAAATAAATTAGTAGGGTTCATAAGAAGAACCTTTGAATTTAAATCAGAAAAGGTTATACTTGCCTTATATAACTCACTGGTGCGCCCTCATCTAGAATACCATGTACAGTTCTGGTCCCCATACTACAAAAAAGACATTGAAAAACTAGAAAAGATACAGCGCAGAGTCACAAAGATGATTCCAAGGCGCAATAAGCCGTATGAGGAACGACTGGAAGAACTAAACCTATTTAGTTTATAACAAAGCGCAGGATAAGAGGAGACCTAATTGAAGTGTTCAAAACTTTCAAAGGATATAGTAACATTGATGCACATAAATATTTTACCATTGATCATTCTAACCTAACAAGAAATAATGGATTCAAGATTATACCTAAACGTTTTAAATCCCACGAGGCCAAACATTTCTTCTTTAATCGTATAGTAAATATATGGAATAAACTAAACTTCCTGCCGAAATTGTAAACAGCAATACTATTGAATCATTCAAAAATAAAATAGACAAATATTTAAAAACAAATCCCCAACAAGCTCTCTTCTTGTCCGAATAATTACTAAATACACTAATAAACTCTTATTCTACACCAGTTTTAATATAACTTGTATTAACTTTCAGATAGGCGTATAGAGTTTACCGTAGGGTGAATAGTAGAACTTCCTTTCATCCTTTCCTATGAAAATTTCCATGTCAGTTTTTCCATACTGCATGGTACTTTTCCCAACTATTTCCATGCCAGCGCAAGCTGGAGGGAGTGGTGGGTGGGGAGGAGCCTTCTGTTATGCTGTCCTGTCTCTCTTCCCTGTAGCTAGTTAGTAGTAGTTACCAAACAGCCTTGCAAGGACCAAAAGGTCTGTTGCTGTTTGGCTTTCCTTTGTATTCCTTTGTATTCCTCCTCCTCCTCCTATTCCTCCTCCTCCTCCTATTCCTCCTCCTACTATTCCTATTCCTCCTCCTCCTACTATTCCTCCTCCTCCTCCTACTATTCCTCCTCCTCCTACTATTCCTATTCCTCCTACTAATAAGTGTTTGTTTCTTAACCAATTTTATTTTTCAGTATTGTTTCTCGCATAGACTTTCCAGTAAGTCGCTTTATATGCGTGTGTAGTCATAAGTTTTTTTTTTGTTCAACACACAGCACTACTTTCTCGTTGCTAACTGGAAATTCCCAGGGGAACAGCATCGCCCCATTGACCCAGGTACCTGTGACCTGACTTGCCCTTAATCCTGCAGCCCACTCGATCCTTTTTCTACCTGCGTTAATCACTAAATTACTCGTGTATTTCAGATTAATTAACAGTTTTCCGGTGTCTTTGTTTTTGTATCGTCTTAGTTTTGGTTTTCATAATGCCAAAGGCTACCCGTTACACGTGTTCCGGCTGTGGAAATGCCTTCGTTCTTGAGTTGTTTCTTGAGCAAAATTCTCAACTCTGTTGTCTATTTTGCAACTCACAGGCAAATGCATTGGCTGAAGTGAAGGAATTGAAAGCTTAAGTAGCACGTCTGAAAGACAAACTACATGAGGTCAGGAAATTAGTGCAGGTTGGTAAAGCCGTCAAAGTCACTAATGTACATCAGGAAGAGAGCAGGGTGGATGATTCAGCAGATACAAATGACGGCTTTCAGACTGTTAGAAATGGTAGAAAGGCCAATGCTCAGACTATAGATAGCGCCACTATAACATTACAAAATAGGTCTGCTGCTTTGCAAGGGGAGACCGAACCCGAACCGGATGTAATTCTGGTTGGGGATAGTCTTGTTAGCGGCCAGAGTAACGAATTTTGTCGAGGCAAGCCTAGCAGAAAACACAGATGTTACCCTGGCCGCAAGATACTCGTAGAAGACATCACGGAGAGAGTTGACCACTTAGTGGAAAACTCTACGGAGGACACATTATTCGTGACAGTTGTTGGCACGAATAACTTCCACCGTGACACTGCAACTGACATCGTAGATAAGTATCGGGACATGATGAAGGAATTTGCTGACAGGAGACGCAAGGTAGCAGTGTGTGGCATCATTCCCCGATATGATGTTGGACCTGCCATGTTTAAGAAAATGTCAGTTGTAAATCGACAGGTAGAGGCGCTCACTAGGCAGGAAGGAATGTATTTCTTTGATTTGTGGCACCACTTCTGTTCGGACAGATCTTTGTATGCTCGTGATGGCTTACATCTCAACTGTGTGGGGAAGGCGAGGTTAGGTAGAGTTATAGGTGAGTGTTTAGCTGACATACCTCGCCCCCCAAAGATAGGACAAGGGAGCTCAGCTGAGGAGGACACAGATAGCGTAGCCAGTAACGAGGTAGTTGCCAATGTAACTGACAACGACCATACAGCTCCCGAAACAGAGGAACTACCCAACGTAGATAGGCAGAAAGAGACAGGAGAACCATCATCGGTGCCAGTGACAAACGCACAAGAAATGCAAGAGGAGGTTTTTCACTAAGCGAATCGCGTATCGGACCAGCTAAAAAGCATGTGAAAACATTAAAAGGGTTAACTCTATTTTATATGAATGCTCGAAGCATAATTATAGAGAGATGAACTCATAGCCTATGCAAGGTCGGAAAATCCTGATATTATTAGTATCACCGAGACATGGCTCAACATCTGTGACAAACACAATCTCCGAAGCTAATATTCCTGGCTACAATATGTTTCTTAACTGTAGAGTAAATAAAAGAGGAGGTGGAGTAATAATATATATAAGAAATAACATAAGTGCTATTGAAATCAACAAAGAAAACAGAACAGCCTACGAATCGTTATATGTTAAACTGAAAGTAAATAAAAAAGACATAATAATCGCGACTATCTATCGACCTCCTAAAATGACGCCTGATAATGACGAAATGTTATATAACGAACTAGAAACAATACTGAAAACAAAGACGTCCATTATATGTGGAGATTTTAACCTACCACATATTAACTGGAAAATATTAACATCCGATAGCGAGGGATCCAGACTACTCAAAATTGTGAAAAAACTATACCTGTCTCAGTTTGTAAGAGAACCCCACACTAGACAATAACATCTTAGATATCGTCTTAGCTTCTGACAGCGGTCTAATAAATGCTTGTGAAGTGGGTGAGGTCTTGGCAAACAGCGATCATAAAATTATACGATGTAGTATTGATTGTGAGGTAAATATGAAAGAAAATGCGCTTTTAGTTCCAAACTATAATAAAGACAACACACGAGGGCTTAAATTTGGACTAGAAAGAATAAATTGGCAAACAGTCTTCGCAAATAAAGACATAGAACAGATGTGCTCAGCCTTCACTGACACTCTTCTCCAAACAAAGTAAATGGATTCCTCAAGTAAGAAAACGGATCAATAGCACAAAAAATCCTCAGTGGATGACGAATACCATAAAACACATTATCGCCAGGAAAAAGAGCCCATATGCCAAATATAAACAAACTAAATCCGATAACGATTACAGGCGTTACATTGTCATCAAACGATGTTGTGAGAGAGATAGAGAAGATAGAGATAGAGAAGATAGAGATACGCAACCTTGAAATATACATATCAAAGCAAGCGAAAACAAATCCTAAAAAGTTTGTTCAATACATTCATAGTAAAAAAAACTGTCAAAGAAAAAATTGGACCCATAAAAGATAATAATAACGAACTTGTTAGTGACTGCAGTGGTATGGCAACGATTCCAAATAATTTTTTTCACAGCGTGTTTATCACGGAAGACATTTCGTCCTTGCCAACTACGATCAGTATGTTTAGCGGGTCCGAAAACGAAAAGCTAATAATAGGTGAAATAAGCGAAGACGATATAGCCAAATACCTGCGTAACCTTGACCCCTATAAAAGCACAGGTGCTGATAGATTATCAACCAGACTATTAAGAGAATGCCAAAAAGAACTTGTGTTACCCCTAAAATTGCTCTTCAATAGATCGCTACAGGAAGGAGTCGTACCGACTCACTGGAAATGCGCAAATGTCACACCGATATTTAAGAAAGGTAGCAAAAGCGATGCTGGTAACTACAGACCTATCAGTCTCACCTCGGTAGTTATAAAAATTTTTTGAAAAAATACTAAGACAAAATCACTTCCTTCCTTGACGACCACAAACTGATATTAGACACCTAGCATGGATTCCGGAACAATAGATCATGTTTAACTAATCTCTTAGAATTTTTTAATTACATATTCTCCAATTATGATGAGCGAGCTCCATCTGACGTAATTTATCTAGATTTCAGGAAAGCGTTTGATACCGTACCACACAAACGCCTCTTAATTAAATTGAAAGCTCACGGAATGGGAGAGCATTTGTGTGATTGGATTGAAAGTTGGCTAACAAATAGAAAACAACGAGTAGTTATAAATGGAGAAGCTTCCGACTGGCTTCAAGTTACACGAGTGGTGTCCCCCAAGGTTCAGTTGTGGGTCCGTTGCATTTTTTAATGTATATAAATGACTTCTTAGACTGCGGCATCAAGAATATCCAAATTCGCCGATGACACAAAACTAGGTGGTAAAGTACTTACAATAGACGATTGTGATGTCATCCAGCAAGATTTAGATAACCTTAGTAGCTGGAGCGACAAATGGCTGTTAAATTTTAATGGGGATAAATGCAAAGTAATGCACATCGGTCATAACAATGTAAGATATAATTATAAATTGAATGGACAAAATTTAATGAGTTACTGAAGAGAAGGACCTGGGGGTACTAGTAACAAATGACTTGAAATGTGCAACGCAGTGTTCGGCCGCGAGTCGTAAAGCAAACACTGTCTTCGGATTTATTGCGTGTAATTTTGATTGTAAAACACCCGAAGTCGTAACGCGTCTATATACGTCATTAGTGAGACCGCATTTAGAATATGCGATTCAGTTCTGGTCTCCATGCTATCATAAAGACATTAAGAAATTGGAGAGCATGCAAAGACGAGCAACCAAACTAATCCCAGGAATACGTGGTCTGTCTTATGATGAACGCCTAAAAAGATTAGATATGTTTTCTCTTAGAGATCGTCGCATCCGAGGTGACTTCATCCAAACATTCAAAATACTAAGAATATAGATAAAATAGATTACAAAAATCTCTGAGCTGTCGCAATCAGTAACAAGAAGTAATGGCTTGAAACTTAAAGGACAGCGATGTAATACTGATTTGCGAAAAAAAATTTTAACGTAAGAGTAGTTGAATCTTGGAATAAGTTACCAGCGTCTGTAGTGCAAGTTAATACGGTGGCTACCTTCAAAATTAAATTAGATAAGTTTTATAAAGAAAATGGTTTTCGATAGTTTTTTTTTTTTGCGATAGTAGTAGTTACAGTAGATCTCTTCCTTTTCCCATCTTTCCTATATAAATTTCCCCGATTGTTCCTCTCAGCAATCGGGGTGAACTTTTCGTTTTATTTCTTGCCGGGTAACGCCGAAGGGAGTGGTGGGTGGGGAGGAGCTTCTTCTGTTCTATCCTTGCCTCCTGCTAAGTATATAGCTAATTATAGATGTAGTATAGTGAACGAGTGACCTCGTCATAGGTCGCAAGGCCTCCTATCACTCGTCTTTCCTATGTATGTATTCCTATGTATTCCTCCTCCTCCTCCTCCTCCTATTCCTATTCCTCCTCCTCCTCCTATTCCTTCGCGCGGGCGCCAGCAACAGGACCAGCCCTATGTGTGTGGTCGGAAATGTTCGTTCAGTACGGAACAAGTTTGATGAACTTAGTGCAAGTGGAATTATGCATTCAGAGAGGCATCTGTCATTTGTCTGATAGAAACTTGGTTAAGTGGTGATAACGATCCCGACTCAGCATATCATATTGATGGGTATCAATTAATAAGGAGCGATCGAACCCCAGACTCAGGAAAAAGTGCTGGTGGCGGAGTGTGTGCTTACGTAAACAACAGGTGGTGCAGGGATGGATATAACTGTGATTGAGAAAGTCTGTAATGATTGCATTGAATACATGACACTTTCCGTGAGACCTTACTATTTACCAAGAGAATTTAACAAGATTTTTATAATAGTAGTTTATATTCCTCTAAATGTGGATATAAAAAATGCAGAAAGTCTGTTATATGATGCTGTGTGTAAGACTGAAAATATGTCACCTGAAGCAGTTAAATTAATAGCAGGAGATTTCAATGGTTCTAAATTTCAGAGTTATGTTCCTCATTATCAACAGTATATTGACTTTGCTACAAGAGAGGAGAAAATATTAGATCATTATTATTGTAACATAAAGAATAGTTATAAGGCAAGTAAAATGAAGCCCCTCGGTTTGTCAGACCATGAAATGTGCCTCTTAACACCTATTTATAGACAAAAATTGAAAACTTGTAAACCTGTCATTAAGAAAATATATGAGTGGGATGACAAAGTGAGCGATACTCTGAGAGGCTGTATGGAATCGACAGAATGGAACATACTGTATGATGAAAATGCTAGTATTGACGAGAATGTGGATGTCTTAAATTGCTATTTATCTCTTTGTGTGGAAAACATTTTGCCTGTCAAGAGTGTTAAGTGCTACCCTAACAATAAGCCCTGGTTTACGAAAAGTGTGAAAAATTTGCTACATGAGAAAAGACAATGTAGGTTACGAAATGATAGTCAACTTAAGAATCATTCAGAAGAAAATTGATGATATGATTAGTATGGAAAAAGAAAAATACAAAAGGAAAATAGAACATTGGTTTGAGAAAGATACAAAGGCTGCTTGGCAAGGTTTGCGTAACAATACTGGAATGACTAAGAAATCCGTGTGTCCAGATATTACAAATGTAAAGGATCATTGCAATGAATTAAATAAGTTTTATTGTAGATTTGATGTCCAGGATTATTCTTCAGAACAGAACAGCCTTACTGAGTTTTTATATAACAAGGAATATGGAATATTTACTGTAACGTGTGAGGATGTACTAGAAAGTTTGAAAAGAGTTAAGAGCAATAAAGCGGCAGGGTCTGATAGAGTAAGTGCTAAGGTAGTAAGCATTTGTAAATACGAGTTGGTTCCAGTTTTATGCAGAATTTTTCAGAGTTCCTTGGATCAATCTTATATACCTCAACTGTGGAAGACATCTGAAATTATTCCAGTGCCAAAACATCAAACCCCTAAAGTTTATAATGATTACAGACCTGTAGCCTTGACATGTATATTTATGAAATGTTTAGAAAGTGTTGTTAAAAAGTTCGTTTCTTGAAGTGAAAGACCAAATGGATGTTTATCAGTTTGCCTATAAGAAAGATAGGTGCGTGGAAGATGCTACGTTATCAATTATAAATCATATACTTCGATTTCTGGAAAATGTAAACAACAAATCCAGTAAACACTTTGCTAAGGTGTTGTTCGTTGATTTTTCAAGTGCTTTCAACACAATACAACCTCATGTGTTAATGGAAAAACTTATAAGTCTTAACGTGAGTCCACCACTTGTTCTATGGATACGCGAGTTTTTGGTAGGTAGGGTGCAATATGTAAAGCTTAAGGACCAGATCTCTGACTCAATTGTAACAAACACAGGTGCGCTCCAGGGTTGCGTATTGTCACCACTACTGTTTTCTCTTTATACAAATGATTGTAGAAGTCAAAATGAGTGTACTAAGATATTCAAATATGCAGATGACACTGCCATTGTCTCTCTCTGTGTAAATAATGTTATTTATAGAGAAGAAATTAACAATTTTAGTACATGGTGCAGGGATAATTTTTTTAGAATTAAATGTTAACAAAACTAAGGAGATGATTATTGATTTTAGTAAGACTCCCGTACAATATGAACCTTTGGAAATCAATGATGAAACTGTTGTAGTAGTACAAGAATACAAATACTTAGGAACGATCATAGACAATAAACTCAACTTTTCCTCTCACATAGATAAAATATATAAGAAGGCAAACTCAAGGATGTTTTTTGTTAGGAAACTATGCAAGTTAAAAGTTGGTAGTAAGATAATGGATTTGTTCTACAGTAGTATACTACAATCAGTTTTTTCATTTGCTATATGTTGCTGGTATGGAAATAGTACTGTGGAATCTAAAGGTAAACTAAGCAAGATAATAAAGAAATGTAGCCGATTAAAAGTAAAAAATACAAAACCATTGTTGGAACTGTATAAACTAGCGGTTATTCAGAGAAGCAATATCATAATAAAAGACCCCAGTCACCCATTGCACACGTTACTACGAATTGTTACCATCTGGCAGAAGATGGAGATCTGTGCAGGGCCGAACATCTCGGTATAGGGAGTCGTATGTTCCATCTAGTATCAGGATATTGAATGGGAATCAACAGTTGTAAAAGAAGGCAGCACTCAGGGACATCAGCAATACTTTTAATGTTTTTAATATTTTAATGTGTTCTATTTTTGATAGTTTATGATTGAGAATTTAATAGATGTAACTGATAGTTTTAAGAATTTTTATACTTCTATATTTCTCTTTTATACTTTGCCAAGCACAAGACAAATTCTCTGTAAGAGCAATAAAGTATTATTAATTATTATTATTATTAAGCACTAACGTAATTATTTCATCCACCCTACTCCTCCTCTTCCTATTCCTCCTCCTCCCATTCCTTCGCGCGGGCGCCAGCAACAGGACCAGCGTCGTAAGCACTAACGTAATTATTTCATCCACAGGTTCAGACAAGATCAGAGCTTGTTACTTCAATGCCCGTAGTTTACGGAATAAATTAAATGAGCTGCAAGCTCTTATTTATCTTGAAAACTACGCCATCATAGGCGTCACGGAAACGTGGATAAATTCATCAAGCAGGATTACTTAGCTGAGTACTCACTCCCTGGCTACACCATTTTTAGCTGCGAGAGAACTCACCGTGCGGGAGGCGGTGTTATGTTTTACGTAAGAAGTAATCTTCGTCCTCGTTTACTCCCAACCCCAACCATTGCTAATATAGATGTCACTTTCATCCAGTTAGAAAATAAATCTCGTGAAATAACATCAGGTCTCGTCTATCGTCCTCCAGCCCAGTCACCCGCTACAGACGAAAAACTTTATGACCTTATCGCGGACATTTGCTGCGTTAATAATTGCATAATTATGGGGGACTTTAATCTTCCAGTCACGAGGTGGGATGAACCACTGACGGCTCACGCAGGCCAGCACCTCTACGGGTGTATCCTTGAAAGCTCCCTCCACCAGCACGTCATGCATCCGACGAGAGATAACAATACCCTAGATATTGTTTTAACAACTGGTGAAGAGTCAGTAAAAGACCTAAAAATTGGACCAGAATTCCAGCGATCATCGTAGCTTACTTTTCACCATAAATTTTGACAAAGCTAAAGTAATCGAAAGTAAAGAAAAGTGCCAGACTATCGGCGTGCTAACTTTGAGAGACTTCGCATGCAGCTTGCATCCATAGACTGGAATGAACTGCTGGGAACACCAGACATTCTTGCATCCATAGACTGGAATGAACTGCTGGGAACACCAGACAAACAACGCATGGGATGTGTTTGCTAAAAAGTTAAATGAAACTACGTTTTTGTGTGTACCGCAACGAAACAGACGAAAGGTAAAAAACACCAAACCACCATAAATAAAACTACGTTTTTGTGTGTACCGCAACGAAACAGACGGAAGGTAAAAAACACCAAACCGAAATGGTGGAACAATGAAATTAGATGCTGCCTTCTGGCTAAGAAAAATGCGTACCACAAATACATACTAACACAAAATAATGATGATAAACTAGAGCACGACAGATTACATAGAAAAACTAAAAAGCTGATCAAATGCAGCAAAAAATCTGTCGAAGCTTAGATCGCGAACTCATGTAAAACGAACCCAAAAGAATTTTACAGTTATGTAAAAGTAAAAAGGGTCGTAACATCAACGATTGGTCCATTAATAACAGAAAATGGTAAACAAATAATAAGCGAAACAGACATGGCGAATACCCTGAACGAGTACTTTTCAACCGTCTTCACGACTGAGGATGTTCAGGGCAGTCTGCCGACCCCAACGCCTGTCACGAGGCACCATGCTGCCAGACTTCACCATCACAGAAAGTGAAATCCTCTGTCACAAAGAGCATGAACGTAAAAACAAAACACCCGGGCCAGACAAGATATCACCCAGGCTTCTTAAAGAAGCGAGAAATAAGCTCGTGAAACCGCTTACAATTTTATTCAATAAAACGTTACTAGCGGGTAAAGTTCCCCACGAATGGAAACTAGCAAATGTCACGCCAATCTTTAAAAAAGGAAATAAACTGGAAATAAATCTCTCCCAGCCAATTACAGGCCGATCAGTCTCACTTCAGTAGTGTGCAAGCTGATGGAAACAATAATTAGAGATAAAATTGTTATATATTTAGAAGAAAATAGAATCATAAAGGATTCGCAACACGGTTTCAGAACCAAGCGTTTCTGCTTAACAAACTTACTAGACTTCTTTTATGAAGTATTTAACTCGTATGACGAGACAAAAGCTGTTGATATTATCTACCTTGATTTCCAGAAAGCTTTCGACACTGTTCCCCATAAGAGACTCATCAGTAAAGTAAAAGCCCACGGCATTGCCGGAAACACCCTGAAATGGCTGAGAGACTGGCTCTCTGACAGAAAACAGCGTGTTGTGATTAATGGAAAAGAGTCTGAGTGGCATAAGGTAAATAGCGGCGTTCAAGGCTCTGTATTAGGATCAGTACTCTTCATAATGTACATAAATGATATTGATGAAAGGATAAACTGCAAAATAAGTAAATTTGCAGACGACACCAAAATAACAAGTAGAGTAACGTCTGTGTCACAATGGCAGGAACTACAGTGTGACCTAAATAAACTAACAAGCTGGGCAGAAAAATGGCAGATGAGATTCAATATAGAAAAGTGCAAAGTTCTACATATCGGAAGCAACAATGTTCAGGCGAGATATGTAATGAATAACATGCCACTGTCAAGTGCAGATAAAGAAAAAGATCTTGGGGTCGTTGTGTCAAACGACCTAAAGCCGAGTCAACACTGCACAGAAACAGTAAAGACGGCAAATAAATTAGTAGGGTTCATTGGAAGAACCTTTGAATTTAAATCAGAAAAGGTTATACTTGCCTTATATAACTCACTGGTGCGCCCTCATCTAGAATACCATGTACAGTTCTGGTCCCCATACTACAAAAAAGACATTGAAAAACTAGAAAAGATACAGCGCAGAGTCACAAAGATGATTCCAAGGCGCAATAAGCCGTATGAGGAACGACTGGAAGAACTAAACCTATTTAGTTTAACAAAGCGCAGGATAAGAGGAGACCTAATTGAAGTGTTCAAAATTTTCAAAGGATATAGTAACATTGATGCACATGAATATCTTACCAGTGATCATTCTAACCTAACAAGAAATAATGCATTCAAGATCAAACGTTTTAAATCCCACGAGGCAAAACATTTTTTCTTTAATCGTATAGTAAATATATGGAATAAACTCCCTGCCGAAATTGTGAACAGCAATGCTATTGAATCGTGAACAGCAATACTATTGAATCATTCAAAAATAAAATAGACAAATATTTAAAAGCAAATCCCCAACAAGCTCTCTTCTTGTCCGAATAATTACTAAATACACTAATAAACTCTTATTCTACACCAGTTTTAATATAACTTGTATTAACTTTCAGATAGGCGTATAGAGTTCACCGTAGGGTGAATAGTAGAACTTCCTTTCATCCTTTCCTATGAAAATTTCCTTGGCAGTTTTTCCATACTGCATGGGCAGTTTTTCCATACTGCATGGTACTTTTCCCAACTATTTCCATGCCAGCGCAAGCTGGAGGGAGTGGTGGGTGGGGAGGAGCCTTCTGCTATGCTGTCCTGTCTCTCTTCCCTGTAGCTAGTTAGAAGTAGTTACCAAACAGCCTTGCAAGGACCAAAAGGTCTGTTGCTGTTTGGCTTTCCTTTGTATTCCTTTGTATTCCTTCCCTTCCTCCTCCTCTTTCCCCTCCTCCTCCTCCTCCTCCTCCTCCTCCTCCTCCTCTTTCCCCTCCTCCTCCTCCTCCTCCTCTTTCCCCTCCTCCTCATATTCTATCTGCATTTGCAAAGCTTTCATTTTAACCTTTTCTATTTCTAAAAGGATATTAAGATCTTAGTCAGTCTTATCTCGAGTCCTTTACTATGGCTAGGTTCTTCTCCAAGATGAGTTAAAATGTGTCATGAGGTCATCTTTTCGTACGTCATGTTGGAATGGAATCTCGAAACCATTAGCAATGTATTTTTTAGTTGATCCTTGGTTATTTTGGAAGCTTTAAGTTCTTCTACAGAAAAATTAAGTTCCACTTGAGTAAGGCCTTGACATAAGATTCGAGAGGATTATTAACCGCAAAGACGGGATTTGCACCCTTGGACACGAGTTAACAATCTTTAAGAGAGCCTTTTCTTCACAGATAAAACTAGCCGTAGGTCAGTCAATGATGTATATACCTCGCTTACAACACACAGGAGTTGGCCTAAAGTACTTTTGAGTTTAGATTGGTCTAGTTACTTGCGAGGAAATTAAGAATTGGTTTGGAGCTTCAATGGCCCCAAACGAGTGAGCATGAGTCTCGGAGCAGTATGTGAGGAAATGGAACTACACTCCACGGAATAATCCCTACCTGAAACCGATACAACCATCGATGTGAATAAGCAGTTAGCCCTCTCTCTATTCATCAGGTCTATCGTGAAATATTTAAAAGGCAAGGTCACCGTGCACCCACCAGCAGATTCTCGTGAGATAAAAGAAGCGACGTAAATGAGTGAATAATATGGCTATGTATGTATGTCAGTGGGTATGTATGCCTGAAAACAAGCCTTAATGAGTTAGAGACGGTGATTACTTAACTAGCAGTTACGTTAACAAAAATGACATACAGTTCATAAGATACTATCCCGGACGGGCCCCCAATATATGTTACAAGCACGGGTTGAAGTTGGTTGACTAAGGGCGTGTTGTACCCTTTCTTCTAGCATAAGGTAGTGAAACGAGTATGAAATAAGACTGTATTACAATCATTATTAAACTAAATATCCATTACCTGAACTGGGTATAGCGCGTGCAACGTATCTAAGACACAGTGATCCCGCTTGGGTTCAAGTTAAGTATGTACAGTTAACATAATATATACAAGCTAATATGTAACGAAGGAAACCAAAGGTGACAAAACATATACAATTTAATAAGCAACAAAATTAATGTAACATGTACCAAATAATAATAATCAACAAAGGAAAACAAATGTATACCCAAAATACAACACAAATATAAGTAGCTCAGGCGTGTACGTAATGAAGTGAGAGTGTACGTGTGTGAGAGTATTCGTGTTTGTGTTCGACACGTCTCCTAACTCACGTCGATGTAACCGAAGCCAGACAGCAGGAGGGAGAATAGTTCCAACTGCGAGAAGCGAGTGAGACTGACGAGGTGTGGAGGTGGAAGTCAGTCGTCAGCTCGGTTAGCTCAATTGAGACGTGAGTCGAGACGTGTTTCCAAAGCTTCGGCTTTACCACACCGTCACAGTGTGGTCGAGATGGTACTCGAAGCCGATGGTTAGATAGAGAGATTAGTAGTTGGCGAAGCGGGTACGAGGGCTGTAATACTATTATTATTATTATTATTATTATTATTATTATTATTATTATTATTATTATTATTTATATATTCATTTTTTTTTTTTTTTATGTAGGAGGGACACTGGCCAAGGGCAACAAAAATCCAATAAATAAAAAAAGCCCACTGAAATGCCAGTCCCAGAAAAGAGTCCAAAGCGGTAGTCAAAAATTGAAGTGTCTTGAAACCTCCCTCTTGAAGGAATTCAAGTCTTAGGAAGGTGGAAATACAGAAGCAGGCAAGCAGTTCCAGAGTTTACCAGAGAAAGGGATCAATGACTGAAAATACTGATTAACTCTTGCATTAGAGAGATGGACAGAATAGGGGTGAGAGAAAGAAGAAAGTCTTGTGCAGCGAGGCCGCGGGAGGAGGGGAGGCATGCAGTTAGCAAGATCAGAAGAACAGTTAGCATGAAAACAGCGGTAGAAAACAGTTAGAGATGTAACATTGCGGCGATGGGAGAGAGGCTGAAGACAGTCAGTTAGAGGAGAGGAGTTGATGAGACGAAAAGCTTTTAATTCCACCCTGTCTAGAAGAGCGGTATGAGTGGAACCCCCTCAGGCATGTGAAACATACTCCATACATGGACGGATAAGGCCCTTGTACAGAGTTAGCAGCTGGGGGATGAGAAAAACTGGCGGAGACGTTTCAGAACACCTAACTTCATAGAAGCTGTTTTAGCTAGAGATGAGATGTGAAGTTTCCAGTTCAGATTATAAGTAAAGGACAGACAGAGGATGTTCAGTGTAGAAGAGGGGGACAGTTGAGTGTCATTGAAGAAGAGGGAATAGTTGTCTGAAAGGTTTTGTCGAGTTGATATATGGAGGAATTGAGTTTTTGAGGCATTGAACAATACCAAGTTTGCTCTGCCCCAATCAGAAATTTTAGAAAGATGAGTAGTCAGGCGTTCTGTGGCTTCCCTGCGTGAAATGTTTACTTCCTGAAGGGTTGGATGTCTATGAAAAGACGTGGAAAAGTGCAGGGTAGCATCATCAGCGTAGGAGTGGATAGGACAAGAAGTTTGGTTTAGAAGGTCATTGATGAATAATAAGAGTGGGTAACAGGACAGAACCCTGAGGAACACCACTGTTAATAGATTTAGGAGAGGAACAGTGACCGTCTACCACAGCAGCAATAGAATGGTCAGAAAGGAAACTTGAGATCAAAGTTATAGAGAAAAGAATAGAAGCCGTAGGAGGGTAGTTTGGAAAGCAAAGCTTTGTGCTAGACTCTATCAAAAGCTTTTGATGTGTCCAAGGCAACCGCAAAGTTTCAGCAAAATCTAAAAGAGGATGACAAAGACTCAGTAAGGAAACCAGAAGATCACCAACAGAGCGGCCTTGACGGAACCCATACTAGCGATCAGATAGAAGGTTGTGAAGTGATAGATGTTTAAGAATCTTCCTGTTGAAGATAGATTAAAAAACTTTAGGTAGGCAGGAAATTAAAGCAATAGGACGGTAGTTTGAGGGATTAGAACGGTCACCCTTCTTAGGAACAGGCTAAATGTAGGCAAACTTCCAGCAACAAGGAAATGTAGATGTTGACAGACAGAGCTGAAAGAGTTTGACTAGGCAAGGTCCAAGCACGGAGGCACAGTTTCGGAGAACAGTAGGAGGGACCCGATCAGGTCCATAAGCCTTCCGAGGTTTTAGGACAGCGAGGGCATGGAAAACATCATTATGAAGAATTTTAATAGGCACCATGAAGTAGTCAGAGGGTGGAGGAGAAGGAGGAACAAGCCCAGAATCGTCCAAGGTACAGTTTTTAGCAAAGGTTTGAGCGAAGAGTTCAACTTTAGAAATGGATGTGATAGCAGTGGTGCCATCTGGTTGAAATAAAGGAGGAAAATAAGAAGCAAAGTTATTGAAGATATTTTTGGCTAAATACCAGAAGTCACGAGGGGAGTTAGATCTTGAAAGATTTTGACACTTTCTGTTAATGAAGGAGTTTTTAGATAGTTGGAGAACAGACTTGGCATGGTTCCGGGCAGAAATATAAAGTGCATGAGATTCTGGTGATGGAAGAATTAAGTACCTCTTGTGGGCCACCTCTCTATCATGTATAGCACGAGAACAAGCTGTCTTAAACCAAGGTTTGGAAGGTTTAGGTCGAGAAAAATAGTGAGGAATGTACGCCTCCATGCCAGACACTATCACCTCTGTTATGTGTTCAGCACACAAAGACGGGTCTCTGACACGGAAGCAGTAGTCATTCCAAGGCAAATCAGCAAAATACCTCCTTAGGTCCCCCCAACTAGTAGAGGCAAAACGCCAGAGGCACCTTCGCTTAGGGGGGCATCCTGAGGAGGGATTGGAGCGATAGGACAAGATACAGATCTGAGATTGTGGTCGGAGGAGTCCAACGGAGAAGAGAGGGTGACAGCATAAGCAGGTCAGGAAAAGGTCAAGAATGTTGGGTGTATCTCCAAGACAGTCAGGAATACGAGTAGTTTGCTGCACCAATTGCTCTAGGTCATGGAGGATAGCAAAGTTGAAGGCTAGTTCACCAGGATGGTCAGTGAAGGGAGAGGAAAGCCAAAGCTGGTGGTGAACATTGAAGTCTCCAAGAATGGAGATCTCTGCAAAAGGGAAGAGAGTCAGAATGTGCTCCACTTTGGAAGTTAAGTAGTCAAAGAATTTCTTATAGTTAGAGGAGTTAGGTGAGAGATATACAGCACAGATAAATTTAGTTTGAGAGTGATTCTGTAGACGTAGCCAGATGGTGGAAAACTCAGAAGATTCAAGAGCGTGGGCACGAGAACAGGTTAAATCGTTGAGCACATAAACGCAACATCCAGCTTTGGATCGAAAATCAGGATAGAGAAAGTAGAAGGGAACAGTTACCTCAGACACCTGAGTTTCAGTGAGGAAAAGATGAGGTTTAGAAGAGGAGAGGTGGTGTTCTACAGATTGAAAATTAGATCTTAGACCGCGAATGTTGCAAAAGTTAATAAGAAAAAGTTGAGGGGGTGGCAAGACACTTAGGGTCGTCGTCAGAAGAGCAGTCCCCTCCCCAGATGAGGACTCTGTTATTATTATTGTTGTTGCTGTTGCTATAGGTAATACTGTTATTATTGTTATTGTTACATTATCATTATCTTATTATTATCTATTTATTATTATTATTATTATTACCTTATAATTACTGTCAAGACACTTCTATTGTTTTTTTTTCCTTACTATTGTTTTTTTTTTTTTTCCTTACCGGTGAGCTACTGCTGCTTTATAATTAAATTAATTGATCTTGTTATACATGAGAATTTGTTCGCATTCACGCCCTGTACTACTATACTGTATAATAAATAAACGTCCGTCAGAGAGCCTCGGTTTGACGGTCCGTGGCTAACGTATGTACCTACATACTATAATTATGTACACATTGAAATACTTTTACTGTTAGTAAAAAATGTGTCCTTACACACACACACACACACACACACATGTATATTTTGCTTCCCTCCAGGTGATCATACCCTCCCTATACTTTTTCTCAGTCAAGAAAAAATCTTTCCAATGGGACCTTAATTCCCTTTCTCATCACTTATTTCTCGGGAGCTTGACACAACAGGCACCAACACAAAAAAGGGCCCTGCAGTGCAGGACAGCGCCCTTTATGCCTCACTTATGAAAACCTGTTACCACAATTCCCTTTATATCTCTCTTTACGACTCCTGTCCCTCAACTCAGCATCCCAGTGGTGCAGCCATCTACATCCCATCCCGATCACTTGTCACTGCCTGAA
Source organism: Scylla paramamosain (assembly GCF_035594125.1). Classification (NCBI taxonomy): domain Eukaryota; kingdom Metazoa; phylum Arthropoda; class Malacostraca; order Decapoda; family Portunidae; genus Scylla; species Scylla paramamosain. Next base: position 6,992,030 of record NC_087180.1, read on the forward strand.
GGCTGCTGCAAATTGCCTCTATACTTTCAATGTAACTTTTTTGTCATGAGACGGGGGCTTCGAGTTTGCCCCCACCAGTCACCGTCTTCACAGACTCCCTCACAGCTCTACAACTTGCCCAGCACCGCTGCCCCTGGACACACCACTCCTCATGCCTTCTATTTCAACTGGCTATAATTATACAACATGCACCTTCAGTAAGTCCTTTCCCACATCAACATTGTGGGAAACAATTGTTGACCGAGCGGCAAACGAGACTCCCTATCATTCCTTCTTCCACAGATCTCCCCCACAAACCAGCAGACTGACTTTTTGAGAAATCATCAGACTCACCTGTACTGGGACAGACACCTGACAGATGTACACCACAGGTGAACATGACACTACTGGTGGACCCACTCCACCTCTACGGACCTGAAAACAGTTCTTATGAAAGCCCAAGACGTTTCATAATACAGACCTAGCATGAACACGGTATGCAGCACTGGATGCCAATTATTAAATATGGAAACAACCATCTGTAGCTTTGATATCATTTATTATTAATAGAATGAAATCTTACACTTCTATGCATAAAAATGGTTAAGTAGATATGCTATGAACTGATGGTTCCTGCGACACAGGCTTCCCCCGTACGCTTTGCTCCTGGTCAGTCAATCTCCGGCCAAGAATGATCAGGTCAGAAGTTTCCTCAATGGATTTTATTCTTTCAAAATTACACTCGTGCTTATACAATGGTTTCCTCCGTAATAAACCTTGACATTCAGACCTGACCCGTGCTCCCCCTAGCCAGGCCCTGACCATCAGTGCTGGACCTGCTGGCCTTAATACTGTACTAGCTGATTTGTTGCGGCCTTCAGCACATCACACTGGCTCAACATACTCACAATACTGAACACAATGTACTGTGTAGTTTTATTCAATGTACAATTGCTTACAATTTTGATTTCACATTGGTAATTATTTAGTACTACTTAAAATTTAATTTTCATCACTTACTTTTTGTTACTTTTTACTTATACATGACTGTGGCTGTGGCAGGGAGGCGCGCGGGCCAGCAATAGGCTAGCGTGTTTCTCACACACAGTGAGGTGCAAACCTTCACACGACGTTAGCGAATTTTGATTTACTTTTGTGACTGTGTTCATACAACATTTTTAACAAAGTGCAACAAAGTGCTTAGCTCCACAGTTGTGATTCAGCTTACACAGACCACAATTTCCACAATTTTGAGACATTCTCGAAATGTTATGCAGCAACAAACGTGTAAACAGCTGAGGCAAAATATGTATTTCATTACCGCTTGAGTATAGAGCTTGGGGAGCCATCACAGCACAGGTCGACAGCCTTGGTTCATAAAATAATAATAATGATAGTATATACAAAAGATTTCTTCTTTACAACTTTTTTTTTCCCAAGCACTGATGACCTACCAGCGACCAGACTCCCCGCCAAGATACCAGGATATGTGTAGATACTTCAAGTTAAAATTTTCACAAACTGCTTCATAAAAATAGGCTGTCACACTTTGATTTCATGAGTTTCTGACTGATTTCAGTTTGATTGTTCACCTATCCTCTTATGAAACTACATGCAAGCGCTGTCCCTTCATTTTGTACATAGGCGATAATTGAATGAATGACATTAAATAAGATAAAAATTGTAAAAAAATGATCCTTGGGTGTGGCGTTGGGTGGTCGGGTTACCGAGGCATGGGAGGGCTGTGACGGGCCAGTCGCTGCCTATAACCACGCTTCCCAAGTCGTGTACGCGAGTCCACTGGAACCCTAAATTATGTAATGCAGCTACGGACTACCTGTACTCTAGGGAACTCTTACAAAACATGGAATTCCCTCCTTCTCTCTCTTTTAACATACAGTGTCTTAGCCAGTGTCCGGGATCAGTGAGATGCAACTAAACTGGACGAAGTTTCCTAAATCCCGTGGCTGCGGTCCCCTCTCCTCTCTATCTCTCTCCACCACAGAAGCAGCCGCACTGAATGGTTGCTGCCTGGCGCGAGCCCCTGAGAATGATTGAGGCATTTTAATGCAGTACAAATTGGAAAGCAACCTTAAGAGTGAAATGGTGGAGAGAACAACCAATAACTCAGCTCACACTTGTGGGCAACATCTTAGGAGTGCCTCAAACTAAAGTACAACAAAATACACTACCTGTCTTGTCCACAAAACGGTATATCACACAGCATTTTGTTCTTTGGTGATGAATGAATTATATAATACGCTAGGAGAACTAAGTAGAACATATCAGCGCATGGGATACGACTACCAAATTGGAGTGGGCCACATAGGCATGTATCAATAAGATTGCTGAAGGATTTGGAAACAGGAACTGTTGTTATGAATGTGGTGGCGCGGCACTCCCCAAGCAGGCATCGCGCCCCGGTGATGAAACAAAGGCCTACAAATGCAGGTGCCAGGGTGAATCACTTTTCTTCCGTGGCTATTCAATTCAGTGTGTAGGAGAGTAGTAGACATGATTCCTGCTAAGTTAAGACACAAGGAATCTATAAATTGAAATGATCACTTATGTGCATATAAAATCGACATTTTGAATGGAAAACAAGTAAAGTACACATAACTATTTGTTTGTCTTGTGAAACTCTTCGTCTTGTTTTCCCCACGGCTTGGGCGAGGGTCTGAGTGTATGGGTGTAGCCATGTGGGTGCAATGAACATGTACACTGCCTTGCTGTTTCAAACCATGTACATCATGCAAATGCTCTCCCTTATAAATATATAAAATTAAAATCACCATATTAATTTCATTATTAAAAACTACAGTATGCAGTCCAAGAACGAGATGCCCTCGCCCAGTTTTATGTGCAACCGGATCCTCCTGTACTTTGAATCTGAACTTCCTCAGTAAACATGCATTATTCCAGTGTTCGTCAGCAAGTCAATATCGTTATTTTTGTTCCACCGTCCCACAGATCAATACAGAGATATTTTAGCCAAAAACTCACCATGGATTGGTCATTAAGGAGGGGAAAAAAGGCATACACATTCCATACACTAGATATGTTTTCGATAATTCATTATACTTTGTGGACATCACGAATAATTTCTGCGCTACAGTATTTTTGATCCGTACCATTCTGAGGCTTCCTGCTGAGCAATACCTAATCCACTTAGAATCTTTCTGCCTATAATCATCAGAGGGTTGAGCATGCTGTGGCGTGGCTCACAACCCAACGCACAGGAAGAACCCAATGAAGATTACATTAGAGCCCGCACCACACCACACACTAAATGTCCTACAGCCACCACACAATTTTACTTCATTAATTCAAAATAATCAAAATGCACGTCACTACGTGAAGGTAGCTACAGCACCTCTCTGCCAGGACAAGACGGCAAGGGCCACATGCATTGCGGTAAAATATTCATGAAAATGTTTCTTAAAATAAGCGTGGCAAAAAAAAAATAAAAAATGGTATGGCAAAGGCTGAAGCTCATATATATTTTTGCTTACTGTCCTGTAGACCATTACTAAGTATTTTTCTTTTTTTTTATTCATGTCAGCTAATACTGGATTTTTTTTTTCTTTTTCACCAAACACAAATTTAATATGATGAGTATCATACAGTTACTGAAAATTTAAGCTTTGCTTAAGTTTGACGATCAGCCGAACTTCACACCTCCCTCAACATGAAGGTGCTGTGTCGGCCGCCAGGCAGCGCCAGCCTGTAGTCACTCTCTCCCACGGGAACTTGACGGGCCAGTTCCAATCGTAGCATGTCCACACCATCAGCATTATTTTGATCCTATGATATCACTGCCTGAAAGCCATCTCAGGGTTGTGCAAGTCCGTGACAATTACACAGTCAGCAATGAGCCTGCACTCATATACATACATATAAATAAGTTATAACATGGTAGCAAAATCTACATATTCTGGGTACATTTCATATATATATTCTCTTTTCCTAAGCAGGATGAGTGGCGCACTCCCAGGATGGGCCACTGTGCAATGACTCCTGAGCTGATGAACATGGCTATGTTAGTGAGATCAGTAATTTTAAAAATTATAAAATTTAGTTTGTCTCATAACACTGATTCTGAATACACGTAAATTAAAAGTAATAAATATTTATGCTGTAGCTTAATAGTACTAAACACCATTATTATGCATAAAAAATAACAATAGAAAACCAACAATCTACAGTAATGACAGCTTATGATATCTAACCTTTGCTTCTCAGGGAGGATTAACATAACAGAGCTCTCTGGCAACCCCAACGTCCCGGCCTCGTGTGGCGACAGCTGTGTTTGGTCCCGTGAGTTCCAACATGCAGGTGAGTTTGCACCTTCCGCCCCTCCTGCCTCGCTCACTACATTACCAGGAAGCGTATACTTTTTTAATATTTTTTTAAGGTATTCTCAATAAGGAAGTGAAATTTCCAGCAAACGAGTCCACAGAATCAGCATTGTCTCCTAAATGTTTAATTTCCGTACTGACAGGATCTTTTATAAAATATATTCACCTGAAAGTAGCTAATCACAGAAACAAATTATATTGTTGTACAATGTGGGGTGAGGCTTGCGGCGGGGATGGCGGCGGAGGGGGCAGGGAGGGGGCGGCGGCAGGGGGCAGTAACTCCATACGCCCCTCCCCCTGGCTCCCGACACACAAGCCAGGTGGGGTCAGATATCCCTCACTGTTTATTCTTAGATGGTTCATCTGCCAATTAGGTATCAGAAAACTAAACCATTGAGAACAGCCATGTTACCACTCGCATAGGGCGCCAGCGTCAGGGATGGCCGGCATGGTCATTGCAGTATGGCGCTTTGCTGTGGCCATCAGCAAAAAAATAACATTTTTGAGGAATATAACTGAGCTGCATATCAAGGACAATGAAAAAAAAAATTGTTTTCTGAATGAAAAAAAAAAATCCTTTGTAGAAAGACGGAGTAGTTTTTCTCAGTACTCTTAAACTTTGGCTAGCATAAAAAAGCTACTAAAGACAAACCATGCTACCTTCCATTATAATATGCATTAACATATAGATACACGCGAAACATTCCTTTACATTGTAAATTTTTTGTTTTTATATAAATCAATTAATTTGTTAGTCACAAAAAATTACGAGTGGTAATACGGCAGTCGAGTGATCTCAATATATATATATATATATATATATATATATATATATATATATATATATATATATATATATATATATATATATATATATATATATATATATATATCGCGTCTGTGTGTGTGTGTGTGTGTGTGTACAATATATATATATATATATATATATATATATATATATATATATATATATATATATATATATATATATATATATATATATATATATATATATATATATATATTATACACAGATCGAAGACTCCCTCCCCTGTGGCCCAAGGTGACACCAGCCAATAATGTACAGTGTCCGCGTGAAGCCTGAGTGAGGGCGGCGCTACACCATCTTGGAGTGCAGTCTACAGTTAGCAGGTGGTGGAGGCTGCCCGTACAATACCTGGATTTTGCCGCCCCCTGTGCGCTCGCCCAGTGCTGCTGCCAGGGTGATATCTAGAGAAAAATCAAACCTCTACGTTATAAAGATCTAGATATTAACAATGCAATCAATGATGGGCTGAAGTGACGGTATAGAGGCCGCCACAGAAGCCTGAGAGTACCGCCACTTGCCACGCCCTTCTGTACACGTGACTTACAGTATGTACTATGCAGTCATATGATGACCAGGCTAGGCAATATTATCTAAACTATGTTCAGTAACTGAAACCTAGTGTCTAGCAGAGACTAACAGGAAAATGTTAATTGAGTGAAAATATAATTTTGCTACAGTGATAATTACAACAAGCAAGTAGTTACATGATGCGTTATAACAGTTGCATTCTTCTACAAGCATAAGAACTCAGCGCCAACCTTTAACACTCCTGGCGGCGCCGCTCCTGCCAAACTTGCCGCAGCCACCTCCTGCCCAAAATAGGACTTCCTGGAGGTGGCGGCGGCAGTCAGCAGGAGCTGGCCGGGCGAGGGGCTGCGCCTGGGCCTCCTGTACAGTAATATCGAGCACGCTAAACGTTCCACTTCTCAATCTCAAAATTATATATATATATATATATATATATATATATATATATATATATATATATATATATATATATATATATATATATATATATATATATATATTATAAAACATACTTAAAAGCATTTTAATTTTCATGTACTGTGCAAATTAATCAAATTTATATTATTTAACAATTGCACTCATTATGCCAGACGCAACAACAGTTGAAGGGTGAGGGACACCCGGACGCCACCTCGCGCCACCACGGCCACGTTAGTGGTGCCGGCGGACACCTGTGGCTTGCCATGTACAGCGCCACGCCACTCTCAGACCTGTGCTGCTGCAAGTTGCCGCAGCTCAGTTCAAATCTGAGAGACGAATAACTATATAACATTATTTATTCTTATTTCTGTTTATTTATTTATCTATTTATCTATTCCTAGTTAAAAGTCTATCAATACAAATTAATAATAATAATAATAATAATAATAATAATAATAATAATAATAATAATAATAATAATAATAAGAGTAATAATAATAATACTGATAATAATAATAATAATGATAATAATGATAATAATAATAATAATAATAATAATAATAATAATAATAATAATAATATAATGATAATAATAATAATAGTAATTATAACAAAAACAACAATAATAATAATAATAATAATAATAATATAATAATATAATGATAATAATAATAATAATAATAGTAATTATAACAAAAACAACATAATAATAATAATAATAATAATAATAATAATAATAATAGCAGCAGCAGCAGCAACAACAACAACAACAACAACAACAACAACAACAACAACAACAACAATAAAAAATATAATAATAATAATAATAATAATAATAATAATAATAATAATAATAATAATAATAATAATAATAATGATAATAATAATAATAATAATAGTATTACTAATAATAATGACACTGCAAGGTTCTTGAATGCAATGACATTTATGGAGGCAACAACAAAAGACTGAGGGCGGCGTGGCGCTTCTGCCCCACCACAAATACAATGCCATCTGAACTACTCAAAGTACCACATGTTTAACAGTCTTAGGCCTCTAAATATGATTATGGACTTTTATAATGCACATGTTGCTCATTAAAATACTTCACTTACTTATAAATCCATTAGTGGCTGTTGCTGGTAGTGTTAGGTCCTCTATATATATTAAGAGACTGCAAGTGAAAACGTCAGAGCATAGGACAGGTTAAAAAGATGAAATTACAAGTAGGTAACAAAAGAAGAACAATGGCCAACAACTGCCAGAGCTTGTGCTTAGCTGCCCGCGCCTCCACAGCCCCGCACGGGACCGGCCAAGTGGTACAGGAGGAAACAATGAAAACATGAAAGCGTTAAAATACTCGACTTCTGGTTTGGTCCTTTATGAGAGAGGAAACAAATGTGCTAAAATCGTGTCAACAAACATGCAGGCAAACAGTGCTGTAAGAGTCTTGCATTCGAAGTATCATTGTCTTCTGAACACCAAAATAATGAAAATAATATATAATAGTTATACAAGTAACACTCAAGGATCACAGTACAAGGTCTGTCACGGGGCGTCTGGCTGACAAGGGACGCCATGGTAGTGTCTGGCTCCTCGGCCCGTCACACGCACCGTCACGCGTCAGTAAACTGGCTCTTAGTGTTCTTGTCTGGTCACACGAGCTATGAATCCCGTCTTGACTCATACGTCGGAGATTACTGGGTCACCTTGGGAGTGCTCTCTCTGCTGCTCCTTCCGCCGGGGCTACACGGTGCTGGGGATAAGCTCGGGGGAGTCCCGCCCCTGAGAGCTGCTCTCCCCAGTGCCAGTGCCTTCATTCTGTCCACTATCTGGTCCACGGAGGCCCACAATGGAGCCTGAAGAAGACCCCAGGAGAGGGCGAGTTGGGGAAGGGGGTGGAGATGGGGAGCGGTGGGTACGGGAGGTGGGCGGAGGCTGCTGGAGGGGAAGCTGGGAGGGGGCAGAGGTGGGCTGCGCCAGAGCCACCTGCGCCATGGTAGCAATAGGGAAGAGTGGCTGGAGGGGGGCAGTGGGGCCCCCGCCCACTCCCGACTGAGACAATAATGGGGCCTTGAGGGCCGTCTCTAAGCCTACGCCATTGGGATTCAAGGTAACAGATAGACCCATGCCCATGCCGACTGGAAGAGAGGGAGACAGAAAGGTGTTAGCGCTACACACACAGCCGCCGCGCCGCTGCCATGCCCACCCACTACAGCTACACCAGCACCACAACACACTAACTTCCACCAAGAGGATATAGAGTGTAGGTGTGAGTGTACTGCACCCACATGCCAACACTACACTAGAAGCAGCACTGCCCCACCCCTCACCCAGTGTACTAGAACTGTGCAACAGTGGACTTTGAACCGTGACGTGTTCACCTGAAACAAATATGCGCGCCTCAACATGCAGATCCCAGGAACGAAAGTACTGATGCCGCACCACGCAACGTGATGCAAGCACGCTGAAGGATACTCTAATTTGTGCAATTATACAGCCTGGCCCACGCTCCCTCGTCCTGACACCGACACGGCACACACCTCACACTCGGCCACCATCTGAAGGCTAACCTGGCGACGAAGCTCTCCTGTCTAGACTATTTACTTGTAACAATAAAGGAGTAACTTGCGTATAGTGGCCGGAGCAAGTTTTGGTCTCGTCTTGGCCGCCGGCAATAGCGATAGTCTTGTCATCGCCAGAATCTGCCTCGTCGACGATTTGTGCACATCGATAACAGATAAGATCGCTAGCGTGAACGAACCAAAGCTTGACAAAATAAGGTTGCCCTTCATTAACCTCTTAACATGTTATAACGAAGCAGGGATATCAAGGTGTCTTACATATTTAGGTTAACTGGCTCGCTGCATCATTCACACCTTCCTTCACTCGCTCCATGAACAAACGTGAAAGAAACCGGAGAATCACTCTGAGAAACTACGCGTTGTCCACGCATTATTACTTGCAATGGACAGAAGAAAACTTGTCAAATTCTTCTTCACTCTAGTCTCGCAAAATGTCTACTTTTAATTATACAAGAAAATCCTAATTCTTAACTTTCTGCAATGATGACTAGGAAAATAAATGCCCTGAAATAATAGCCTTCTGCACTACGGGACGGGCGATAAGGTGAGCTGCGTCAGGGATACGGACTATTTATTACTCGTACTATTCCACTACCATAGTGCTATTTATTATGTATACTCGAGCGCCTCCACACGCGCAGCTGCGTCAGTGTCTCCAGACACCCGCCACCCATCCTACCTACACGTCAACAGTCGGATGGGCATCTTAACACTATCTGCTTAAAAATTAACGAATATAACTGAATAAAACTCTCTCTCTCTCTCTCTCTCTCTCTCTCTCTCTCTCTCTCTCTCTCTCTCTTCAAAGACTAACAGAGCACCATTTTCACTACTGCTACGCAGATCTGCTCCGACACAACTACAAAACTGGAAAATAATGACAGTCAGAAGCATGGGGATCTGCCGCCACATCGTGAAGAGCATCGCACAAGCCTCGAGGTCAACACGCGCATGGCGATAGTACACTGTCGGCAGTCACCAGTACACCAGGCCCAGGGTCAGTTAATAAAAAGTGCAGTACTCCTACTTAGTACAGCTCTTGCCACACAGACGACAGTACTAACCAACACTAGGAACAGTATTTTGTCTGACGAAGTAGCATTCTCACGGGAAGACACAATGTTCTACATACAGACGTCTTGACAGCTCTCATGCAAGGGAATGCCTTCACAGGGAGAGCAGTGTTCAGGGAAAGAATACAACACTTCAACCAGCATGTTACTCATATGAATCAACATTTCACAAGGGACCAACAAAATACTCAACAATTTTTTTTTTTTCTTTCAGAAACAGTTGAGCAGAGGGGAAACATGACGGCGCAAGATTCATATGAATATAGCACTAACACGGGAGCCAAGTTGAGTGTGGGGGAAAAAGTGATGAGGAGGAAACTGACCCACAAGAAGAACATAACCCTGACAACATGTGCTGTACTCTCACGATGACTACAGAGCCGAAGATGGGGGAGGAAACAGCACCGTCTGGCTGAGTGGTGTCAAAGGGAGCAAAATCACTCGTCTCAGGAAGATTTCCGAGACAACTCATAACAAGTTGACAAGACGAGTGGCTGAATGACTAGTAAGGGGTAAGGCTGTAGTGCATCCTGGAGTAGAGCAAATTTGAGCCTACAATTACTAAGTTTAGGGGGAGGGGGAAAATACAATATATCTAAGAACAGTGCCTCCACAGGGAGGGCAAAGTGATACTTCTTAGTTATTATGTACAGTATCTGGTAGAGTACAGTACTTATTTTGAAAAAAAAAATAAATAAAAAAAGGACAGCACATATACAGGACCTGTGGTAGTAGTTTGTTTTTAAATAGAATTCTTGGCAGGGTGGCAGGTTCACAGGTGGAGAGTTGTTCACTAAGGTTGGTCTTCCACGCTCTCTAGCGGGCCACCGCCGGGGACGCGGTCGGTGTCGCACACGAGCCGTGGAAGGTTCTCCACAAGGGAATCTTACATGAATCAACTCTAAAGTCTGAGAGGGGAGTGATATGGAAAGTCTTGTGGAGTCAACATTACAACACCGTATGCTACAAAACAACCATTTACTTTCCCTTGTGAAGCCCCGACGCATGCCAGTGTTTGGTCATGGTGGGTGGTGGACGTGGCACCTCTAGAACCCAGTTATTTTGTTTGAGGGCCTGTCACTACCTTTAGATGTACCATTAGTCGTGGAATTAGGGGCATCGTTGCCTGAAAAAAGTAATATTAGTGAATGTCAGTAAAAATGGGAGAAAACAGCTGCCTCACCTGTAGTCCACCAACAGGGAGGCAAGAGAGACAGATCCACTGGGACACACACAAACACACAGAGCAAAAGGACAGGAAAAAAAAAAAAAACATTTCCAGGGAGAAAATACCGAGATCTCTCTCTTGACCCTCAGCTTGGTGAGGCCACAGCGTGAGGCAGCTGAGAGATGTTGGTGAGTTGTCAAAGACACCCAAGAAGACAAGTGCAGGAAACAGTCCTATATGACAAGTGATCTTTCAAATATTTTCTTTGTGAAAGAAGCGAGTGGATAAGACTTGTGAGAGAGAGGCTCAAGAGGATCTGTCATACCTCATGCTCCCACTGACATTTACCACTTAGCATGAAGATGGCTTTTGGTTAAGTAATTCCTGACTCAGAGATAGAAAAAAAGTATGGCATATTAACAATAATCTCCAGATGATCCTGAAACTACCTTTTATCTATCATGGGAGCAGGAAGCATGCCAGTGGTAGTACAGTTAGCTTTAAAGATTGCAAGGGTTTTAGCAAAGACTGAGGCTGTTGCTATCAGTATCAAGGACTTATTTGATTCAACAGAAGTCAATGAGGACATAACTATGTAAAAAATAATAATAAGTCACAATCACTTTGCTGTCCTGATGAAAGTTTAAAAATGGTGACATTTCAAAGCTCTGTAGCTAGTGAAGCATATTAATAGTAAAGGTAGATATCATTGGTAGCACAAGAGGATGAGGATGGTGGATGTAAACCGATAGATGAACTGGTGATCTAGTCTGGCGGGATGCGGAATAGGAGTGGGAGGGGAGAGGAAGGAGAGGAAAATGGGGAGGACACTCTCTGAGAACTGGCTGATGTCTTAGTCACACACACACACACACACACACACACACACACACACACACACACACACACACACACACACACACACACACACAGTCTTCTAGAAAGTCAATTGTTTCACAGTCCCCAGGGACTGTATAAAAAATAAATTAATTAATAAAAAAAAAAAAAAAAACATGCAAACAAAAAATGTACATTACTGAAACATTAAACACGGATATTTTGTTTTGGCTACAGCTATCCAGCCAGCAGGAGACATTGTCGCTGATATCTCACAGTTCAGCAGGCACTATACTATGTGTACTGGAGACTGGTCGCAGAGACCGTAAGTGGGGAGCCACACAGACACGTTGATAAAACTATACTCCTTAGCGAGCCATGAAGCACTGAAGAGCAAAAGTCCACTTTAGACATTCTATACTGTATTAAGATAAGCGTATATTATTATGGAAGAGAAGAGGGCACATGCCCATTCAAATAATGCACAATTTTCTGCAATTATGCAGGAAGAAGCAAGAGAAAAAACATCAAATGAATATATATATATATATATATATATATATATATATATATATATATATATATATATATATATATATATATATATATATATATATATGAAATACCAGATTTAGGCAGTATGGTTTTGAGGCAGTAAAAAGCTATTGTATACATATAAAAGAGTAGACAAACAGACAGTCAGAAAAAAAAATAAACATTTCAAAAAAAAAAAAAGGTAACATGGTCAACAAGTGATATGGTAAATTTCATGACAAAGAAAATAACAAGACAGACAAAGGGCAGACTCATGAAGTCTAAGAGAGTGGCCCCAGGTTACTGAGGCACCAGAGACAGGGAAAGGAGAGGGTTGCTCTGAGACTGGTCAATACCACACGAGGTGACCACCAGCTGCAGGGACCGGGAGGTTTTGGAGGGTGACAGAACTTCTGAAAACTGGGTTTGAGATCAGGAATATTCCTGCCCCTTAGGGTTGGCGTGCACATCTTCTGCATATGCATAACTCCTGCCGGATGGGAAGCTCTCGCCAGCACTGGTGGGGCAGTGGGAGGACTGGGAGGCGCGAGAGGCCTGCTGGCTCCCACGCAAGGGGGACGACATAGACCCCCGCTGACTCTCCCGCCGACTGAGACCTTGAGACCCGTTGACAGAGGGAGCTTGTGGGCCACTTTTGGGGGTTATATTCCAACTGTAATTGTTGGGGATTGTGGAGGCAGGCACCGTGAGGGTGTTGTGGGAGTATGTGTTGGAGCGAGAAGTGGGGTCCAGCACGTAAGTATTGGAGAGGGAGCTTGTGGGGCTGCCCACTGTGGGGGTGGGTGGAGGAGGTGGGCAGTTCCCCCCGCTCATTTGCAGGAGGTGGTTCCTAAGACCCAACATGGGGATGGCCTCATCACCGTTGCCTACCAAACAAATGAAAATCGTAAGATCACTGAGCCTCACCTGCCCTAATGTTAATACCAGCTAGAACCTCACTTGAGCGGTTACTACACAGGTGTGTCACACAGACCTCACCTTTGTCAACACAAACCTTTTCCTCAGCTACAGATGTGACCTTCCCAACTTCTATCTTGTGACTACTGGTAACCTACAGAACAGCACCTTCATACAAATCAAATTCCTATTAGCCAGAAAAGACTACATCACATTAAAACTATAAAAAAAGAAAGCCTTATTGAGGGAAGCTCATTATCTTTCACAATGGATTATTTCAGTTCCAGATAATGAGGTTGAAACAGTTATAACTTGTTACTTTTCTTATTACACTGTCTGCCAAAGAAATGAGAAATAATGGCCTCCTTCTCAACCATTCAGGCAACTGTTGCTCCTACAGATCATCCACTCCTCATCCAACCAGAGAGCCAATCAGACACACGGCTGCTTCTCACCCTCAGACCCAATCACATTACCAACCAGTCGTTGCTTTCAGAACCATCCACCTTCTTTCTTGAAAACTTTTCTTATGTTACAACTTATACTTCCTTTGAACAAATTTTTAAAAAATTTGTTTCCTTTGTTTCTACAAAATTTGTCATGCTCTTCCTTATTCATTCTAGTATTTTCTTCAGCATTTCCTAGTTTATTAGCAGAATTGTTCTGAATCCTTCTCTGTCTTCTCTTACTTTCCTTTCTCTACTCATCTTGATTAATTAAATGATTTCTTACTCCTCTTTTTGCTTCTTACACTACATTTTCTGCACACAATTTTAGTGTATTACTCTTGTCCTTGTGTTACTCCTCTACTAATAATTCTTGTCTTATTTTCTTGTAGATCTATTCATATGTATACTACATATATTTTTTGTAATTCTTCTAAACCGTATATATAGCCTCACTTTTCCTTCAAATTTTAAGACAACTTTCATACAAAGCCACACCCACACGGTCCCCATACAAAACACACCTTCAAGCATTAATGAGAAGCTTTACTCCACATTCTGCTCTCATCTACTGCTCAGGAAAGCCACGCAAGGTAAGGAGAGAAAGGATTAATAGCTCTTTACTGCCTTTAAATGACATGAATGATTGATGAACAGAGCAAATACCTTATTTCTTCTCCTTTACAGGTGGCATGGATCCTCCTTACTCAAAGAGAAACTTTTTGTTAGTAGTGCATAGATACAACTCTCTTTTATTATTATTTGGATTAGTTTAGGTGGTGGTTTTTAATACTTTTACATGAAGTGTATTTATGTACATAGGTACTACTTTTTGAGGGGGGGGAGAAACAAGCTCACTACTGGCTACTGTTACTCTCAGCAAACACACAACTCACGTGGTCTGACAAGTAACATTCAGAGCACTGACTGCTGTCCTATGTGACTAACTTCCCCTCTCCTCCCACACTAACCCCAGGACACAAAGGCAGTCCGGCTCTTCACAGCCATTTCATCCATTCACTTCTAGTAACCTAAGCTAATTTCTTTAAAATTTTGTATCCACAGCACAATGGTAGAGCTACGTGGTCTAACTAAAAGAACCTCATCAAAGAAGAATAAGTCTTAACTGATTAGAAAGTGACATTACAGCATTATATGGAACCTTTCCATTAGCATAATTTTAGATCGGTGTTACACAAAAAAAGACATCAGATTATTAATACCTAATTTCTGACAAAGATCTGCACCTGTGCTTGCTGGCTGTCAACTACATGCCAACTAAATTTTTTGCTGAAATACATTTTTTTCCCTATCAAAGAAGGAGCACTACAGGCATGATATACAAGACTTTTAGATCACTAATGTATATGTGCTCCACCTGACAGTGCCAGAATTCTATGTCTTGCTGCACAAGGGAAGCTACTTGAATGCAAATCTTGATTCAAAAACACATATCCAAGTTGTGAAATGTATCAAAACTTATAGAGTGTAATAAATAATTGATTATACAAATGAGGTCAGCATGTATGATATACAGTAAATAGATAAATAAAAGCTTTTTTTTACTGAACATCATCTAGTATACTTGACTATTGTGCACATTAATATCTAATTAATGTTTGTTGAACATTTTGCAAAAAATTGCTACTGGAGGTGCTTCGTAATTAAAATGAATACATTAGGCATTTTCTTACAACACATGTATGCACACACGCATTTGCGTGCACACACACACACACACACACACACACACACACACACACACACACACACACACACACACACACACACACCATGTAAATACAAATATAAAAAATGCTCCTCCTAATAAGTGGCTATGTCAAGTCTAAATGATCCACTGATTGGACTGGTATGAAACCAATATAATCCAATCCTAAGTAAATGAGACACAATATGAAGAATGGGAAGGAGTAAATGACTTCCTATTCAATATTATGTAAAGTACAGCACAGCACAGCACATGTGCAGATGCCCAGTGACTTTGACAGGCTCCACTCAAGTCAACAAAGGTACATCAATTTTTTTTTTTTGGCATTAAGAGGGTACATCATATTGTTATTACTATTATTATCATTGTTAGCATCATCCTACTTGAGTTTAAAGACATTTTTAAAAATTTTCATTTATAGAGATAATTATTTGTTATGAATATTATGTATTGCTGTTGATGGAAAACTGTCGCAACTTGGTGCATATATATATATATATATATATATATATATATATATATATATATATATATATATATATATATATATATATATATATATATATATATAATGTTTTCTTGTGCAGAGTAATGGAGGTGGCAAGTGGGGTGTGTCACACTTAGAATGCCAGTTTGAGGGACTGAGAAGACACACTGAGTACTAGACTATCGCTGAAAATTGATCATGAGCAAGATATTCATGGGGAATCCATCATGTGGGACAAAATGCACGTAAATCCACGACACATAATGACTTATTCCTTGAGAGGTGGAGACTATTTCACACCAGTTCTGCTATAATCTTAAGGTCCATAAACAAAGGTCATTGAGGATGCTAAAACCTAATGATCTGACCTCTAGACAGCCAGTTCTATTTGAGAGTAGGAAGTGCAAGCTCATCATTCAAGGATTACTAGCACTCTACACACTATCAAATACAAATTCTACACTACTGCAAAAAAAATAACCAATTAATATGTAAGTAAACAAAATGAATAGATAAATACACATTAGTTACTACAGTGAGGTCAATGCCTGATATCCACAAACCAGAGACCAAAATAAGATTTGCCACATTTACGTGCCTCGTAGTAACTGTGGCTTGGTTATAAGTTTCATTTATTCATAGTATTTCATAGAGAACTTCCCACTTATAATTTCTTTTGCACTTCATGATTTAGAAACAAATTAATTTTTATTAACAAAGATTAAAGTTGGCTTGATGGCCTAATCTTTCAAAGAGCACAGGAATGCATTATTGGTTGGAATGGACTGATGGTATCCATTTAATGCTTGTGTCTTTAGAATAAATGCATCAAATGTCTTTCAATAATGTTACTGTGGTTTGTTAAAAAAAAAAAAAGATGAAGACACCTCATTCCACAAAACATGCTCAGCTCACTAAAGGAGAGGGACAACTCAACCTGAATCCTTCTCCTGAGCTATCCAAGGCACACACATACGCACACATACACACACACACACACACGTACACACACACACGCACACAACAGCGGTTATCAGGGCTCAAGGTATGACTTAAGACATACAAAATATTAACCATGTTATAATAATTAGAAATGTGATAATTTTGATGCTGAATTTAGCATAATTAATGTCCATCTAGTCTGGGTTAACATGCATAACACCTCAAAGGCACTTCAAGGGGAAACTAAGGTCTTAGGTGCAAGCACAATGTCTCCATGGCAGGATGGTTAGTGTGGTTAACTCAAATGAAATCACATGCTGCAAGCTAAGCAAGGCTGAGGCTGCGAGTGGGAGAAAGCAATGCAGGCAAGGCAGGGTGTGAGGCCTGGAGGAAGAGAGTGACAGGATAAGGAAAAGAAGATATGACAATGAACACAAAGGCTGAATTGTTGGGAAAGCAACATAAACAGGATGCATGGGTTAGTAGAGTGTTGCAAGCATTGTTGGTGTTGTGGTATCAAGCTTTCTCTTGTCTGTTGTATTTGCAGGTGTATAGTTATGCATTGTAGTGTCCCAGAAGTTAATGATGAAAGAGTGTAAAACTTACTGATGGAAGCTTTCATTTCTGTTGGAGGATGTTATGTTTTCTGCAAAAGGTATGTATTTGCTCTTTGGTTATACATATTAGTTTGAAGGGATGTTATTACTGATGCCACAGTACTTAATGTATTTAATACTGATAAAAAATGTTGGTACTGTAGTATTGTATGCAGTTGTACTTTGTATGACTTATAACATAATGTAACTAGTGTAAGATTAAGCTATTACAAGTTCTTTTTAAAGATCATTATTATGACCAATAAAATTTTGTAAAAAAAATTTGAAAGCTTACAAAGGTATTATTTCAAGCACAGTGTTGTAGATGTGTTAGTCTGTCCTGCAACAATATAAGATCGAAAGAGTTAAGGTGTGACAGAAAGAAGATAGATGGCTGTAATGATGGACATGAGTGTGAGATTGTGATGACCTGATGAAAATGTCAACTTGGGTTTGTATCAACTCACCCATCTTTGGTCCTGGTCCGCGGTTCATGGCATTGGGCCCTCCACCACGCTTGGGGGGCGGCGCCACTGGGCAGCGCACATGCTCCACAGGAAGGACTCGTCGCCGCTTCTTGGGCAGCTTGGCACGGGCTTGAGTGTGGCTGTAGTACATTGCGAAGTTGGACACGATGACAGGCACTGGGAGCGCAATTGTCAATACACCAGCCAGGGCACAAAGCGCACCCACAAACATGCCCACATAAGTCTTGGGAGCCATGTCGCCATAGCCCACAGTGGTCATGGTGACCAGTGCCCACCACAGGCCTAGAGGGATGCTGTTGAAGTCGTTGTGAGGGTTGGCTTGTATCCTCTCAGCATAATATACCAAGGAGGCAAAGATCACAATCCCCAGCACCAGGAAGAACACAAGTAAGGTTAACTCTTTTGCTGATGCTCGGAAAGTCTGTATCAAAATTTTGAGTCCTGAGGAGTGGCGTGTCAACTTGAATAATCTCATGATTCGAATGATACTAAAGAATTCCAAAATATCTGCATTCTCCAAATGTGAGGCAAATTTCTGGAGGAGAATATCCACATAGAAGCTCAGAGTAGCAATGAAGTCAATCATGTTCACTGATGCCTTAAGAAACATAAACTTATTGGGTGATGCAATTAACCTTATTAATATTTCGAAAGTAAACCAAGTGTTGCAGACACATTCTATGTAGAAGAATGCTTCATGAGCATTGGTAGCTTTCTTGTCAAGAGTCCAAACAGTTGTGTTTTCTGCTGTGTGCACAGTGATATTTTGTATCACTGGTACTCTCATGTCCGGGTGGGTCTTGAGGCAGAATGAAAGAATGGACACACAGATGAAGAACACGGAGATAACACCAATAACCTGAAGTACAAGTCACCATATTAGTTGTTTGCACTGAAGTCATTGTATATATATATATATATATATATATATATATATATATATATATATATATATATATATATATATATATATATATATATATATATATATATATATATATATATATATATATATATATATATATATATATATATATATATATATATATATATATATATATATCCACACACACACACACTAAGAGACAAGATTTAAATAAAATATATTCAGGCAAATGTGTGATAAATTATTGTGGATCTTAAAATTAAAGATGCCATAAAAAGGCTAATTAAAGAAAGACTTAAAAACTACAATGCTGTGAACATGAAGCCTTTAAAAGGCTAAACTATAATGTCAAACTAACCTTTATCAGATAATATATATATATATATATATATATATATATATATATATATATATATATATATATATATATATATATATATATATATATATATATATATATATATATATATATATATATATATATATATATAAACTGCTTAGAAATTTAAACAATAGAAAAGTAGTAATGACCTTGTTATCATACTTGTGTACATGCATACTACAAGAATGGCAAAGCATATGCGGTCCTTAGTGAATGAATAATATTTTCCATTACCTTCTATGTAATCAATTATGAGGTGACGCATACTTTTCTAGTAAATTTTATAAATCTGTAATTGTCAAATGAACCTTATTTAAACAATGGATGAATTACAGATAAGTAGTATTTATGTACATGACACAAATCCAGAGAATAAGTGAGAAAAAAAGAGCAAGTCAGTAAGAAGATACAGAAGAAATATAGTAGAATGTAGTGAAACAGAGTTGATGTAGACAGAATATGAATTATGCTATTATTAAAAAGATAAATAAATAAATAAATAAATAAAAAAAGCCAATGATGATTCATGTGTCCACCCAAGCCAATACTGCAACATTCCCTGTACTGAATAGTCAAACCTTTATGAATCTAATTATGAAGTTAAGATGATAACAATGAATAAAGTCTGGATTACATATTATTTACTTCTATGTGGAAATTAAGAATGTAACTTTTAAGTTATAAAGCAAGTGGTGAACTGATTCTGAAATAAATTTAAACTCAAGTTCCAAAAAATAATTGTGCCAATCCTCTCATATACTATATAGCCACCTTCCCTTATTTTAGGTATTCCTTTGCTTTTGTCCACAAGTGTCACCCCAGCCAGGTGCACACTGCAACAGGAAAGGGCAACCCACCATGGCAGCAGATGCAGTGCTGCTTGTTCTCTACTGCTATGTCTATATTATTGATATGTTCTGTTGTGCCAGATTTGTGTTTATTTTACCACCAGCACATTATTGGTGGTGCTGTGTGGGATACATAACACCCTGAAGAAGTGGTGGTTGCCCATTAGGAAAAGAAGGGACACTAAGACAAACACCACCAAGCCTGCCTTACTGCTCCCAGCCCACACTGGTCCTTGGCCACTACACTCAACACTATCTTGCCTTGCTCCTGGCCCTTACTTCTGTTACTGTTCAGCATACTTATAGCTTTCTACATTTTCATGAGTAGCCTTCCTGGCTGTAAGCACTTACAGTTTGATATAAGAAGCTAACCTCAATGCTGGAGGCACAGAAACACATACAACATAGGCAAAGATGGCCACAGACTGGACAGGGGTGGTTGCACAGCCATGGGACTAAGTTGTGTAGGACAGTGAAGAATGGGGGCTACTGATGGTGTTGTAGAAAAAGCATTTATAGTATCAGAAGCACAATACCAGGAACTGTAGTAAGCAGCAGTGGGCAGGAATAAGGTGGAAGCCAGTGTGGTAAATATGCTCTGGTATGCCTTCTTTGGATCCTACTTGTTTTGAAGCTAATGTCTCCATTTAGTGTTGTGACACAGCTAACATTACTCATTCCTCATCTGAGCAGAGATGTAACGTTAAATGGCTGAATGAACTACAGGCAAAGTCCCACCTTTTAGTTCTTGCCCTAGCAGGTGAAAAATATTTGAGTTACTCAATCTGGTCAGTGTTGCAGTTATGTTGTGTTCTTCCTTACTGTCTGACAATCTTATCAAGGACATGTTATATGATCCAGTCATCTTGTAGTTCTGTTCCAAATGGAACTTGCCTTGTTTCTTTGCTGCTATGAAAGACAACAGATGGAAAAAATAAATAAAATGTTTAATATACTGTACAGATATAGACCTCAGAGGTTAATAATCACAAAATGCTGAAGAAGATTATTACTGACCACTCTTTTCCCTTTCAGCATCATGCTTCCCTTTCACCACCAACTTCTGTTTTTGTTTCCCCTCCATCATATGAAAATTTCAGATCCACTTTAGCTTTATAATTTTTTTGTGCCCTGTTGATGAGGACTTTTTCTGTTGTCTTGGCAACCTGCTGCCTTGAGGGACTATTGCAGCTTTGTCAAGTGCAACCTTTGCAAAAGGAATTCCTTTGGTACAGTACAACCTTTTGCTGTTGCTTTGTATGACCTGCATGTCAAGCATATCTTTTCATATCCTGTGGCCTGTGTGTATTTATTGTGGGGACACTGAAAGTGATGGCTGAACAATGTGCATTGTCACTTTCCCTTGGTTTGATTTACCACCAATACAATATTCTGATAAAATCATTGAGTTCCCTGGAAAAAAAAGTACACATGATCATCACCAGTAAACTAATTTTCCTGAATGACCATGATGAAGAGGAGATCCATACTCAATGACAGCTTAACCTATCCTATGAATACATGGTTACTCACAAACCATGCACACCACATTTTCATATCCTGATTTTAGCAAGACAACACACAAAATGCCTAAAATGTCCAGCAGACAACACAGACTAGTGTGGGTGCAAGGCAAGGCAGCACACACACCTTGGCAGCCTGGGAGGAGTATGGTTCGTCGAACAGAGACCATAGCTTGGGTTTGGTCTTTTGCCACCATGACAAATTTCCAGAAAAATAGTCATCCTCAAAACCAAACTTCCTGGCAACCTCCTCCTCACTGGGCTTGTCTGTGTCCAGGTCGAGGCGGTCCAGCACAGCCAGTGTCTCCTGTGTGTCTCGATGCTGCAAGGTCATTGTAGGATTGAGGCAGGCAAACATCACCATGGGTATCCAAAGCTATGTTAAACAGTATATATCTGCAATCATGGGACATGGTCTAATAATGATAATGTTTAGAATAAAGTGGAAATAAACTGAGTCCTCTTATACATGTACCCACATAAAAAAAGGATTGGTTACATTCTTGAAACTCGCATGACTTAAAACAGTATTTATAATTAAAAAAAGTTTCAAGTTAACACATAATAAAAAATAAATTAAAAAGGTGTTAAATTTTATGATTAGAATTAGGAAGCAAGACGCTGCTTGTGTTTGAATTCAGCAACAGTAACTTGGCGAATCTAAAAATCATTAATGTCAACATTTCAGAATTCCTCCAAATATTGGCTCAGAGGTACATGAGATTTCAGAAAAAGGCTCAATCTATGAAATGAGGGAGAGACTTTTCTCTTTTAACACTTCCTCAACAAACTGGAGGAGGAAGGACTTGAGTCCACTCGTTCTTCCTGAAACTATAAAACCTGAAAACATTTTCTAAATTAAAATAATACAGTTTTTATCATATCAAGAGGTCCAATGAAACTGTATAAACTCAAGTATTGACAAAAGTATCCATTCCCAGTTAACTCTACGGAAATCAATTGAAAGTTTGGGATGTGGGCCAAAAAACAGGTGGTGGGTGCCACTGGAAAATGCCAGAAATACAGGTAAGCAGTAAATATTTAACACGTTTGTTTATATATATATATATATATATATATATATATATATATATATATATATATATATATATATATATATATATATATATATATATATATATATATATACACACACACCCACTCAGAGATGTACACAAAGAAAGCAAATAAACTTCTTTGTGTTTCCCTTGTTTCCTTGAAGACAGCTGACTCTGTACATGAGTGGTTATGAAAGAAGTCTAAGTTTCTGACTGCTTCAGCATCGCATGCTTAATAAAATGCCCTGGTGTAACTTCAGAGCATAATTAGTAAAGCACAACAAACAACAAAATGAGTGACTGAGTAATTAGAATCTTCCAATGCTTATAGTTTTTATCCAGTGAAATCATGAAGGGATACTAAAATACAATACCAACAATAAGTAATCTAAGAGTTGAGAGGGTAAAATAAAGAGAGCATGGAAAACACATGACTATGGTGCTTAGTGCTCACCGCTGTGTAGGTCATCCAGCAACACGGCTCCACCTGGTTGGAGTCAAGCCCCCAATACTCCAGCTCCTCTTCGAAGAGCGGGCCGCACACATCGGTGGGATAATGTAGCTTGCCCGTGCGGTAGTAGTTCAACACCTGTGGACAGACAAGTGTTAGCAGGTGTAATGGTAACCATTATAAATATGTAAATATTTAGGAAATTCCAGTATGCATAGATAGAAAATTCAGTACATCTATGAATTCCAATAATGTCAGGTTCCAATAATGCCAGAGGTCACCACCTCTGGCCTTGCAGTATCATGTTTTATCAATTGGCTGGAGTTTGTCACAATGTTAACAGCTACTGCAGTATTCCTTAAAGTGTACTGGTTGCAGGATTGGCATTAAAAAATAAATGAATATATATATATATATATATATATATATATATATATATATATATATATATATATATATATATATATATATATATATATATATATATATATATATATATATATATATATATATATATATATATATATATATATATATATATATATATATAAACTTGTTAAGTTTTTACAGTAAGGTGTACGAGGCAGTAGATAATGGTGATAGTTATGATATCTTATATCTGGACTTTAGTATAGCATTTGACAAGGTACCCCA
Source organism: Scylla paramamosain (assembly GCF_035594125.1). Lineage (NCBI taxonomy): Eukaryota > Metazoa > Arthropoda > Malacostraca > Decapoda > Portunidae > Scylla > Scylla paramamosain. The sequence goes on from NC_087180.1 coordinate 7,015,749, forward strand.
TTAAAGGCTCCTGAGAAAGGTTAGGGCACACGGGATAGATGGGAAGGTGATAGGCTGGATAGGGTCATGGCTTGGTAACAGGCGACAGAGAGTGGTAATAAACGGCTCGAAATCCGAGTGGGGTCATGTAATTAGTGGGGTGCCACAGGGATCAGTATTAGAGCCATTGTTATTTCTAATATATATCAATGACTTGGATAGTGGAATTAGTAGTGATGTTAGTAAATTTGCGGATGACACAAAGATAGGTAGATTAATTAGGTCAGAATCGGATGCCATCGCCTTGTAGGCAGACTTAGATAGAATGAATGAATGGATAGATAGATGGCAAATGCAATTTAATATCAATAAATGCAAAGTGCTTAGTGCAGGTAGAGGAAACCCACACAATAGGTACACATTAAACAACCAAACTCTGGTAGGTACAGGGTACGAGAAAGATTTAGGAGTTATAGTTAGCTCTGAACTCTGTCTAGGGAAACAATGCATAGAAGCCAGAAACAAGGCAAAAGGGTACTAGGATTAATTTTTAGGAGTGTTAAAAGTAGAAGGCCAGAAGTAATACAGTCGTACCTCAGTACTCGACCGCCTCTATACTCGACCAAATCGGTGCTCGACCAAAAAATTCGAGTAGAAAATGCATCGGACCTCGAACAGATTTTCGGTACTCGACTAGCCGAGTCGACCCGAACGCGCTCCTCGGCCCTTCTCGGCCCTTTTCGGCCAGCGGGTAAGCGTCAGTTCGACTCAGACCGCCAGCGGAGTAAGACGTACGCAGTTTGTTCAAGTATTTCTTCCCCAGACTTTCCATTATTTCTTATGGGAAAATTGGTTTCGGTGTTCGAACAAATCGGTGCTCGACCACCACCTCAGAACGGATTATGGTCGAGTACCGAGGTACGTCTGTATTAAGGTTATACTTGGCGCTGGTCAGAACTCATCTAGACTACACTGTGCAGTTCTGGTCCCCACATTACAGGAAAGATATAGGTCTATTAGAATCAGTACAGAGGAGAATGACTAAAAGGATACAGGGGATGAGGAGTATTCCTTACGAGGCGAGGTTGAAGCTGTTAAATTTACATTCTCTAGAGAGACGTAGGTTAAGAGGGGACCTGATAGAAGTCTTTAAGTGGTATAAGGGTTATAACAAGGGAGATGTAAGCAAAATTCTTAGGATCAGCAACCAGGGTAGAACAAGAAATAACGGGTTCAAGCTTGAAAAATTTAGGTTTAGGAAGGAGATAGGAAAAAATTAGTTCTCAAATAGAGTGGTAGATGAGTGGAACGGACTCAGTAATCATGTAGTTAGTGCTAGGACACTAGAGAGCTTCAAGAGAAGATTAGACAAGTTTATGGATGGGGATAACAGATGGAAATAGGTAGGTGTGTTTCATGCAGGGACTGCCACGTGTAAGCCTGGTCACTTCTTGCAGCTTCCCTTATTTCTGATGTTCTTATGTTCTTATATATATATATATATATATATATATATATATATATATATATATATATATATATATATATATATATATATATATATATATATATATATATATTACTTATCAAAATTCATTTCTATGTTATACTGATAATTAAGGTCTATATATGTACATATACATAAAAAAATGTAAAAGCAGTTAAGTCTGACCTGTTCATTTCCTGTAAAGCACAAGTTAACACAGGTTTTATCTGACCAGACTAACCTATATCAGCATGACCTAAATAAGTGCATTTTTCTTCATTATAAGAGTGTCAAAATCTTTCAAGATCTAACTCCTCTTATAACAGGGAGGAAACAGTAGGCACCTGCCAAAATGATAATTACTCCCAGTGAAGAATAAAGCACTGGATCAGGGGGAGCTGTGAACTTATCATTAAACCCTGCTGTGACCTCACTGAACATTTGTTTCCCTTTGTGTTTCACAACACAAGGGGATAGTCACAGCCTGCCCTCTAAAGACAACTCTCTTCCTTCACACAAAACTACAAGCACTTAATTACACACACCCTTCACTCAAAAATTTAAAATTATCGTGGTGACTCCTACACCAGCCTCAGAGTCCCCATCTGGGGAGGGAACTACAAATGTCCCCAGGTCAGACTGCTCTTCTGATAACAACCCTAAGTGTCTTGACACTGCCCCCTCAACTTTTTCTGCATTAACTTCGCATTAACTTTGTGTTAATGCAATTAACTTCGCAGTCTTAGATTTAATTTTCAATCTGTAGAACACCACCTCTCCTCTTCTAAACCTCATCTTCTTTTCCTCACTAAAACACAGGTGTCTGTGGCAACTGACAGTAGCCCCTTTTCTGTTCCCCCCTCCTTTCTCTATTCTAATTTTCAATCGAAAGCTGGATGTTGCGTTTATGTGTGCAATAACTTGACCTGCTCTCATGCTCACGCTCTTGAATCTTCCGAGTTTTCCACCATCTGGCTATGACTACAGAATCACTCTCAAACTAAATTTATCTATGCTATATACCTCTCACCTAACTCCTCTGACTATAAGAAATTCTTTGACTACTTAACTTCCAAAGTGGAGCACATTCTGACTCTTTTTCCCTATTGCGAATATCTCCATTTTTGGAGACTTCAATGTGCACCAACAGCTTTGGCTTTTCTCTCCCTTCACTGACCATCTTGGTGAACTAGCTTTCAACTTTGCTATCCTCCATGACCTAGAGCAATTGGTGCAACACCCTACTCATATTCCTGACCGTCTTGGAGATACACCCAACATTCTTGACCTTTTCCTAACCTCTAATCCTTCTGCTTTTGCTGTCACCTCTTCTCTGTTGGGCTCCTCTGATCACAATCTCATATCTGTACCTTGTCCTATTACTCCAATCTCTTCTCAGGATCTCCCTAAGCGGAGGTGCCTCTGGTGTTTTGCCTTTGCTAATTGGGAGGAACCTGAGGAGGTATTTTGCTGATTTTCCTTGGAATGACTACTGCTTCCATGTCAGAGACCCGTCTCTATGTGCCAAGTGAATAACAGCGGTGATAGTGTCTGGCATGGAGACGTACATTCCTCACTCTTTTTCCCGACCTAAAGCTTCCAAACTTTGGTTTAACACAGCCTGTTCTTGTGCTATACATAATAAAGAGGTGGCCCACAAAAGCTACTTAAGCCTTCCATCATCAGAATCTCATGCAAATTATATTTCTGCATGGAACTATGGGAAGTCTGTTCTCCAACTAGCCAAAAACTTCTTCAATAATAAAAAGTGTCAAAATCTTTCAAGATCTAACTCTCCTCGTGACTTCTGGCATTTAGCCAAAAATATCTCCAGTGACTTTGCTCCTTTTTCTTTCCCTCCTTTATTTCAACCAGATGGCACCACTGTTACCACATCTATCTCTAAAGCTGAACTCTTCGCTCAAACCTTTGCTAAAAACTCTAGCTTGGATGATTCAGGGCTTGTTCCTCCCTCTTCTCCAACCTCTGACTACTTCAAGCTACCTATTAAAATTTTTCACAATGATGTTCTCCTATCCAATCCTATGCTGATGATACCACCCTGCACTTTTCCATGCCTTTTCATAGATGTCCAACACTTCAGGAAGTAAACATTTCATGCAGGGAAGCCACAGAACACATGACTTCTGATCTTTTTAAAATTTCTGATTGGGGCAGAGCAAACCTGATATTGTTCAATGCCTCAAGAACTCAACTCCTCCATCTATCAACGCAACACAACCTTCCAGACAACTATCCCCTCTTCTTCAATGACACTCAACTGTCCCCCTCTTCTACAATGAACATCCTCAGTCTGTCCTTTACTTATAGTTTGAACTGGAAACTTCACATCTCATCTCTTGCTAAAACAACTTCTATGAAGTTAGGTGTTCTGAGACGTCTCCGACAGTTTTTCTCACCCCCTAGCTGCTAACTCTCTACAAGGGCCTTATCCATCCATGTATGGAGTATGCTTCACATGTCTTGGGGGGTTCCACTGATACTGCTCTCTAGACAGGGTGGAATCGAAAGCTTTTAGTCTCATGAACTCCTCTCCTGTAATTGACTGTCTTCAGCCTCTCTCTCTCTCTCTCTCTCTCTCTCTCTCTCTCTCTCTCTCTCTCTCTCTCTCTCTCTCATCGCCGCAATGTTGCATCTCTAGCTATCTTCTACCACTATTTTCATGCTAACTGCTCTTCTGATCTTGCTAACTGCATGGCTCCCCTCCTCCTGTAGTCTTGCTGCACAAGACCTTCTTCTTTCTCTCACCCTTATTCTGTCCACCTTTCTAGTATTCAAGTATTCTCAATCATTCATTTTCTCTTCATTTTCTCTGGTAAACTCTGGAACTCCCTGCCTGCTTCTGTATTTCTGCCTTCCTGTGACTTGAATTGCTTCAAGAGGGAGGTTTCAAGACACTTATCCTTCAATTTTTGACTACCGCTTTGGACCCTTTTCTGGGACTGGCATCTCAGTGGGCTTTCTTATTTTATTAAATTTTTGTTGCCCTTGGCCAGTGTCTCTTCTATATATATATATAAAAAAAAAAAAAAAAATCTGGTACGTAGTCAATGCATCTCCAACAACTTTGTTCCTTCATCTTTCCTTCCTTTATTTCAACCAGATGGCACCACTGCCATATCATCTATTTCTAAAGCTGAACTCTACACTCAATCTTTGCTAAAAACTCTACCTTGGAAAATTCAGGGCTTGTTCCACCCTCTCCTCCAACCTCTGACTACTTCATGCTAATCATTAAAATCCTTCACAATGATGTTTTCCATGCCCTCGCTGGCCTTAACCCTTAGAAAGTTTACGAACCTGATGGGATCCCTCTCATTGTCCTCCAAAACTGTGCCTCTGTGCTTGCACCTTGCCTAGTCAAACTCTTCCAACTCTGTCGACATCTACCTTTTCTTCTAAAGTTTTGAATCTATCCTCAACAGGAAGATTCTTAAACATCTCTCACTTCACAACCTTCTATCTGATTGGCAGTACGGGTTATGACAAGGCCACTCCATTGTTGATCTGGATTCCTTACTAAGTCTTGGCCATCCTCTTTAAGGGGTTTTGGTGAAACTTTTGTTGTTGGTGTTGGCATATCAAAAGGTTTTAATAAAGTCTGGCACAAAGCTTTGATTTCATAACTACCCTTCCTATGGCTTCTATCCTTCTCTCTGTAACTTCATCTCAAGATTCCTTTCTGACCGTTCTATTGCTGCTGTGGCATACGGTCATTGTTCTTCTTCTAAATCTATTAACAGTGGTGTTCCTCAAGGTTCTGTCCTGTCACCCACTCTCTTCCTATTATTCATTAATGACCTTCTAAACCAAACTTCTTAGGGAGGTTTCAACACACTTATCCTGTAATTTTTGACGACCGGTATCTCAATGGACCTTTTTTTAATTATATTTTTGTTGCTCTTGGCTAGTGCCCCTCCTAATATGAAAAAAAAAAATCAAATCTTTTGTTTTGTCTTGGTTACTTGTTAATCGCTTATTTGAACTGATTTACATATAAATATGAATAAAGAAAAATGTAAATAAAATAACAAAAAAAGCCCTTTTTTTTTTACCAGGTTTTTTTTCCAACCCTGATTGGTTGTCATGTCTTCTGCAGTTTGGGTAAGCGGTATTTGTATTCGTATTATACACTATGAATATGCTATGAATATGACCATATGAGCAGTGCTTTTGTTATTCATATGTACTGATTATATTTTGTAATTAACGTACTTTACAGTGCTATATATGTTTTCTGTGCATAGTGAATATCATTCCTGTGATAATTTGTGTTATGTATTACTTTTATATTTCCTGTGATAATTTGCGGTATATATTAACTGTACTGATTAACCATTGTACAATGATTTACTGTGAAATGCCTAGTTAATGTTGGATGTGTACTTATGATCCTGATTGTTCGCAGGCCTCTTTTTGTGTACTTATTCCGGGTCTATTTGCGCTGACCGCACCGAAAAAAAAAAAGCACCACCGCTGCACCATCCGATGTTTCCGTTCTCGACCACCTCACAGGTACAAGTGCTAAGAGTTTTTACATTAACAGAGTAGTGCGCAGTAAGGTACGAATGTTTGTGTTTAGGCTTCTTATCGTGTTACTTCTTTCCCTTACACGAAGGAGAAAGATAGACTGTGACAACTCATCTCTTTTTCCACTTCCTCCTTACCAATTCATTCAATTACCCAGCAACGTGTTTCACTTACACACGCACACCCTTAAAAAGTAACCTACTTATGATAGTTCAACTCTCTCTCTCTCTCTCTCTCTCTCTCTCTCTCTCTCTCTCTCTCTCTCTCTCTCTCTCTCTCTCTCTCTCTCTCTCTCTCTCTCTCTCTCACCTGCGCGAACACGCCAGGGTGCCTGTCAAAGAAGTACTCATTCAGGATCGGGTCATAGTTAGCGAGAGCCTCCGTCAGGCGGGAAAGGCGCGTCGCTGGGATCTTCTTCAGAGTCGCCTGTGGAATTATTATTATTGTTATTATCATTATTATTATTATTATTATTATTATTATTATTATTATTATTATTATTATTATTAAAATCAATATTACTATCACTACTTATAAGATTATTTCTTTTTCAACAACAACAGCAACTACAACAACAACTAATACTAATGATGTTATCGATACTGTTGTTATGATGAACTCCACACACACACACACACACACACACACACACACACACACACACACACACACACACACACACACACACACACACACACATGAGGTACTCATAAGAGGAAGAACAAGGGAAAAAGGAGGATTCAACTTTAATGGCAGCGTGACGTAATGCAAAGGAGGCGCCACCAGAGATGAAGGCGCAATGAACGCATATCCTGATCTTAATGGGTACAACATCTCTGAGGGGAAAAATGGATAAATGTAAAATGCAACGCAAAGTAGCCATGAAAGAGGGATTTTTTTTTTTATATAGGAGGGCACCGGCCAAGGCCAACAAAACTGCAATAAAAAAAAAAAAGGCCCACTGAGGTACCGGTCTCCGAACAGAGTCGAAAGCGGTAGTCAATAATTACAGGATAAGCGTCTTGAAACCTCCCTCTTGAAAGAGTTTAAGTCATAGGAAGGTGGAAATACAGAAGATGGCTCAAAGTTCCATGAATGATAGAGAATACTGGTTAACTCTTGCATTAGAGAGGAGGACAGAGTAGGGAGGAGAGAAAGAAGAGTCTTGTGCAGCGAGGCCGCGAGAGGAGGGGAGGCATGCAGTTAGCAAGATCAGAAGAGCAGTTGGCATGAAAATAGCGGTAGAAGACAGCAAGAGATGCAACGTCGCGGCGATGAAAAAGAGGCTGAAGACAGTTAGTTAGAGGAGAGGAGTTGATGAGACGAAATGCTTTTGATTCCATCGTCTAAAACAGCGTTATGAGTGGAACCCCCCATCCTCCATACATGTGAAGCATATTCCATACATGGATGGATAGGGCCCCTGTACAGAGTTAGCAGCTGGGGGGATGAGAAAAACTGGCGGAGACGACTCAGAACGTCTAACTTCATAGAAGCTGTTTTAGCTAGAGATGAAATGTAAGGTTTCCAGTTCAGATTATAAGTAAAGAATAGACCGAGGATGTTCGGTGTAGAAGAATGGGGACAATTGAGTGCTACTGAAGAAGAGGGGATAGTTGTCTGGAAGGTTGTGTCGAACTGATAGATGATGGAATTGAGTTTTTGAGGCATTGAACAATACCAAGTTTGCTCTGTCCCAATCAAATTTTAGAGATAAGAAGTCAAGCGTTCTGCTGCTTCCCTGCATGAACTGTTTACTTCCTGAAGGGTTGGAAGTCGATGAAAAGACAAGGAAAAGTGCAGGGTGGTATCATCAGCGCAGGAATGGATAGGAAAAGAAGTCTGATTTAGATCATTAATGAATAATAGGAAGAGAGTGGGTGGCAAGACAGAACCCTGAGGAACACCACTGCTAATAGATTTAGGAAAACAGTGACCGTCTACCACAGCAGCAATAGAACGGTCAGGAAGGAAACTAGAGATGAAGTTACAGAGAGAAGGACAGAAGCTGTAGGAGGGTAGTTTTGAAATCAAAGCTATGTGCCAGACTCTATCAAAAGCTTTTGATATGTCCAAGGCAACAGCAAAAGTTTCACTAAAATCTCTAAAAGAGGATGACCAAGAATCAGCAAGCAAATCCAGAAGATCACCAGTAGAGCGGCCTTGACGGAACCCATACTGGCGACCAGATAGAAGGTTGTGAAGTGATAGATGTTTAAGAATCTTCTTGTTGAGGATAGTCTCAAAAACTTTAGCTAGGCAGGGAATTAAAGCAACAGGACGGTAGTTTGAGGGATTAGAACAGTCGCCCTTTTTAGAAACAGGCTGAATGTAGGCAAACTTCCAGCAA
>NC_087180.1:7029114-7034114 GCF_035594125.1 Scylla paramamosain
CACAAAAGGTTATAGGAAAGACTCTACATAACCAAGCATCTAGTCTTTACACCAGAGGCTACGAGGCGCCCCAGGACCACCTCGCCTCCCTGTGCTGCATGTGACTCGAGCTGCAATGAACCTGACCGTGTGTTGTCGGTTCCAAGTTGTGGCGGCAATAATGCTGGCGGGAGACAAGGCAACATGAGAACCGGAACTCTGCGTGCTAAACGATGGCGGCAGTGAGAGAGAGAGAGAGAGAGAGAGAGAGAGAGAGAGAGAGAGAGAGAGAGAGAGAGAGAGAGAGAGAGAGAGAGAGAGAGAGAGAGAGAGAGAGAGAGAGAGAGAGAGAGAGAGAGAGAGAGAGAGAGAGAGAGAGAGAGTCAGGAAGGGAAAAATTGAGCGAGGGGAAGGGAGGGGAGGCGCTGGGTGGTCCGGCGTGGCGTCTTTGTGGGAGAGGACAGGAAGAGGAACAGGAAAGGGAAGAGGAAGAGGAAGGGATGAGGGAGAGGATGAAACGATGATAATTATAATGTGTATACTCGTATTTTTCTAACACAGACCAAATGAATAAAAGATATAGAGGTCAATGTCCGCCTTCCCTCCACTCTCTCCCTCATTACCTCCACTTGGGCGGGCGTGGAGGCTGTGTGTGCGTGTGTGTGTAGGCGCCGAGACATTTATACGACTTTGGTGTGAATATATAGACGCGTGAAAGTAGAGCGTGTGTGTGAGTGGATACGTGTGTACATTGGAGGAGGAGGAGGAGGAGGAGGAGGAGGAGGAGGAGGAGGAGGAGGAGGAGGTGATGTAGTTATAGAATATGGTTTCGAAATATCACCAGCACCACCACCACCACCACCATCACTACTACTACTACTACTACTACTACTACTACTACTACCACCTCCACCACCATCACTACCACTACCGAATCACTACACTGGCATTACTTTACTTCAGTCCACGTATCATCTTCAGCAGTCGTGCCAGACAAGAACTAGTTTACTCTCACTACTCTGTCATTCCCCCACCTCCTTCTTTCATTTCTCTCTTGTTCATCTTGAGTAAATTTTCAGTCCTCACGTATGTTTCATTTTGTTTTTATTTATTTCTTACTTTTCTTTATTATTAACGTAGCCTCTTGTATTAGTTTGATTATGTTAGACACTCTCTCTCTCTCTCTCTCTCTCTCTCTCTCTCTCTCTCTCTCTCTCTCTCTCTCTCTCTCTCTCTCTCTCTCTCTCTTTACATTCCAAATCATTGTCAATTTCACAAAAAAAATATCTATAAATAAACGAACAAATTTTCTGTATTTCATTTCACAGATTTTTGGAGAAAATCAACCTCTCTCTCTCTCTCTCTCTCTCTCTCTCTCTCTCTCTCTCTCTCTCTCTCTCTCTCTCTCTCTCTCTCTCTCTCTCTCTCTCTCTCTCTCTCTCTCGTTATGTGTTTCTCACAACCTGCCTTTCTTTCTGTCCGTCTCAATATCTGTCATTTCATCAGGCAATATCTGTCTCTCTGCGTCTCACTGTATTGGACTGTCTATTATCTTGCAATGATTCGCCTCTCTTCCCCTGTCAGTTTCTTTAGGCCTGATTCATCTCCCTTCTGTTTGTCTGTCAGTCTGTCGATACTGCTTGCTGTCTGTCCTGTTAGTCTATCCTGTCTGCTACCACTTCATCTGTCTATATTTTCTTCCATCATTCCCATATGTCTCTGTCTATTGTTTGCCTGTCCGTGCAATTATTTTCTGTCTTCCTGTTCATTTGTCTATCTACCTATCTGTCTTTTGCCTTTCTGTCTGTTTGCCTGTCTTATTTATTTGTCTGTCTTGCTTCCTTTCTGTTTATCTTGTTTGTCTGTCTATCTATCATGCTTACTTACATGTCTATGTCAATTTTGTTTGTTTGTCTGCCTATCTATTTGTCCATCCTCTCCACCTGTCTGTCTGTCTACCTTCCTTACTAGTCTATTCATCTTGTTTGTCTGTCTACTTGTCCGTCTATATTCCTTTACCTGTCTATATTGTTTGTATGTCTGTCTGTCTACTCATCTCCCTCGTTTGTCTGTCTGTCCATCTATCTTGCTAACCTGTCTATCTTTGTCTATCTGTCTTTCTCTCCCTCTGTCTTGCTAACTTGTCTAGCTTTCTCTGTCTATTTGTCTGTCTTGCTAACCTGTCTATCTCGTTTGTCTGTCTGTCGGTCAGTCTGTCCGTCTGTCTTGTTTGTCTCTCCCTCCTTCTTGTTAACCTGTCTGTCTTTGTCTGTCTGCCTGTCTCTCCCTCTGCCTTGCTAACCTGTCTACCTTTCTCTGTCTGTCTGTCTCACCCTCTGCCTTGCTAACCTGTCTACCTTTGTCTGTCTGTCTGTCTCACCCTCTGCCTTGCTAACCTGTCTACCTTTGTCTGTCTGTCTGTCTCTCCCTCTGCCTTGCTAACCTGTCTACCTTTGTCTGTCTGTCTGTCTCACCCTCTGCCTTGCTAACCTGTCTACCTTTGTCTGTCTGTCTGTCTCTCCCTCTGCCTTGCTAACCTGTCTACCTTTGTCTGTCTGTCTGTCAGTCCGTCTGTCTTGCTAACCTGTCAACCTTTGTCTGTCTGTCCGTCTGTCACGATCGCCTTGGGTCGTTGCCACACGCAGTGCGGCTCATCGAACCATCAATTTTACTATCGAAGTTTAGAATAAGTCCAGTGAACAGGATATTGGGCGGGAAGAGATGAGTTAGAGAGGAGAGGGGAAGCGGGAAGGCCGGGAGGAGGAAGGATGATAGTGATAAGGAACGGAAGCGAAAAAAATAAAAAATGAAAAAACCTACGTAAGGGAAAAATCTTCGAGGAAAAAAATAGTGGAGGAGGAAGAGGAAGAGGAGGAGGAGAGATGAAAAATCAGCAACAGTGATTAAAAATAAATTTGATCTTCTTCAGTTTAAAGTGAAAAATGAAGACGAAGAGAAAAGGAAAAATCAATAAACAAAATGAAGAAAATAGGTAAGTGCTATTTTTTTTTCACAACACAATAAAAAAAAAGGAAAATAAAAGCACATGAAATAAAACAATAAACTGACGAGAGAGAGAGAGAGAGAGAGAGAGAGAGAGAGAGAGAGAGAGAGAGAGAGAGAGAGAGAGAGAGAGAGAGAGAGAGAGAGAGAGAGAGAGAGACAGAGAGAGAGAGAGAGAGAGAGAGAGAGAGAGAGAGAGAGAGAGAGAGAGAGAGAGAGAGAGAGAGAGAGAGAGAGAGAGAGAGAGAGAGAGAGAGAGAGAGAGTACATACAAACTAAGATAAAGGAAGAAAAGAAGAGGAAAACCAAGGCATTTCAAAAATCATTAGTGAAAGAAAAGAAAGAGGCAGATAAAACTAAAAGGATGAAAAGGGAAGAGTACAAATGGGGGGAGGAGGAGGAGGAGGAGGAGGAGGAGGAGGAGGAGGAGGAGGAGGAGGAAAGATAAGACAGTCAAGGGATGAGGCGTGGTGAGGATCACGTCATGGAGAAGATAAGCGGAGATATAAGTGAGAGATCAAAGGAGGAGGAAGAGGAAGAGGAAGAGGAGGAGGAGGAGGAGGAGGAGGAGGAGGAGGAGGAGGAGGAGGAGGAGAAGGAGGAGGAGTCACATGGGAATAAAAATGCAGAAATATAAATAACAAAAGTGATGATGATGATGGTGGTGACGATGATAGTGATGATGATAAGAATAAAAAATGCGAATGAAGGAAAAAAACAAATATCCAATAAATGACTAAAAGATAAATAAAAAAAGAGATCATAGCAACAACAGAGATACAGAACATGTCGAATGAAAATAAAATATACAAAAAGAAAAAAAGAAAAATATAAAACCCATGCTACAGTCTTCAAAATTCTCCCCCTCTCTCTCTCTCTCTCTCTCTCTCTCTCTCTCTCTCTCTCTCTCTCTCTCTCTCTCTCTCTCTCTCTCTCTCTCTCTCTCTCAAACCACCAACAAACATTTTAATTTCTGGCCACAAAACAGAGAATCTTGCCGAGCAGTAGCCGCGCGTGTAGCAAAGGAGAAGAGTTACTATGCAGGGGAATGGCGAGGGAGGGACGGAGGCGGGAGAGGAGGAGAATGGAGAGACGGGAGGAAGGGAAGGAGCGGTGAAAGGAGAAGCGAAACAGTAGATAGGAGAGGAGAGGAGGACAGTTTGAGGGAAGGCGGGGAGAAATACAGAGAAGAGGAGGAAGAGTAGAGAAGAAAGATGGAAAAGGAGAGACGGAAGGATAGATAGAAGAGAAAGAAAACCAGAAAAAAAGAAGAAACACCAAAAAAATTGAAGGAAAGGCAGGAAGAAACTACGAAAGGAGAGAGAGAGAGAGAGAGAGAGAGAGAGAGAGAGAGAGAGAGAGAGAGAGAGAGAGAGAGAGAGAGAGAGAGAGAGAGAGAGAAGGAAATAGTTCGAGGAATCAGTGGGAGGGAGAGAGAAAGAGGGAAAGGATAAGATCAGAGAGGGAACTTGTGAGAAGAACAGCAATTTCTGAAGAACACAACCTCTCGCATCACTTCATTATCTCCTTTGTCTTATTCTCCTCCTCCTCCTCCTCCTCCTCCTCCTCCTCCTCCTCCTCCTCCTCCTCCTCTTCCTCCTCCTGCTGGAGATCCTCCACTTCACGCAACCCACCAAACTTCGCTTATCTCAGGATGGGTATTGATTCCTTCTGCGTCTCCGTCAGTAGACATGTGTAGACTTGGCCGCCACACACACACACACACACACACACACACACAGGCTGCATCGTTTAGCAGCGTGATGCAATATGACGGGTAGAGGAGGAGGAGGAAGGTATATGAGAGTACAAATCCTCATTTTGGCTTGCACTAAGCGAAGGGGGGAGAGAGAGAGAGAGAGAGAGAGAGAGAGAGAGAGAGAGAGAGAGAGAGAGAGAGAGAGAGAGAGAGAGAGCGTCCTCTTCCCCCATCACAAAGTCAACACAAGATCTAATAACTCTCCGATCATAACGAAATAAGTTTCATCCCAAGTCTGTCTGTCCGTTTCTCTCTCTCT
>NC_087180.1:7044114-7056614 GCF_035594125.1 Scylla paramamosain
CGTACGTTTCCATATTTTCTTCCGTAGTTACCCTTGAAATTTTCCACCTTCGTTTTCTTTTTTCTCTCCCATTTCTTTTTCCTTTTGAGCACAAACAAACTGGATTGAAAAGGTGAAGGAGTCAGTGGAAACAAGAAACGAAAGAAGAGAAAACCGAGAATGTGAAAGTAAACAGGAGTGAAAAGAGGGGTGAGAGGAGCTGATGACGGGAGGAGGAGGAGGAGGAGGAGGAGGAGGAGGAGGAGGAGGAGGAGGAGGAGGAGGAGGAGGAGGAGGAGGAGGAGGAGGAGGAGGAGGACTTCACCAAGACGAGAAGTGGGTCAGGGAGGCGCTAAAAGGTGTGGAGAAAGAGAGAGAGAGAGAGAGAGAGAGAGAGAGAGAGAGAGAGAGAGAGAGAGAGAGAGAGAGAGGCGGCTTTGTTAGTCTTGGTATAGGATGGAAAGCCGAGTTGAGAGAAATGAAGGTTAAATCTCTCTCTCTCTCTCTCTCTCTCTCTCTCTCTCTCTCTCTCTCTCTCTCTCTCTCTCTCTCTCTCTCTCTCTCTCTCTCTCTCTTTACGCCTAAGATCTCACACTTTTAATGTTATTTTCCTTTCTTTTCTTTTTTTCTCTCGTCTCCTTCCCTCCCTCCCTCCCTCCCTCCCTCCCTCCTTCCTTCGCTCCCTTCCTCCTGTCCCTTTCCTTTCCTCCAGCAGTTTTTATCTCACATCCTGCCCGGCTTTTCCTCCACACCACGGAGGAAACACTGAACGCTAAGCAACTTATACCTCCAATAGCTCTCTCTCTCTCTCTCTCTCTCTCTCTCTCTCTCTCTCTCTCTCTCTCTCTCTCTCTCTCTCTCTCTCTCTCTCACACACACCTAACATAATCTAACATAATCTAACCTAATTTGAAATATACGTTTCCAGCCTCTCTAAATTGTTGAGAGAGAGAGAGAGAGAGAGAGAGAGAGAGAGAGAGAGAGAGAGAGAGAGAGAGAGAGAGAGAGAGAGAGAGAGAGAGAGAGAGAGAGAGAGAGAGAGAGAGAGAGAGAGAGAGAGAGAAGGGGGTGTCGGGCGGGGAAGAGGCGCCCTTCACAACCATTAATGAAACTGTATAAGTCTTGGTAGAAAGGGAAGAACAGGAAGGGAGAGAAGAAAGAAAGGAAGGGAGAGAAGAAAGAAAGGAAGGGGAACTTGAACGAGGAAGAAAGGTAAGGAAGGAAAATAATAAATAAATATGGAACGGAAAGACGATAAGATGCGGAGCCAAACTTAAATGTGGAAAGAAAAAGAAATACTAATAAATGTAATGAATGAACGGAAGAATAAGAGAAGAAAAAAAGGAAGCGAAAAGAGAAGAGGCAGTAATAAGAAGAGGAAACGTTTAAAAGGAAAGGAGACAGAGGAATAAAAGACTCAGAAATTCGAAGAAGGATAAAGAAGCCGTTTCTCTTAATCCTCATCTCATATTAGAGAAAAGAAAATTACTCCTTGAAACACTACGGCGAGAGAGAGACAGAGAGAGAGAGAGAGAGAGAGAGAGAGAGAGAGAGAGAGAGAGAGAGAGAGAGAGAGAGAGAGAGAGAGAGAGAGAGAGAGAGAGAGAGAGAGAGAGAGAGAGAGCTGGGTGGTAGTTCCTCTCAACCTCCTCATCCCCTCACCTCTCACACAACTTGTCTTTCTTCCACTAAACAGAAAGAATGTGGTACTGTCGACTCTTCCCCCTTCTTCTCTCCCCTGCCAATGCTGTCCCGTCCCTCCCGCTTCCCCCGGCCCTTCCAACCGCTTCCTCCGTGTCCTCCCAGTAGGAATAATTTTATGTATTAATGTCCCCTCCTCGTCCGCCTTCGTATTCAGGTTTCCATTGCCCTACGTCAACATTTTCTGGAAACTTAACGCAAGGAGCCCGAACGACGTGGTCAGGGGACGCCGCGGAAAGGAAGGCGAGGAGAGGAAAGAAGCAGCAAGGTACTGGGAAGGGACAAAGGGAAGGAAGGTAGGTAGGACACAGAAAGGTGAGGAAAAACAGGGACAAAAGCAAGAGAAATAAAGGGAAAGAGATAGAAAAGGTAATGGAAGAGAAAAAGAAAAAGGGAAGAAGAGGAATGGGGAAAAACGTGGCAGAGAACCTATTGGGAAGGGACAAAGGTAAGGAAGGTGGAAAGGACAGGGAGAGATGAGGATAAAGAAGGACAAGAAAGAGAAATGAAAGGAAAGAGATAGAAAAGGAAGACAAGGAAGGGAAAAGGGAGGAAATATGGCAGGGGACGTACAGGGAAAGAACAAAAGAAAAGGTTGATAAGACAGGGAGAGGTGAGGAGAAAGACAGACAGGAAAGGAATGAAAGGGAAGGAATAGAAAAGGAGATTGAAGAGGAAGAGACGAAAAGGAAGAGGAAAAGGGAAGAAATACAGAACAGGAAAGGTATAAGGAACACATGAAAGCAGAGACGGTAGGGAAAAGGAAGCGATGAAAAAGAAACGAAAAGAAAGGAAAGAGAATAAAAGCACGGAAGACATGGAAGGATGGACTGGAAAGGAGGAGAAGTGATGAGAAAGAAAGGAAATGAGAGAAGAAAGTTACAAGTGGTCAGTGGATGGACAAAGAGAGGGGACGTGAGAGTAAATGAAGGAGAGTAGGTTAGAGGATAGGAAAGGAAGGAGGAATAAGAAATAAAGGAAGGGAAGGACAGAAAAATTACAATAGAATAAGAGAAAGAGGAAGATGAAAACAGGGAAGGAGAAATAAGTGAAGAGGTATATATAAGTAAGAAGTCACTAACTTTCCTCCTCCTCCTCCTCCTCCTCCTCTTCCTCCTCCTCTTATTCCTCCTCCTCCTTCCAATTTTGGTTCGTCCGGGAACGTTCATCCGACCGAAAATATTTCCAAAAAGAGTTAAGGTAAAAAGGCGGAAGAATGCGAAGCTGCTTGGGGGATTAATTAAATTCTGATCAACTACGAGAAATTAATTAAGGCCAGTTAAGGGAGGGAGAAGAGGAGAGGAAGGAGAGGGCGGGGGAGTGTTACTGATATAAAGACGTGTTGTATTATGCTTCCTGGAGAGAGAGAGAGAGAGAGAGAGAGAGAGAGAGAGAGAGAGAGAGAGAGAGAGAGAGAGAGAGAGAGAGAGAGAGAGAGAGAGAAATGGTGGTACTCTTAGCATGTTGCTTAAACAAACATTCTTACAACAATAGTAATAAAAAAGGGAAGTCTACTACTACTACTACTACTACTACTACTACTACTACTACTACTACTACAACAACAACAACAACAACAACAACAACAACTACTACTACTACTACTACTACTATTACCACCAACAACAACAATAACTACTACTACTACTAATACTACTACTACTACTACTACTACTACACAACAGTAATGACTACTACAACAACTACTACTACTACTACTACTACTACTACTACTACTACTACTACTACAACAACTACTACTACTACTACTACTACTACTACTACTGCTGCTGCTGCTGCTGCTGCTGCTGCTGCTGCTGCTGCTGCTGCTACTACTACTACTACTACTACTACTACTACTACTACTACCACCATCATCGCCACCACCACCACCACCACCACTACCACCACCACCACCAACACAACAACAACAACAACAACAACAACAACAACTGCTGCTGCTGCTACTGCTGCTGCTGCTGCTGCTGCTGCTGCTTCTACTACTACTACTGTAGTAGTAGTAGTAGTAGTAGTAGTAGTAGTAGTAGTAGTAGTAGTAGTAGCAGTAGTAGTAGTAGTAGTAGTAGTAGTAGTAGTAGTAGTAGTAGTAGTAGTAGTAGCAGCAGTAGTAGTAGTAGTAGTAGTAGTAGTAGTAGTAGTAGTAGCAGTAGTAGTAGTAGTAGTAGTAGTAGCAGTAGTAGTAGTAGTAGCAGTAGTAGTAGTAGTAGTAGTAGTAGTAGTAGTAGTAGTGCTGGCAGTGAAGCAGCAGCAGGAAATGATGGTTATTGATGGCCATGATGTCAGGATGGAAATTTATGATTCATAATACAATATAAACAAGTAGAGGAAGGGAGAGAGGAGGAGGAGGAGGAGGAGGAGGAGGAGGAGGAGGAGGAGGAGGAGGAGGAGGAGGAGGAGGAGGATAATTGAGAAAACGGACAAAAAAGTCGATAAAGAACCTGACAGAAACAAAACAAGCCCAGTTTATTCACTGATTCATCTGTTTTATTATTTATCCATTTTATCTTAATTTTTTACACATCCGGAAAGCGTTTTTTTCCACAGAGATTACAGAACCCTACAGATGCTGCATGGATGTATAATGTAATGACGAGGTGGCGGGGATGTAGCCAACGCCATTGACGTGTAGGTAATGAAATGCGAATATCCCGACTCGTAGACTTTTGCACTGTCGTCTGCAGGAGTGGGGAGGCGGGGACGATCTTATTAGACGCACTTCTGAAATAATACATAAACTAACACCAATACTAACACTTCAAGCTAACACAAATAGAGCAAAATTTACAGTTAAACTATAATCAATACTAATATACGTATATGCTAGACGAAACTTAAAACTAATACAAATAGAGTAACCAATAATTTATAATCAACACTAAAATATATGTTAGGTAAAACTTTAAACTAATACAGATTAAAATTTACACCATACCTATAACCGATACTAATGGATGGCATATAAAAAATTAAAGCTAATGGATAAATATAGATAACAGCTAATACTAATACCAAATAATATTAATACTCAAATACTAATACTCAAGGATCAATACGGAACAAAGCCAAATTGGTGTTAAGAAAAAAAGGTTTCACAAAAATGGTTGACGTAATAAGATTAAACGAATGATTATGATTAAAAAAAAAAAAGAGAGGAGGGGGGAAGCTCCTTCATCATCCTATTGTAGAACACGTCACGTCATGACCTTCACTTCCTCCTCCTCCTCCTCCTCCTCCTCCTCCTCCTCCTCCTCCTCCTCTTCTTCTTTCTTCTTCTCCTTCCCCACCCTATTCCTCTTTCTCCTTCTCTTCTTCCTCCTTTTTCCTTTTTCTTACCTCTTCCCGTACCACTACTACCACCTCCTCCTCCTCCTCCTCCTCTTCCTCCTCCTCTTCCTCCTCCTCCTCCTCCTCCTTGCCTTTATTCCTCCGCGTCACGTCCCTTTACTGAAGTCATAACGAGAGAGAGAGAGAGAGAGAGAGAGAGAGAGAGAGAGAGAGAGAGAGAGAGAGAGAGAGAGAGAGAGAGAGAGAGAGAGAGAGAGAGAGAGAGAGAGAGAGAGAGAGAGAGAGAGAGAGAGAGAGAGAGAGAGAGAGATGGTAAACTTTTAAGGGGAAAGTCTAGAGGGATGATTTTTTTCCCCTTTCCGTTGCTATATCCATCCATGGGAAAAGGAGGAAGAATCCAGGTGGTGGTGGTGGTGGTGGTGGTGGTGGTGGCGGTAGTGTGGGTGGTGGTAACATTGATATTGGTAGTGGTGGTGGTGATGGAGTCCGTGATAGTGGTGGTGATGGTGATGATGGTAGTGATGGTGGTGGTGATGGTGATGGTGGTGGTGTAGACGGTGGTGGTGGTAATGGTGATGGTGGTGCTCACATACCCCTTCGTCACTCGTTCAGAATCGAAATGAGAGAGAGAGAGAGAGAGAGAGAGAGAGAGAGAGAGAGAGAGAGAGAGAGAGAGAGAGAGAGAGAGAGAGAGAGAGAGAGAGAGAGAGAGAGAGAGAGAGAGAGAGAGAGAGAGAGAGAGAGCTAGTGCCGTGCCCCCATTTCATGCCATGATTCACGTAAGACAAATTTATCACAAAAAGAAAGTAAAAAATGTTCCTTATTGTTCCGAGGGCTGTGGCAGGGGGAGGATGAGGCACGGGGGGGTAGGGGAGAGACTGAATGGGTGGGTTTAATGGGCTTAGAGTAAATAAATGGGGAGTAGGGAATGGTCACGGTGAGTGGAGGGAGAGGGGAGTGGGATAGGTGGAGTGAGTTTGGTGGAAGGAGGGAGAGAGAAGGGAGTAAGAGGAAAGGAAGGAAGAGAAGGAGTGTGAGAGTGGTGGAGGGTGAGGGCGCCTGCTGGGAGAATGGTGTGGGGAGAGAGGAGGAGTGAGGGGAGGGAGTGAGTGGGGGGAGGGGTGGAAGTTGGTAATGAGACTACTCTAACACTTACTCATCGACCCACCACCACCACCACCACCACCACCACCACTACACTCAAGGTTACCAGTACCACCACCACCACTACCACCACCACCACACTCAAGGTTACCAGTACCACCACCACCACCACCACCACCACTACACTCAAGGTTACCAGTACCACCACCACCACCACCACCACCACCACTACACTCAAGGTTACCAGTACCACCACCACCACCACCACCACCACTACACTCAAGGTTACCAGTACCACCACCACCACCACCACCACTACACTCAAGGTTACCAGTACCACCACCACCACCACCATCACCACTACACTCAAGGTTACCAGTACCACCACCACCACCACCACCACTACACTCAAGGTTACCAGTACCACCACCACCACCACCACCACCACTACACTCAATGTTACCAGTACCACCACCACCACCACCACCACCACCACCACTACACTCAATGTTACCAGTACCACCACCACCACCACCACCACCACCACTACACTCAAGGTTACCAGTACCACCACCACCACCACCACTACACTCAAGGTTACCAGTACCACCACCACCACCATCACCACCACTACACTCAAGGTTACCAGTACCACCATCACCACCACCACTACACTCAAGGTTAACAGTACCACCACCACCACCATCACCACCACTACACTCAAGGTTACCAGTACCACCACCACCACCACCACCACCACTACACTCAAGGTTACTAGTATCACCACCACCACCACCACCACCACTACACTCAAGGTTACCAGTACCACCACCACCACCACTACACTCAAGGTTACCAGTACCACCACCACCACCGCACTCAAAGTTACCAGTACCACCACCACCGCCACCACCACCACCACCACCACCATCGCCACCACCACCAGCACAGCCAGCGGTACAAAGGCGATCAAACACGAGTGAGAAAACAACCCTGGACATTGTGGTGTGTTGCTCCCGTCCCTCCAAACACGCTACATTCATCTTTAAAACGTGATGTCCTAACAATACACGAGAGAAAGATGTTGATACCTTAACACTTGCTTAACACGACACTAACCCCCCCCCTCTCTCTCTCTCTCTCTCTCTCTCTCTCTCTCTCTCTCTCTCTCTCTCTCTCTCTCTCTCTCTCTCTCTCTCTCTCTCTCTCTCTTAATCCCAAATGTCAATCTCGCTTCCGTGTCTCAGAATGACAATAAAAACCAGACATTCCTCGCAACGCCAAGATGACACACGGGACTGAGACCTCCCGCCTACCAGAGGCTGCGGGAGGGCGGCGGGGCGGCGTGCGGACGAGCTGCTACTGGATGGGCGGGCGGGTGAACAAGGCAGCCAGCGAGGGTCTTGGGGTGTTGGTTAAGACGGAAGGGAGGGGGGCCAGGAGCCTTATGTCCCCAGCAATCAGTTTGATGGCGAGGGAGAGGGACAAGTTGTCGACAATTTGCATGAGTCTCCAACAGCGTGTTTTTCAGGCTGGTTGATACGAGTTACAGTAAAGGGATGTGGATGGAGATGGACGAGTGGGAGGGTGAGTGAGGCGGTGAATGGTGGCAGAGATGTGGTTTAAATGTCTGGATGAAGAGAATGACAAAGTAGAGAAAGCAAGGGAAGTCACAAGTACACAGGTAAGTACAAAGAGGGGAAGCGAGGAGGTTGGAGTGAAAGATGGGTGAGGAGAATGAGAAGTACGTGGGCGAGGGAAAGTGGATACACGGATGAAGGAAAGCAAGGCAGGTGAAAGAAAGAGTGACGCAGTACAAAAGAGGAATGCGTCTCGTTTTCTGAAGGTTCTCCTGTATTGAAACGCGTAGTACACATTGCTGAGAGTGCACGAGGGGAGAGAGAGAGAGAGAGAGAGAGAGAGAGAGAGAGAGAGAGAGAGAGAGAGAGAGAGAGAGAGAGAGAGAGAGAGAGAGAGAGAGAGAGAGAGAGAGAGAGAGAGAATGCTGGCTGCTACACGGGTACGAAAAGTGAGACAAAGGAGTGAAAAAGCTCTCTCACACACATATGACTCAAGAGCTTCATCCCATTCTGATACCTCCACAACACCCCCTTTGTCTCCCGGCCTTCCATCTCACTCACGGGGACTTCGAAGTAATTCCCCTAGTCGACCTCGCCATCGCCAGAACCAGGGAGGGACACACGCCACCCTCAGGGACCAGGTAAACAACACTGACCCTGAACCCTGAACACAGCACCTGAACCTGAGCATGAGAGACCAAGCAGACCAAATATAGCCTTCCATAATGAACTGCGCCGCTAGGGACAGGGAAGAAAAGGGTAAATACGCCTCGTTCCTGCGGTCAGTTCATGCTGTGACCTTTGACCTCGTTTGATTTTAAGTTCCCCCAGCGCTGACCTACTCCACGCGGACCTCCGGCTTGGGTTTGCTGGCTGGCGGGTGTTTTGTATTCAAGTCTGCGGCACGTCGGCGGTGGAACTGAATTATTCTTATGGACTGAAAAAGAGAGTTGAGGAGGACGAGGTGAAGAGGTGGCTAGCGAGCGTGGAGGAGGAGGAGGAGGAGGAGGAGGAGGAGGAGGAGGAGGAGGAGGAGGAGGAGGAGGAGGAGGAGGAGGAGGAGGAAGAGGAGGAAGAGGAGGAGGAGAACCTGAAAAATAATAATGATGATAATAATGATAAGAAGAAGAAGAAGAAGAAGAAGAAGAAGAAGAAGAAGAAGACGAAGAAGAAGAAGAAGAAGAAGAAGAAGAAGAAGAAGAAGAAGAAGAAGAAGAAGAAGAAGAAGAAGAAGAAGAAAAGCAAAAAAAGATTAAAATCAATAATAATAATAATAATAATAATAATAATAATAATAAGAAGAAGAAGAAGAAGAAGAAGAAGAAGAAGAAGAAGAAGAAGAAGAAGAAGAAGAAGAAGAAGAAGAAGAAGAAGAAGAAAAAGCGAAGAAGAAAAAGAAAAGAAAAGAAGACGAAGAAGAAAAGACGAAGAAAAGGCGAAAAAAAGAAAAAAAGAAAAAAGAAAAAACTACGAGGAAAAAGACGAAGAGAAGATAACGTGGTAAAAAAAAAAAAAAAAAAAAAGGCGAGGAAGAAAACGAAAACGGAAGCTCAGATGAGGAAGAAAGGAACGAGAAAGCGCACGAGGATCAAGACGTGGATGAATGAGTGCGAGGAGGAAGACAAGGCTGAGGACGAGGGCGAGGAGGACCCAAGTGGCACCTCATCACGCTCACCTGTGTAGGGTGTCATAAATTATTCCTTCAGGTACAATGCCGAGTAATTAATTAGTGCAACCCGGTGTGTGAGTATATACAGATAGAGAAAGCTGGACATACGCACACACATTCTCTCTCTCTCTCTCTCTCTCTCTCTCTCTCTCTCTCTCTCTCTCTCTCTCTCTCTCTCTCTCTCTCTCTCTCTCTCTCTCTCCATCCGTTCGTGCTTCTCCTCGTTTCTTCCTTCACCCAAACTTTATCAACGTTGTTCGACCCATTTCCTTATTCTTACCTTTCATCTTCCCTCATTTGTCACTGCACCTTCTACTTTAGCCATCCACCTCTTTTCTTCTTTACTTTCTCCTCTTTTCCCTTACTTAAAATTTACCTCTTATGATTTTCTCCTTTACTTCTTGTTTTTTTTTTTTTTCTTTTATTTATCATTGATTTTTTTTTTTTTGTTTATTTGTTGGTGTATCTTTTCGTTATCATAGTTTCTCGTATTCATCTTCGTAATCCTCCATTTCCTTTTCCTTTATTGGTTCTTATTCTTGTCTTCTCTTAATTGACTGTCATCTTCTTACTTTTCTTCCTTGTCGTAATCTCTTTTTCTTTTCCCTCTTATTCTTTATCGAATTTCTATTTCTGTTTTATATTTGATGAGATTGTAGCTATTAGTTGACTCTCTCTCTCTCTCTCTCTCTCTCTCTCTCTCTCTCTCTCTCTCTCTCTCTCTCTCTCTCTCTCTCTCTCTCTTCTTTAAAATTCCTGACACCTTAATATTTTCGTTTTCTTTGATATATTCCAGATCTCTCTCTCTCTCTCTCTCTCTCTCTCTCTCTCTCTCTCTCTCTCTCTCTCTCTCTCTCTCTCTCTCTCTCTAATGATGGTGTTCTGCTATCTTTTCTCCTATTTCTTCCTCCTTTCCTATTTCCTTTTTCCCATCCCCTTCCATTGTGTGTCGTCAGCCCAGCCATCCTTTTATCTTCTATCTTTTATTCTCATTCTTCTTCCTTCGGGTGTCCTTTCTTTCACTTTTCCTTCCTCCTTCCTACCTCCTTCCTTCAACCATTCCCACTTATATTCTTGTATCTTTTGTTTCTCCTAATGATTTCCCTCCTTCTCTTCCTCTCTCACTTATTCATGACTGTTTTCTTTATTTTTTTTTCTTTTCTTTACTCCTCTTCCTCCTTCTCCTATTCCTTGGCCTTTATTACTCCCTCGTTTAATTAAGACTAAATAATGCAGCTTATCAAACGCATTCTTACGAGGGCATAAAAGTCTACCGTTATTTGTTCTTACGTTGGTATTTGTTCATCCTTTGTGTTTCCCTTGTGTTTACCCCCACCTCCACACACACCACCTATACTGTACACTCAACACCTTACCACACCGGCGATCATTTATACCCTCCTTCACAAACAAAAGTGGTCGTACATTACACGTTTCTCTCTATATATTGTAGCCACGTAGTTCTCCCATACTGCAGTAAAATTCTGGCGTGTACCCACTTGTCTTCCCCTTGTCTTCCTCCTTGTGTCTCTTTCTCCTCCACAGTCCACAGCGAAATAGATCAGTTTATCCTCTTTTATAGTGTAGCTAGTTCTTTTTCTAATACTGCAGTCAGTCTAGTACAGTGGATTTCAAGTTTCTAGCCACTTGTATCCTCCTCTTCCTTCTCCTTATCGCCGTTCCCTTGTGTCTCTTTCTCCTCCACAGTCCACAGCGAAACAGATCAGTTTATGTTCTTTTATACTGTAGCTAGTTCTTCTCTAATACTGTAAATGTAGTGCAGTGGAATTTAAGCTTATATCCACTTGTTTCTTATTCCTTCGTGTCCTTGTTCTCTTTTTAGTAGATTACATGTTCCTCTTCCTTCATATTGTAGTTAGTGTTACCTTCAGCACTGTAATTAGTTTAGTGCAGTGAAATTCAGGCTTGTATCCACCTGTATTCTTCTCCTCCTTCTTATCATTGTTGCCTTGTGTCTCTTTCTCCTTCACAATCCACAGCGAAATAGATCACACGTTTCTGTAGTTAGTGCAGTGGAGTGGAATTCAAGTTTGTATCCACTTGTATCCTCTTCTTTCTCCTCCTCTTCCTTATAAATGTTATCTCGTGCCTCTCTCTATTCTACAATCCAAAGGGAAATAGATGACACGTTTCCTCTCTTTTATACTGTAACCTCTACTTTTGACACTGTAATTTGTGTAGTGCAATAAAATTCACGCTTGTATCTCCTTACTCCAGCTCCTCTTCCTTATCTTTGTTATCTTATATCTCTCTCTCCTCACACATTTCCTTTCTCTTAATACTGTCATCTCTATTTTTAATACTATAGTTCGTGTAGTGCAGTAAAATTCAGGTTTTTATGCTTTTCCTCCTCCGCCTATTCCTTATCAATGTTTCCCTGTGTCTGTCTCTCCTTCACAATCCACAAAGAAATAGATCACACGTTTCCTTTTTTTTTTTTTTTCATACTGTAACCTCTACTTTTAATACTGCAGTGGAATTAAGGTTTGTATCCTCTTCCTCCTCCTATTCCCTATCAGTGTCCCCTTGTGTCTCCTCCACACCCCACAAGGAACAGCAGCTGACCGCAGCAAATTAAAATCGCAGCACATTATCATATCCAGACCAGGCGACAATACTTTGGGCGGTAGAAATCACACGCGTCCCAGACCTTAGCTTGGCCTCGACTTCGGTTTCCTCCCCTTTAAAATCCACACACACACACACACACACACACACACACACACACACACACACACACACACACACACACGTGAACACACACACGCGCGCGGGCGTGAACGTGTTTTTTCTTGCTAATACATTTAATAGATATGATAATTAGAATTCTTAAATGACACTGCACAAAAGAGGCAAACATGAAAGAAAGGGAGAAAAGAGACAGTAAGGAAAAATTGGTGTAAAAAGAGGAAAAGGGTTGGACGGAATAAAAATGATCGAAAGAGTATAAAGAAGGAAGACGAGGACGAGGACAAAGACGACGACGAGGAGGGGGAGGAGGAGGAGGAGGACAAGAACGAGGAAGAGAAGGAGGAGGAGAAAGATGAGTATGGATCAGATGAAAAGAAAAAAGAAAAAAAAAGAAAAAGAGAAAGGGAAGAGGACAGACACCCTCAGCGTCACGGCCGAGGGGAAATGAG